>NW_016805664.1:72104-81149 GCF_001698545.2 Rhinopithecus bieti
AAAAAAAAAAAAAAATATATATATATATATATATGAGACAAATATATGTATCCCTAAGGCTTGCCTTTTCTTCCTCTCTTAACGGTCTCTTGAAAACAGCCCATTCTTCTCAATGTTGATGAAGGCCAATCTCTCATTTTGTGGTTACTACTACTTTTTTTTTTTTTTTTGAGACAGAGTCTCGCTCTGTCATCCAAGCTGGAGTGCAGTGGCGCGATCTCAGCTCACTACAACCTTCACCTCCTGGGTTCACGCCATTCTCCTGCCTCAACCTCTCGAGTAGTTGGGACCACAGGCGTCTTGCCACCACGCCCGGCTAATGTTTTGTATTTTTAGCAGAGATGGGGTTTCACGGTGTCAGCCAGGATGGTCTTGATCTCCTGACCTCGTGATCCGCCCGCCTCTGCCTCCCAGCATGCTGGGATTATAGGGGTGACCCACGGCGCCTGGCCTGTGGTTACTACTTTTTAAAGAACTTGTTTTGGTTTGAGATAGGATCTTGCTCTGTCACCCAGGCTGAAGTGTAGTGGCGCAGTCATAGCTCACTGCGGGCTTAAACTCCCAGGCTCAAGCCATCCTCCTGCCTTAGCGTCTGAAGGAGCTGGGACTACACGCACACACCACCATGCCCGGCTAATTTTTGTATTTTTGTACAGACCGGGTTTCCCCACGTTGCCTACTCTGGTTTCAAACTCCGGGACTCAAGCAATCTGCTTGCCTCAGCCTCCCAAACTGTTGGGATTAAAGGCATGAGCCAACACACCCGCCTTAAAGTACCTGTTTAGACCACTTTGTTTATCCCAAAATCATGAAGGCATTCTCTTGTTTCCTTCTAGAAATTCTATTGTTTTTACCTCTCACATCTCAGTTTCCAGTCTCAGATCTAGTGCTTGGCAAATAATTATTTCGGAGCCTTGATTTGCAAATCTGTAAAATAAAGACGTACTATTCTCTACGTAGGATTGTAATAGGCATCAAATAAGATAATGTGGCCGGGCACAGTGGCTCACATTTGTAATCCCAGGGCTTTGGTAGGCCGAGGTGGGAGCATCACTTGAGGCCAGGAGTTCGAGACCAGCCTAGGCAACATAGTAAGACCCCCCCCGCCCCTCCCCCTATCTCTACAAAAAATTTAAAAGTTATCAGGGTGCGGAAGCATGTGCTTGTGGTCCCAGCTACTTGGGAGGCTGAGGTGAGAGGATCGCTTGAGCCTGTGAGTTTGAGGCTGCAGTGAGTTGTGATTGAGCCTCTGCACTCCAGGCTGGGCAACAGAGCGAGACTTTGTCTTTAAAAATAATAAAATGATAAGGTAATGCGCAGAAGCATTCAGCACAGTGATTGGCACATGGAGGGCCCATTGAGGTTTTTTTTTTTCTAAGAGACAGAGTCTCGCTGTATCGCCCAGGTTGGATGGAGTGCAGTGACACGAACACGGCTCACTGCAATCTCCGCCTCCTGGGTTCAAGCGATTATCTTTCCTCAGCCTCCCGAGTAGCTGGGATTACAGGCTTGCACCACCAAGCCCGGCTAATTTTTCTTGTATTTTTAGTAGAGATGGGGTTTCACCATTTTGGCCAGGCTGCTCTCGAACTTCTGATCTTAGGTGATCCGCCCGCCTCGGCCTCCCAAAATGCTGGGATTACAGGTGTGAGCCACCGTGCCCGGCCATTGAGTATTATTAAGAGGAGGGTACGCAGAAAACACTCCCGCCCGCTCTGTCCCATGCGCACGCGCGGCCGCGGCGCGCCCTCAGCCGGACCCCCCGGGCCCCGACGCGTCCCTACGCGTGCGTGATCCACCGGAACCCAAGCCTAGGCAGGAGGTGAGGGGGCGGGGCCTCCGCAGTGCGACTGCGCCGCACGAGGCCGTGCGTCGCGGGGGCGGGGCCGCGCAGACGCACCGGGCGCCCCGGCTCCGGAGCATAAACAAGAGCGGGGACGTGATGAGGCGGCGGTTGATCCCAGGGCGGCGAGTGGCGGCGACCCAGGCGGCTAGCGGGGCCCGGCGCCGACCCTGAGTGCAGCGTGACTCGCCCTCGCGCGCGCGCCCTCCCCGGCCGGGCCCACTCGCCGCGCGCCCAGCCATGAACCTGGCGAGCCAGAGCGGGGAGGCCGGCGCCGGCCAGCTGCTCTTCGCCAACTTCAACCAGGACATCACGTAAGGCGGGGGTCGGGGGTCTGGGTCGGACCCGGGCTAGGGGGACGGCCTCGCTGCCAAGCTCGGCGGGGTCGCAGGCTCGGCCTGCCTGCGGGCCAAAACGGGCAGAGGCGTCCCCAGGGGCGGGCCCGGGGCGCGCAGGGAGACCGCCCTCCAGGGAGACCCTCGGGCTCTGCCCTGGAGCTGCGGCTCCGGAGCGGGAGAGGTGGTGGAGAGGGGGCCTGCTTTCACCGTCTTGCGGGGAGGTCCCCTGGCTTCAGACATCACTACTTCTTGGAAAGTTGGGGCCGAACTTTGCGGCTTGACTTGTCTTGGCCGCCTGTGGAGCGCTGGGAGTGGGTCGCTTCCTCTCCTCTTCTCTCCTCTGCCGGCTTCTTGCTCAGCGTCTCCCACTCACTCTCCTTTGAATCAGGCCCTTCTCCTTGTCTCTTCATCGTCTTAAGGCTCCTTCTCTTTCTCTTGATTTTCATTTCTTCGTTTCTCACTGTTTTTTGTTTTTTTTTTTTTCTTTGTTTTTGTTTTTTGGGGTTTGTTTTGTTTTGAGACGGAGTCTTGCTCTGTTGCCCAGGCTGGAGTGCAGTGGTGCGATCACAGCTCACTGCAAGCAGCTCCGTCTCCTGGGTTCAGGCGATTCTCCTGCCTCAGCTTCCCGAGTAGCTGAGACTACAGGCACGCGCCACTGTGCCCAGCTAACTTTTTTGTATTTGTAGCAGAGACAGGGTTTCACCATGTTGGTCAGGCTGGTCTGGAATTCCTGACCTCAAGTGATTCGCCCACCTCAGCCTCCCGAAGTGCTGGGATTGCAGGTGTCAGCCGCCGTGCCCGGCCCTCATTGTTCTTTTTGGGAGGTAACTTTGATGTCTTCTCCAGCAAGTAACAAACATTAATAACCTTGGCATCTGACCTAGCTGGGGAGAAACCGAGCCAAGAGAGGCGTTACAGACCAGTACCCCAGGAGTCTCAGAGCTCCAGGGGGCGGGTCATCCTCTGGGCAAGAGAAGGCCTTAAGGCCAGCCCATGCAGCCCATGCTTTCGGAACGCTGTTTGTCCACACTGATACGGGTTGGATGCTGCCTGGGAGTAGGACTTGTGGGGATAGTTAATAGATGAGCGAGCTTTCTGGAGAGAGAAGGATGAGTTATGGGGTTGGCAGGGAGGAGAGCCATCTTGGAAGTGAGTAACAGGAAGTGAGGAAAGAGGAGGAGGGGTGGGTCATTTGGCATCTTACTAAGTCATTGGTTGAGTTGTTACTAGCTGAGTGGAATTAAAGCAGAAAAAGAGATTCTTTAGGAAATTAAAAGTGAACTGTAGAATGGCCAACACCCAGTGAGTGGTGTACAGCAGGTGCTCAATAGCACCTCCCCAAAGCTGTGAAGACAGTCACACGGTGGGACTGCATTGAGAGTTGGAAGGGGCAAATCACCTCATCCAACTAGAGATGAGGAAATCCTTCCGAAAGGCTCCAAGCTGACCTGGGTCTTCGAATTGGTTAATAGTGGAGTGGGGGCAGGAGTAGAATCTAGCCTCCTGAGTTCTCTTCCAGTGTTCTTTCTGCTCTGCCATGCTGTTTTTTTTTCTATTCACGGAGTAGAATTCTGAAGACAGTGAATTTAGAAATAATAACATAACAACGTATAAAGATTAAAATTCCCAAGTACTGTAGTGTTCTGTGTGACCAAAAGCCAGAACAACAAACAATTCAGACAACCTGTTGCAGTTGAAGTGGAATAGACTATCTTAATCCAGATAGGGAAAACGACATCACAAACCAATTCTAATTTGGCTTTTAAGCCCAAGTCCGCAGTATTTGGAGACCAGTAAGAAATGGTAGTAGTTAGAGGGGTTTATGCCATGTATAAATTAGAGAGTTTCCAAAACATTGTCGGCCACTCTTTCAGTTTTTCACTAATTATTTCTATCAGAATGAAATCAAATATAGAAAAGCATTCTCTTTTGCTGTTACTTCAGCTCGACTGCCATGTTCCCTGTTTCACAGGAGAGTGTCACTCTGGCCTGAAATAGGGCATTTTCACACTTACCCACTTCTCCATCCTCCCTGAAGTTATTACAGTTCAAGAAATTTCTGTTACTTTGGGATTTCATAACTTTGACTTGCCAGAGAGACCTTGATGTAGTGTAAACCTAAATTGGAATGAATAGTAAGCTAGGATTATACTAGAAGTTGACTGGGCTAAAATGACTGTAATTTGTTTTAAATCTACACTTGCAAGAAATAGAAGTTCCTGGAGAGAGCTTTTATGGCTTATACCTTTTCCTTCTTAATCTCCAGAATTTATTGAGGAACACAATTTTTAGCAAGAGAAAGAACGTCCGTCTAGAAGTCACATTTACTGTATTGAGTGAGAAACTTTGGAAGCCAGTTCACTTCCTAGAATATATATATGTTATAGGGTCATTTCCTTTCTTTTGTCTTTTAAATTCTTTTTGTATTCGTTACATACCAAACTATAACTATCCTGCCTTTCTTCTTGTACTGGTAATATGATTTCCAATGTCGTACTTTTTCATGATTCTTGTCCTAAAAGTGTGCATAAGTTTTATTTGTTTTTTACCATCTGTTTTTGTTTTGTTTTGTTTTTTTACCTAGAGAAGTGAAAAGGGCATCAAGAGCAGCTGGTCTTGGCCGTCGCGCTGTTGTCTGGTTAGTTCCAACCCTGGTTTCTGAAAGTATCACCTCGGAAGGCTTATGTTAGAGGACTTTTTGGCTTTTTGAAATTGAAGTGAACCAGTTAATAAGTGGCAGAGGATCACTTGAATCTGAAATGGAAATACCAAGGACTGCATTTTTCCAGTGGACACCACAGGGACTTGACTTTCCAAGTCTTGTGTTTGTAGAATGGATGTTATGAAGTGTCTGGAGACAGTAGGAGAAACCTGTTGTTTTCTTCCACCATGTCTCTTCTAGGTTATGCTCATTGTCCTGGGAAGGTACTGCTCTGTTCTCTTGGTTCATCTGTAAATCAAGGGTTTTTGTTTTTCAGATGGAGTCTCGCTGTTGCACCGTTGGAAGTGCAGTGGCACAATTATAATGATCATAGCTCACTACAACTTTGATTTCCTGGGCTCAAGTGGTCCTCCTGCCTCAGCCTCCCGAGAAACCGGGACTACAGGCATGAGCCCCACACCTGGCTAATTCTTTTTTTTTTTTTTATAGTTTTTGTAGGCACAGGGTCTTGTTGTGTTGACCAGGCTGGTCTTGAGCTCCTGGCCTCAAGCGATCTTCCTGCCTCGGCCTCCAAAGTATTGGGATTACAGGCATGAGCCATTGTTCCCGGCCTGAAGATGGTTTTTAAGATCCTTCACCCTTAAAGTTTTAAGTCATTCTGCCTGCTATGCAAAGGATATGTTTGAGGAGGGCAGGGGGTGACTTAGGAAGATATTGTCCAACAGCAGTGACCGGTGGGAAGGAGACTGACTTGCTGTCAGGACTTGTGTGACCCACAGGATATGCGTCCTGCAGCCAAGGGAGAACTTAAGATGTCACTCAGTTTCTGGCTTGGGTTCTGGGTAAATGTGATAATATCGTGGTGAAGAAGCCGAGGAGGAAAGAGCTCTACTTGGGATACTGATGAGTTGGAAAGGCCACAGGGATATGGAGGTGGAGGATGTGAGGTGGAGCGGGGATGGGGGTGGGCTATCCATAGCCCTAAAAGAGACGGCACCAGAGCCTACCAGGTCTGGCCTGGCAGCTACAGTTGAGTTTGCTTTTGGTTTACAGTGTCGGGCTGTATCCACCTAAGCTCACAATCAAGTACGGCCTCTCCGCAAAGAGGATGAAGAAGGAGAGTCTTTATGGACTGACAATTAGGGACGGGGGAGAAAAGGAAGAAAAGCAAAAAATCTGACTCACATCTTCATTTTTGAGTGGCAGTCACTGTCTTTTGATGTTGAATGTTCAAGTTTCAATTCATTGACAGAGACTTTCAGTTAAAAATGATGGATCAAACATAAGCATTTATTTTGGTTCCATCCTCAGACCCTAATAAAATGTTAATCAGTAAAATGCCAAAAAGATATATTTTCTAATTTTAAACATTTCTTAATTTTTTATTTTAGTAGAGATGGGGTTTTACTTTGTTGCCCCGACTGGTCTCAAACTCCTGGCTTCAAGTGATCCTCCTGCCTGGGTAGCTGAGATTTCAGATGCAAGCCACCACCGTTGGCCTCAAAAAGATATTTTAGAAGGCTTAAACTCATAGGATAGAAAGAATGAGAAAGGTGATATTAGCAAATTTGGAAGCTAGCAAGTGGTAAAGGAAGTGGGATCTAAAATTGCTAGTGAAGAAAGCAGAGAACCAACCTAGTTTAAAGTGCAGAATCCCCGACAGGCTCAGGAATGGGCAGTCCAGGGCTCCAGAGGCGGAGTTGTGGGGGTGTGAAATGAGGAGGATGGGTTCAAGTGTGTTTAAAATGCAGTGACTCTGTCCTTCCCTGGCAAAGGACAGGCCTGGTCTCTGGGGAGGGTAGAGTGGGGTCTCTGGGTTTGGGCACCAGGCGCAGTTGAAGGTGGGAGATAGTGGCAAAATGGGGGATTGAACCAATACATATTTTTGTGGTTATGATTTGCTAGTTTTCCCCTTTGTCAATGAAAGAGCCCACTGATGGGGACAGGCACAGTGACTCACGCCTGTAATCCCGGCACTTTGCAAGGCCGAGGTGGGAAGATCCCTTGAGTTCAGGAGTTAAAGACCAGGTTGGGCAACACGGGGAGACCTCAACTCTACACAAAACACAAAAATCAGCCAGGTGTGGTGGCATGCGCCTGTGGTCCCAGCTACTCGGGAGGCTGAGATGGGAGGATCCCTTGAGCCCAGGAGGTTGGGGCTGCAGTAAGGCGAGATCGCACCACTGCGCTCCAGCCTGGGTGGCAGAGTGAGACCCTGTCTCAAAAAAAAAAAAAAAAAAAAAACCCAGTCTGTTGACTTAACAATAAATAAATAAACACTTTTTAGCAATAAGACTGTGTATTAGGGAAAAATCTCATACTTACCTGTTACTCTGCCTCTCCCATTAATATGTCTGCCATTTTATGGTCAGGTCAGTTTTGAAATTGTTTAAAGCAAAATCTCCAAAGAGGTGTAGAACTTGATTGTTGATGTTGAGACGAAAATTTCAATCGCATTTATATTTAATACCATTCTTTAAAAATACTCATCTAGGCTGGGTGCAGTGGTCACGCCTGTAATCCCAGCACTTTGGAAAGCCAAGGCAGGTGGATCATGGGGTCAGGAGTTTGAGACCAGCCTGGCCAAGATGGTGAAACCCCGTCTCTACTAAAAATACAAAAATTAGCCGGGTGCGATGGTGGGCACCTGTAATCCCAGCTGCTCGGGAGGCTAAGGCAGGAGAATCACTTGAATCGGAGGCAGAGGTTGCAGTGAGTTGAGATAGTGCCACTGCACTCTAGCCTGGGTGACAGAGCAAGACTCCATCTCAAAAAAAAAAAAAAAAAACTTTTGCCGGGCATGGTGGCTTACATCTGTAATCCCAGCATTTTGGGAGGCTGAGGCAGGTGGATCACCTGAGGTCAGGAGTTCGAGACCAGCCTGACCAACATGGTGAAACCCCCATCTCTACTAAATACAAAAAATTAGCTGGGCATGGTGGTGCATGCCTCTAATCTCAGCTACCTAGGAGGCTGAGGCAGGCGAATCGCTTGAACCCAGGAGGTGGAGGTTCCAATGAGCTGAGATTGTACCACTGCACTCCAGCCTGGATGACAGAGCGAAACTCCATCTAAAAAAAAAAAAAAAAACCTTATCTTTACAATAAAGTGTCCTCATACTGTGGTATATATACATCTCAAAAAATATTTGGAATATTTTTGTTTCCCTTTCTTAACTGACTGGAATGCACAGTTCTATAAACCGTGGGGTATTTAATATCCTACATCAGCTGAGGTATTTAATATCCTACATCAGCTTCCAAATATCTGAACTGGATTGGCAGAGTCCAGTTTTAACAAATTACGTGTGTAGGGAGCACAGCAGAGAACTGGGATATCTAACCCAAGGATCAGGGACTAAGGCGTTAATTTTGCCCGTGGGAGAAGCCTCCCCCCCCCCCCCGCAAGCTCATTTTATACATAATGCTAATAAGCTTGGTGATTTGGTTTCCAAGTCACCAAGAAATTAGGAAGGACAGGGGCTGTTAATGATAGTAGGATGGTCACGAGGAAAAATGACAACTGTTGGCAAAACAAGAGAGAGAAAAATACTTTTATAAACTCAGTGTTGCAGGCCAGGCGTGGTGGCTCACTCCTATAATCCCAGCACTTTGGGAGGCCAAGGCAGGTGGATCACCTGAGGTCAGGAGTTCAAGACCAGCTGGCCAACATGGTGAAACTCCATCTCTACTAAAAATACAAAAATCAGTCGAGCATGGTAGCAGGTGCCTGTAATCCCAGCTACTTAGGAGACTGAGTCAGGAGAATTGACTGAACCCGGGAGGCAGAAGTTTCAGTGAGCTGAGATCGCACCACTGCACTCCAGCCTGGGTGACAGAGCGAGACTCCATCTCAAATACATAAAAAATAAAATAAAATAAATAAACTCAACACTACAGTCTGGCTGTTTGATATGGGGTACACCAAACCCTCAACTCAAAAGAACTTGTCATCCCTTGTTTTAAGGGTCATTCTTTGTTTTAAGGACACAGGAAAGTATACAATTTAAGAACAATTTGGTTTTTTAATCAGAAATTAGGAGTGGGGGAGTCATGCTTGAAATAGCAACCCTTAGTTATCTGGAAAATATTTTCCCGAACATCAGTTTTCCAAAAGTTCTGGGTTGCTGAGATTTTGTTTTATATTTAGCCTGGGGATATTACTGTATTCTTCTTGGTTCTTTTTTTTTTTTTTTTTTTTTT
>NW_016805664.1:82620-107422 GCF_001698545.2 Rhinopithecus bieti
TTTTTTTTTTTTTTTTTTTTTTTTTTTTTTATGGAGTCTCGCCCTGTCACCCAGGCTGAAGTGCAGTAGCACAATCTCTAATCACTGCAGCCACCTCCTCCCAGGTTCAAGCAATTCTCCTGCCTCAGCCTCCCAAGTAGCTGGGCTTATAGGTGCCTACCACCATGCCTGACTGATTTTTGTAGAGACAGGGTTTCGCCACGTTGGCCAGGCTGGTCTCGAATTCCTGACCTCAAGTAATCTGCCCCCTCCACCTCCCAAAGTGCTGGGATTACAGGCGTGAGCCACCGCACCTGACCAACTTGCTTAACTCTCATCCTCTGACGTATACTGTGTGTCTATATCATACCACTTGGGAAACCCCAGTATGTTTCGAGGGAAACAGTAAGGCTGATTACTTGTGCTGATATCCCAAACTTATATTTAAAGTTGTATAGAGTTTGGTTTTTGGTATTTTTATTTTAATTTTCCCTCCACTTTATTAAAGTATAATTAAAATTGTATCTGTTTAAGGTATACAGTGTGATGTTTATATACACATGCCTTTTGAAGTGATCACCACAGTCAAGTTAATTAACATATCTATCACCTCAAATAGTTACGTTTTTATGATAAGCGCACTTAAGATCTACTGTCTCAGCATATTTCAAGTACAAGATACGGTATTATCAACTACAGTTACTATGCTGTATGTTAGATCTCCAGAAAAAGTTTCTTGGTTTCTTTTCTTGAGACAGTATCTCGCTCCGTCTCCCAGGCTGGAGTGCAGTAGCAGGATCAGTCTTAGCTCACTGCAGCCTCAACCTCCAGGCCTGGGCTCAAGCAGTCCTCCCACCTCAGCCTCCCGAGTAGCTGCCTGGGACTACAAGGGCACCACCATGCCTAGCTAATTGTTTTGTTTTTATTGTTATTTTTGTAGAGATGGAGTCTCAGTATTTTGCCCAGGCTAATCTTGAACTCCTGGGCTCAAGCAGTCCACCTGCCTCGGCCTCCCAAAGTGTTGGGATTACAGGCGTGAGCCACCACATCCAGCCTCAGAAAAGTTTTATAGGATTTAAGTAATAATATTGTCTGTATTTTATTGACCTTGTGGCATCTTCCTGTGCCAAGCACTTGATACAAACAGAATGAAGTGATTTGCTCTGTGCTGATTTGTGGTGAGCATGAGGGGAACATGCTGGGAAATCGCTGGGAACGTGGGAGCTAGTTATCTACGTTGTCACTGTCTGCATGTATCAGCTCTTATTTCTGAATTTGGCTTTTTTGCAGGTCCCTAGCTGTTGGTAGTAAGTCCGGTTATAAATTTTTCTCCCTTTCTTCTGTGGATAAGCTGGAACAGATCTATGAATGCAGTAAGTGTTTGCTTTATTTTTCCCCTTCTTAAAAAAAAAAAAAAGTTGAATTGGAATGCGGTCTAAAATTCAGACACTGTGGTTGAAGTCCAGACACCCTCTGACCAGTCCTCTGCTTCTACCTTCATCTCTCCAAGAGGTGGCAACTGGTGATACCTGTGGCTGTCTGCCCCAATCTGTGTATTTGCCTACATAGGAGTGCAGATACCGAGGGAGCTCTGTTCATGAGGGTCTTCAGTACATGAGCTCATACCATATGTACTGGTCTGTAACTTCTCTTCCCCACCTTTTTTTTTTTTTTTTTTTAAGACAGAGTCTGGCTCTGTCACCCAGGCTGGAGTGCAGTGGCGCGATCTCGGCTCACTGCAAGCTCTGCCTCCCGGGTTCACGTCGTTCTCCTGCCTCAGCCTCCAGAGTAGCTGGGACTACAGGCGCCCACCACACCCAGCTAATTTTTTTGTATTTTTAGTAGAGACGGGGTTTCAGCGTGTTAGCCAGGATGGTCTCAATCTCCTGACGTCGTGATCTGCCTGTCTCGGCCTCCCAAAGTGCTGGGATTACAGGCGTGAACCACCGCCCCCAGCTGACTTCTCTCCCTTTTTAATGCCATTTAAACCGTCTAGATTACTATCATAAAGGGCTTCCAGAAAATGGAAAATTTTACAGCCCCCGTAGGAACAATTTATTTTCTCACGTTGGCATTTTACAGCATTGAAGTGGCCTGCATGTCGGAGAGGCGCATGGAACGGCGGGAGGCCATGCACTTTGGCCTCTTGCTCAGTCATATTTTGTGTGGTTCTAGATGGATTCCTACGTCTCTGGGCCTCGGTTTCTTTTATTTTTTGCAAAACAGAAATAATGTACATCTATAAGATTATTGCGGGGATTAGAGAGTATATGTGTACTTAACAGTGTGCAAAAATGGTATTTGCTGAGTCAACCCCGTGATGGAGACTGTGACGGGAAGCTTTGGACTCTTTCCACATGTGTAATTTTTAATTAAGATAATTATGGATTCACATGTAGTTGTAGGAAATAATACAGGTCCCTTGCATCCTTTATCCTGTTCTTCCCAATGGTAACATCTCGCAAAGCCCCAGTGTAATATCATAGACAGGATATTGACATCCACCCCTCCTGGGCACACTCTCCAGTCCTCCTTGTGCTTGTTTGTGTGTAGGTTCTGTGCAGTCTTTTTTGTTTTTTTTTTTTTTTGAAACGGAGTTTCGCTCTTACTGCCCAGGCTGGAGTGCAGTGGTGCCATTTTGGCTTACCACAACCTCTCTCCTCGCTGGGTTCCAGCAATTCTGAGCTTTGTGCTGGTGACTTGAAATTATGGCGTTCTCCTGGCCTGCCAGCAGGTGGGGCCTTTCAGACTCCCTGGGCCCTGGCCTCCTCTCTACAGGTGAGCCTGCAGGTGCCCCTCACCTCCATGAGGGGATGTGTCTGATTCTCCCCAGCAGTGTCTTTCTTGTTGCTGCCCCCAAAAGCAAGTACCCAGGCCCTTTGCAGGGAGAGAGTGAGGCAGCAGAATCTGCATGATCCGCATCCCTGACTCATGGCTCCTGCTGGCTGGCTTAGGTTTTACTCTTTTCTTTGTCCTTAGAGTTGTTTGCTGGTGCTTACTAAATCTTCCAAAAAAGCCTTTCTTCTGCCGTGGAGGCTGGGAGGTGTGACCTGGGTGATAACACAGGTGTGAACCAGGGCTGTTTATCCCAGGTGCCGCCCCGCTTCCTGAAACCCTGCCACCTGGCTGCCTTCGCGTGAGCCACACAGGATTGCTCCCCATGGGGGGTTTCTGCAGTGGAGGGCAGTCCTGTCTGCAGGCTTTTATGAATGACTGAAACACCTGTTCAGTTCAGCTCCAGATGAAGTGCTTGAATTGTGCTATTAAATTGTTGCTGGAGTCACTATAGTCATCTGTTTTCTTTTCTTTTTTTTTTTTTTTTTTTTTGTTAGACGGGGTCTCCTCTGTCGCCCAGGCTGGAGTGCAGTGGCTGGATCTCAGCTCACTGCAAGCTCCGCCTCCTGGGTTTACGCCATTCTGCCTCAGCCTCCCGAGTAGCTGGGACTACAGGCGCCCGCCACCTCGCCCGGCTAGTTTTTTGTATTTTTTAGTAGAGACGGGGTTTCACCATGTTAGCCAGGATGGTCTCGATCTCCTGACCTTGTGATCTGCCCGTCTCAGCCTCCCAAAATGCTGGGATTACAGGCTTGAGCCACCGTGCCCGGCCAGTCATCTGTTTTCAAACACACAGAATTTTTTTCCCCCTGCTGGGGGCCAGTGCTTAGGAAGAGTGGAAGAATGCCAAAACCTGGTCTTTCCTTTTCCTCAAATTGAAGTTTAGTTACTGACTTCTAGTGCCTTATTTCCCAGAGATTTTTAGTGGAACAAAATGGGATGTCTTGATAGTATCTTTTAGAGTGGGTGTTGGCCGGGCACAGTGGCTCAGGCCTGTAATCTCAGCACTTTGTGAGGTCAGGGCAGGCGGATCACATGAGGCCAGGAGTTCAAGACAAGCCTGGCCAACGTGGCAAAACCCTGTCTCTACTGAAAATACACAAAAATTAGCCAGGCATGGTGGCTCATGCCTGTGATCCCAGCTACTAGGGAGGCTGAGGCACGAGAATCACTTGAACCCAGGAGGCAGAGGTTGCAGCGAGCCAAGATTGTGCCACTGCACTCCATCCTCAGTGACAGTGAGACTCTGTCTCAATAAATAAATAAAAAATAAAGAGTAGGTGTTTACTGAGCAACATGGTAAGGTAGGTGTATGAATTTCTGTGTTCTTCTTAGTGAACCTTGGCCCTTAAAAATAGGTGATGAAATGGACAAAGAAATTTGTTTTTTTTTTTTTTTTTTTTTTTTTTTTTTTTTTTGAGACGGAGGTTCTCGCTCTGTCGCCCAGGCTGGGTGCAGGGGGCGGATCTCTCCTGCAGCTCCCCCTCCTGGGTTTACACATTCTCCTGCCTCAGCCTCCGGAGATACTGGGACACTAAGGCGCCTGCCACCTCCTTCCGGCTTGAGTTTTTTGTATTGTTTAGTGAGACGGGGGTTTCACCATGTTAGCCAGGATGGGTCTCGATCTCCTGCTCGTGATCGCCCGTCTCGCCTCCCAATGCTGGATACAGGCGCTTGGCCACCAACACCCGGGCGCCGACAAAGAACTGTTTTGAGCGTTAATAATTTTTTTTTTTTTTTTTTTTTTTGAGAATGGAGTCTTGCTCTTGTCGCCCGTGGCTGGAGGCAATGGCGCCGTCTCTGGCTCACTGGCCCAAGCTCTGCTCCCAGGTTCACATTCTCCTGCCTCAGCCTCCCGAGTAGTTGGGACTATATATAGGTGCCTGCCACTACACCCGGCTAATTTTTTGTATTTTTAGTAGAGACAAGGTTTCACCGCATTGGGATGGTCTCGATCTGACCTTGTGATCCGCCCGCCTCGGCCTCCCAAAGTGCTGGGATTACAGGCGTGAGCCCCCACGTCCAGCAAGGGTTAATACTATAAACTGAAGCTATTATGTTGTTCTGTTCCTAGAATGTTATCTATCTTTCCTCTTTCACATCCTTTTTTTTTTTTTTAAGTAGATAAGATAATGTCTCTTAGAAAACAGGTCAGCTACTAAGTGAAATGTCAAGATTGTTTTCCAGCATTTCTCTGTAGGTAGACTCAGAGGAAAGAATATTTCTTCGTGTCTCAGTATTTAGTTCAGACTCAGCGTTGACTTCTACTCTCAAAACTCTTTAACAGTCCATCATAAAATCAGATCTTTGCTGTCACTCACTGTGGCTGTTACAGAAAGAATGAGCCAGAGCTGGTCTTAGAGAAAAACAAGATGGACAACTACTTGTTCCTTCTTTTATTTACTTAGAAAAGAAAATTCACACACACACAAAAGCTTGGTCAAGCAGTACTGGAAGATAGATTTTCTACTATCAGTGTTATCATTTCAGACTTGAAAGTTGCAGGAGCTGCCAGATAGGCTTTTGCTCATTGTTTATGGACACCTCATATACGTATATATATGGGGACAGAGTCTCGCTCTGTCACCCAGGCTGGAGTACAGTGGCATAATCATATCTCACTGTACCCTTGACCTCCTGAGCTCAAGTGATCCTCCCCCCTCAGCCTCCTGAGTATCTGGGACCAGAGGCACGTACCACTACACATGGCTAATTTTTTTGTAAGTTTTGTAGAAACGGGGTCTTACTATGTTGCCAGGCTGGTCTTGAACTCCGGGTCTCAAGCAGTCCTCCCACCTCAGCTTCCCAAAGTGCTGGGATTACAGGCGTGAGTCACCGCGCCCGGCCTCTTGTGACCAGTGCTGGGATTACAGGCGTGAGCCTCCGCGCCTGGCCTCTCATATGATCAGTGCTGGGATTACAGGTGTGAGCCACCATGCCCGGCCTCTCATGTGATCATTTTCTTTCTCCATGTGCATTTTTGTTGTCGTCCTCGTTTTTTGAATATACATAATGCACAAAATGTGGTCTCTTTTCCCTAAAATATTCTACAACAATATCCTACACTGTTAGGCAAAATAAATGAAGGATATCAGTTTATTATTTGTAAAACATCACAGAAGTTTAGAAGTTGGCTTTTTTCAAAAGCTGCACTGTGTGTTTTCTTTGCATTTGCTAAGCTGGTTTCTGAGCTAGGAAAACAGATCTTATAAACATTCAGTTCTGAAACCCAGCACAAGCAGACTGCTCCTTAGCTCAGCAAAAGTGACTAGAGCCTGCGTTGATTATGGAAGCGTAGCAGTTGACATATAACACCTTTTATCAAACCTTCCTGCTTTGCCAAGAAACTAATCATTTACTTTATGGACCATCATCTACGTCTTAAGGTTTGAGAAATGGTGCTTTCTGATGTTAGTCCTATTTGACAGGCGGTGCATTGGTTGGAATATTAATTTCAGTGAGATTTATAGTAATGGATCATACAGAGGAGAAACCACGAGCGTCTCTTGGCCTAAATCTGTGGTGATGGAATGCTGGGCTCTTACCTTGCATCCTGGCGGAGCTGCAGGCACACGCGGAAGTGGATTCAAGCAATTATCTCATGGCCTTGTTCTTCCCTTGCCACTCCAGGAGCTTCATCGTTGTCAGCTATAAACCACGCCAGCAGAAGCAAAAAGCAACATTCTTTTTTAAATCAAGTGATTAATTTCTTAAATTTTAGTCAGGCAATCTCTAGGAGGGAAGTGTGGCAGAAACTGTGGGTAAGGCCACCTAGAATGAGTGCTAAAAGCAAGGCCTTTGACCCTGGAGATCACTGAAGTTTGCGTTCAACCTTTTTCTTTCTTTTTTTTTTTGAGTTCGAGTCTCGCTCTGTCACCCAGACTGGAGTGCAGTGGCATAGTCTCGGCTTACTGCAAGCTCCGCCTCCCGGGTTCACGCCATTCTCCTGCCTCAGCCTCCCAAGTAGCTGGGACTACAGTAGCGCCATCACACCCAGCTAATTTTTGTGTGTGTGCATTTTTAGTAGAGACGGGGTTTCACCGTGTTAGCCAGAATGGTCTCGATCTCCTGACCTCATGGCCCGCCTGCCTCGGCCTCCCAAAGTGCTGGAATTATAGGCCTGAGCTACCACATACCACACCCTGCCACATTCAGCCTTTCTTAGTGTCAGCCTGAATGCCTCTTGGCACCAGTGTCCAGGGACGTGCCATCTTGAGTCAGTACATCTGTGTAGTCTGTTTTCTTTGCTTTCATTTGATTATTATGGAGTCTTTCTCCTAGCAGCCTGATCCACTGTCCACCATTATTTCATGGGAGGGCTGAGCCAGGTTTGTACTTCAGTTTAGTGGAAAGTGATTGTTCTGGGTATGCGGGTTCCATGTATATTTATGTGTTTAAAAGCTCATCTGGGCCGGGCGCGGTGGCTCACACCTGTAATCCGAACACTTTGGGAGGCTGAGGCGGGTGGATCACCTGAGGTAAGGAGTTCGAGAACATCCTGGCCAACATGGTGTAACCCTGCCTCTGCTAAAAATGCAAAAATTAGCCAGACATGGTGGCGCGCTCTTGTAATCCCAGCTACTCGGGAGGCTGAGGCAGGAGAAGCACTTGGACCCGGGAGTCAAAGGTTGCAGTGAGCCAAGATTGTGCCACTGCGCTCCAGCCTGGGCAACAGAAAAGACTCTGTCTCAAAAATAATAAAAAATAAGAAAGTTCATCTGTATGTGAAGTGTAATAGAAAAATTAATTAGAGCATCTTGAAATAATACGGTAGAAAAATGGCAACAAACCTAAACTACTAGCAATATATAAAAGTAGGTTGCTTTCTGAAAGGTATATTCCTGAAAAGATCTAGTCAGATTGGTCTGTAGAACTCAGTGTCACTGCGAAGTGCATCCTTTTGTGTTATGGCTGTTACCACCACCACTACTACTACTACTGCGTTTTTAAAACACAGGGTCTCACTCTGTCACTCATGCTGGAGTGCAGTGGTGTCAACATGGCTCACTGTAGCCTCAACCTCCCGGGCTCAAGTGATCCTCCCCCTTCCCACATAGCTGGGCCTATAGGTACACACCACCATGCCCAGCTAATTTTTTTTTTTTTTTTTTAAGAGTTGGGGCCTCACTGTGTTGCCAAGACTGGTCTTGAACTCATGGGCTCAGGCCATCTTCCTACCTCAGCCTCCTAAAGTGCTGGGCTTAACAGGTATGAGCCAACGTGCCCAGCCTATTAAGTTTTTTTTTTCTTTTTTTTTGAGACAGTCTCACTGTATCACCCAGGCTAGAGTGCATTGGCGAGATCTCAGCTCGCTGCAGCCTCTGCCTCCTGGGTTCAAGCAGTTCTCCCGTCTCAGCCTCCCGAGTAGCTGGGATTAGAGGCATGCACCACCACGCCTGGCTACATTTTGTATTTTCAGTAGAGATGGAGTTTCACCACGTTGGCCAGGCTGGTTTTGAACTCCTGACCTCAGGTGATCCACCCGCCTCAGCTTCCCAAAGTGCTGGGATTACAGGCGGGAGCAACTGCTCCTGGCCCTGGCCTATTAGTCAAGTAATGACAAAAATGTGTTCACTCCAGAGTGATTGGTGGTTCATCTCTGCCCTTTGCAGAGCCACCTCTCCTACTTTTGGTTACTGACTCGTGTAAATGTGATGAGAGTTATAGATCTATTTCCCCCAGAACACTCAGTGTTTATCATATGGTTTCAGCGGTGTTAGAGACTCATGAAGCCCATCCACTTATCCACAGAGACCTGGTCTTTGCGGTTGGCCCTGACACTTAGTTTCTGGCCTGCCTCTGCTGCTGCCCATGTCCGCACAGGAGGAGGTGGCTCACTGCGTGCAACCTCCACTTCCCGAGTTCAAGCAATTCTCCTGCCTCATTCTCCTTAGTAACTGGGACCACAGGCATGTGCCGCCACACTCAGCCAATTTTTGTATTTTTTTTTTTTAGTAGAGATGGGATTTCACCATGTTGGCCAGGTTGGTGTCGAACTCCTGATCTCAAGTGATCCACCTGCCTCGGCCTCCCGAAGTGCTGAGATTATAGGCCTGAACCACCATGTGTGGCCTTATTTATAATTCTTAAATCAACTCAAACTGACTTCTTTTTTTTTTTTTTTTCCATGCAGTCATGTGCTGCTGCTGTTGTTTTCTTAACTACCTGTTTCTGCCCTTGCCTGTTTTTCTGTTGGGTTATTTATCTCCTAATGACTTAAACCAAATTAGCCATTTGTTAGGGGTTGCAAATATTTTTCTTCTGGACTGTCATTTGCCTTTTGACCTTGTTTGTGATTCTTCTCACCATTCTGAAGTCTTGAATTTCTATATATTCAAATGCATTGGTCTTTTTTTATAAGGCTTCTAAATACTAGAAAGGGTTTTTCCTGCTCCCGGCATGTACATAAAACATTTCCCAAGGTGGTCCTCTAATACTTTGGGGTCGTGTTTTACCTTCAGTACTTGGAGTGTATTGGATGTAAGGAATCCCTCCCTTGCATTCAGGGCCTGGGAAGGATGCTTGCCTGTGTCTTTGCTTATGTAGAGGGACTTACTCTGAAGCATTTAGGGTGAATGTCGGAAGGAGCTTCTCTTCCAAACTTCAATAAAGAAAAAATCGTTGAAGCAAAATGGTGGAAAGTTAATATTTGTTGGATTAGGTGGTGAGTATATGGAGGTTCATTTTACTGTTCTCTTTTGTGAATATTTGCAGTTTAAAAAGAGCTTTTCTGCCTTCATCCTCCCATCCCTGTTTAAAACATTGTGAAAGCTCTGCTTTTCCCATTAACATTTTAGAAAACCATTTCCAAATGATGGTTGATGGTATTACCTTCTCAGCACCTGCACGTAAGCAACTGAAGACATCATTTTTCTTTCTAACATTTTGTTAAAGGAAATTTTCAAACTGAAAAGTTGAAAGTATTTTACAGCTAACACCTGTGTATCCACCACTTAGATTCTTCCCTTAACTTTTTTTTTTTTTCTTGAGTCTCGCTCTTGTCACCCAGGCTGGAGTGCAGTGGCGCAACCTCAGCTCACTGCAAGCTCCGCCTCTTGGGTTCACGCCATTCTCCTGCCCCAGCCTCCCAAGTAGCTGGGACTGCAGGCGCCCACTACCACGCCCGGCTACTTTTTTGTATTTTTAGTGGAGACGGGGTTTCACCGTGTTAGCCAGGATGGTCTCGATCTCCTGACCTTGTGATCCGCCCATCTCAGCCTCCCCAAGTGCTGGGATTACAGGCGTGAGCCATCGTGCCCGGCCCTTCCCTTAACATTTTACTATACTTGTCCTAACACACACACACACACACCCATCCATTTTTTTTTACTTTTATTTCTTTTTTTGAGACAGCTTCTAACTCTGTCACCCAGGCTGCCAGCCTGGGAGTACGGTGGTGCAATCATAGCTTACTACAGCCTTGACCTCCGGGGCTCAAGCGATCCTCCTGCCTCTGCCTCCGTAGTTGCTGAGACTACAGGAGTGCACCGCCATGCTTAGCTAACTTTTTGATTTTTTTTGTAGGGACAAGATCTGGCTGTGTTGTCCAGGCTGGTCTCAAACTCCTGGGCTCAAGTGATCTTCCCACCTCAGCCTCCCAGAGTGCTGAGATTACAGACGAACCACCACACCTGGCTGTATTTTTTGTGTGGGCGTTTCCAGGTAGATGATAGGCATCAGTACATTTCTCCTCAATACTGAGTAGAATTCAATGTTTGTTTTTTTCTTGTAAGGTAAAATTTACTTGCGGTGGAATGCATGTATCTTGAGTGAACACTATGTGAGTTTTAACAAATGCCTGCATCTCTGTGAACTGAAGCCCTATCAAGGTTTACCATCACTCCAGAAAGTTCTCTCATACTTCCTTCCAGTCTCAGCTCCCTTCTGCCCACATTCCCCAAGAGGCAATGAGTGTTCTGGTTTTTTCTACTATAGATTAGTTTTGTCTTTTCTAGAACTTGATATGAACGGAGCATCTACTCTTTTGATGATGTTTCTTTCGCTCTGCATTTTTTTTAGATTTATCCACATCTTATGTCTCATTTGCCCAGTATGTGAATATATGACAGTTGTTGATGTATTCTCTACATGACAGATATCTGGGCTCTTTGTAGTTTAGCTATTATGAACAAAGCTACTGTGAACGTTCTCATACAAGTCTTTTAGTGGACACATATTTTCACTTATCTTAGATAAATATTGTAGTGGAATTGTTGGGTAGGTATGTGTTTAGTTTTGTAAGAAACCCCCATAACCTTCTCCTAAGTGACTGTACCATTTGTGGTTCCGTCAGTGCTGTATGAGAGTTTTGATTGCTCTACGTCCTCACTAACTTTTTTTTTTTTTTTTTTTTTTTTTGAGATAGAGTCTCACTCTGTCGCCCAGGCTAGCATGCAGTGCACAATCTCGGCTCACTGCAACCACCTCCACCTCCGGGTTTCAAGTGTTTCTCCTCCCTCAGCCTCCCAGGTAGCTGGGATTGTAGGTGCTCACCACCACACCTGGCTAAATTTTGTATTTTTAGTAGAGACAGGGTTTCACCATGTTGGCCAGGCTGGCCTGGAACTCCTGACCTCAAGCGATCCGGCCATCTCGACCTCCTGAAGTGCTGGGATTACAGGCGTGAGCCACAGCACCCAGCTTCCTCACCAACTTTTGATGTTATTAGTTTTTTTCTTTTTAGCCCTTCTGATGTATGTGTAATGATATCTTCATGGTTTTAATTTGAATTTCTCAGGTAACTAATGATGTTGAACGTTTTCATGTGCTTGTTGGCTATCTGTATATCTTTTTCGGTGACGTGTCTGTTCCAGTCTTTTGTTGCTTTTTAGGTTTGGTTGTTTATCGTTTTATTATAGAGTTCTTAGAGCTCTTTACATATTCTGGATAGTAGTCCTTTGTCAGATATGTTTTGTGACTATTTTCTCCTCATCTGTGGCTTGCCTGTTTTCTTTCTTTGAGCAAATGGTTTAAATTTTGATGCAGTCCTATTTATGGGTTTTTGTTTTGTTTTGTTTTTTTCCGTTTATGGTTTTTGCTTTCTAGGCCCTGTCCAAGAAACTTTTGCCTACCCTAGAGTCAGGAAGGTGTTTTCCTGTGTGTTC
Source organism: Rhinopithecus bieti (assembly GCF_001698545.2). Classification (NCBI taxonomy): domain Eukaryota; kingdom Metazoa; phylum Chordata; class Mammalia; order Primates; family Cercopithecidae; genus Rhinopithecus; species Rhinopithecus bieti. Next base: position 94,539 of record NW_016805664.1, read on the forward strand.
TGTGAAAGCTTTATATAGTTAACACTATGCATAAAAGCTAAAGTTTTTATATTTAAGCCAATAATCTATCTCATTAATTGTTATGTATGTTGTGAGGTGTAAATCAAGGTTATTTTTTTCCTAATGGATTCGTATTCCATCATCATTTGTTGAGATTTTCCTTCCCCCCGGGATTGCTTTGGTGCTTTACAGTCCTATACCTGTGAGTCTATTTCTGGGCTCTGTATTCTCTTCTAATGGTCTGTCAGTCTTCAACTTTGTTCTTTTTCAGGATAGCTTTGCGTTTTCTAGTTTCTTTTTCTTTCCATATAAAATTTAAAATCCGCTTTGTCTGCAAAAAAGCCTGTTGGGATTATGATTGGGGTGGGATTGGACCTAGAGATCAGTTTGAGAGTTGATATGTTAATAATATTGAATACCCAGTCCATGAACATGGTAATCTCTTCATTTATTTACCTCTTTTTAATTTTGTTTTGGTAATATTCTATGATTTTTTTTTTTTTGATATGGAGGTTTTACATCTTTAGTAAAATTTATTTCTAATACTTTGGATTTTGACAGTATCGTAAAAGAAAATTATTTCATTTACTTTTCCAGTTTGCTGTTGGGCTAAACATATAATTGATTTTTTATATTTTAATCTTGTATCCTATGACTTTGCTAAATTCATGTATTAGACAGTTGCCTATAGATTCCTTAAGGTGGCAGTAGAGACTGTTTGACGTCTTGTTTTCTAATGTTTGTGCCTTTCTTTCTTTTTCTTGCTTCACTGCAGTGTGTAAGACTCGCCAGCACAAAGTAAGGAGAGGGAGTGTCCTTGCCTTGTTTCTGTCTTAATGGGAAGAGTTTAGATGTCTTCACCATTAAGTACAGTGTCAGCTGTAGATTTTCTTAACTGTTCTTCATCAGTGAAAGAAGGTTCTTCCTCATTCTAGGTTTCATAAATTTCTACTATGAATGAGCATTGCATTTTGTCATGCTTTTTCTGCATCTGTTGGGTTGGTACAATCTTTCTCTGTCTAGTTGAATTGGAATTTATCACTACCTCTAATGGAGACCTGCCAGTGCCTGCTGGTGGTCCTGCATTTTTCTCATAACTGTGTTGCTTGCTCTTTGAGATGATCGTCTCATACTGTCCTCACTCTGAAATCTCCCACCTCCATCCCATCACAATTAACACCTGCTGCTGCTTCAAGAGAGGTTGGTGCTGTTGGCCTGGGGCTCCCTTCTCTTTCCTTCTTCACCCTACCCGCCTCCTAAGTGGTTTGTTCCTCCAGGCATGCAGTCTCAACCATAAATCCATCTCAGTATATCTAGTAGCTCCTGTATTTGAAGACAGAAATTTCCCTTGCCCATGCATATCCCCCAGCCCCTCCCACATTTCTGCTTCTCCAGAACATAACTTCTTTTTTTGGTTTTGGTTTTGGTTTTGGTTTTTTTGGTAGAGTCTCGCTCTGCTGCCCAGGCTGGAGTGTGGTTGGTGCCATCTCGGCTGACTGCAACCTCCGTCTCTCAGGTTCAAGTGATGCTCCCGCCTCAGCCTCCCAAAGAGCTGGGAATTACAGGCGCCCACCATGATGCCCGACTCATTTTTTGTATTTTCAGTAGAGACGGGGTTTCACCACGTTGGCCAGGCTGGCCTCGAGCTCCTGACCTCAGGTATCTGCTTGCCTCAGCCTCCCAAAGTGCTGGAACTCCAGGCGTGAGCCCCTGCGCCCGGCCTGTAGCGTAACTCCTGTAGATAGTTGCCTAAGTTTTTTTCCACTTCTCATTCTCTTTCATATTTCAGCCATTCTTCCTGCACATCTCCATCAAAATATGTCAAAGTCTCCAGATAAGCTGCTCGTTCCCAGACTGGGGGGACGTGTCTTCATTTCCTCTTCCCTTCTCTGCAGTGCTGGGCACAGTTGCCTGCTTGCTGTTCTTCAGATACCCTCTTCTGTTGGCTTCCATCTCATGCACGGTCCTGGCTTTTCTCTTACTCAGTCTCCTTTGCTGACCGTTGACAGTTTCGGTGCCACGCAGGGCCCTGGGCGCAGATCTCTTTGGCCCCCTCTCCGTGATGGCAGGCACTGCCCTGTTTACCACTGTATACTTGGGATGGTCTCTCCTGGTAGGATCTGTTGTTTGTGTTGAATGGGTGAAGTAACTAAGTCAAGTTTTACCAAGCAAAGCAGTAAGAACCTATTCTTTGAAAAAAAATAAAAATACAGTTGATTCTTGTTATTCACAGTTCTAGTCTGTAAATCTCTGGGACGCTGGATTAGCGAATCAGGAAGTGTTGCTCCCAGGGGAAGGATTGGTAGGTAGCCTCTGGTCGCAGTGTTCGCATCAGCTGATCAAAAGACAACCTCATTTTGTGTGTGCTTTCCTGCCTCCGGACATGCTGAGGAATGCGGATTGTTGGTTCACTAACATTGAACTCGCAGCTCATATAGAACTCAGCCCACACATGTGTTTTCTCCGCGGGGCGCATCACAGGCTGCTTTTGCTTAGGGACACTCGGTGACGCTCAGCACTGTGCCGGGGCCAACAGTGAAATCAACAAAAATGCGAAAGTGCAAAAAGCAGACACTCAGTAGCCCTAAATAGACCACGAAAAGGACAGTTGTTTTCAGAATCAACACAAGAAGACAGGACGTTGCCCTGTGTGATCTCAGCCAGGAACATGTGCGTCATGTGACTCAAATCTTTTCCTGAGGCTGGGCACAGTGACGCACTTTGGAAGGTCAAGGTGGGCAGATCACCTGAGGTCAGGAGTTGAAGACCAGCCTGGCCAACATGGTGAAACCCTGTCTCTACTAAAAATATAAAAATTAGCCAGGCGTAGTGGCAGACATCTGCAGTCCCAGCTACTCAGGAGGCTGAGGCAAGAGAATGGCGTGAACCCGGGAGGCGGAGCTTGCAGTGAGTCGAGATCGCGCCATTGCACTCCAGCCTGGGCGACAGAGCGAGACTCTGTCTCAAAAAAAAACCAAAAACAAAAAACTTCCCGCTCTCCACGTGTCCACGGAGAGCTGTAAACCACTGTGAGTGTTTGTGTAGGGTCGCAAATAAACCTTCCCAGGCAGGCGAGTTCACGGATGCAGACCCTGTGCGTGTGCAGGAGCAGCCCTATTTGGAAGTCTGCTTTTTACCACTGATTGGATTTAGGAGGCCAGTGGATTTAAATAAAATTGTACTTAATAAAAAACCAGTTTTGTGTATACCAGGTTTTCCTATGTGTCCCAGCCCTGGAGTTGAAGCTGAGAGTCCAACTCTTCTTTCACCATTCGGGAAATAGGTACCAGGCCTTACAGCTAATTAGAGCAGAGCTGAGACTGGAATGTGATTGTTAAACTCATGTTCCTGCATGATCGCCGTCGCACCCAGTACTCGCCAAGGTTGCGGTGCCGCACGCACGCCCAGCACATGTGTTAGGACGCATGCCACTGAGCTTCACCAAGAGCACTTCTGCCTCTTGGATGTAGCACCGGGGGTAACAGCATTTCACCACTGAAACTGAATGGCACAGAGATTGAGTTTGTTTGTTTGTTTGGTTTTGGGGGAGTTTGAGAAATATCCAAAGTCTGGTCATAAGGTCCATTCCATCCATTCAGCCAGTGTGGAAGGAGCTCCTCCTCCATGACAGGCGACATTAGACCTGGGGGTGCAGCCGTGAATGGGCCAAACACGGCACCTGTCCTCAGACCATCGGTCCAGCTGGGAACTCTGTCGCTCAGCCATTGCCTAGATTCTCAGTGGTAAGCGTGGTGACTGCCAGAGGCAACAGGTACAGGATGCAGCTGGGCCAGTGCATGCAGCCCCAGATACTACCAAGTACTACCTGAGAACAGGGTGCCTGGAGAGTGAGAGGCTGGACAGTGGCGGAGGAAGGGCCTTGTGCCCCTGGATTTGCACATCTGGCTGCTGGATTCGAGAAGTGAGGGTAACAGCCTCAGGACACCAGCCACGATCGTCGTTCAGTCCCACCTTCCTTTTGGGGGCAGGGCTGGTATTACAGACAGGATCTCACTCTTTTGCCTGGGCTGGTGTGCAGGAGCGCGATCACGGCTCATTGCAGCCTCAGCCTCCTGGGATCAGGCACTCTTCCTACTTCAGCTACCACAGGCGTGCACCACCACCCCCAACTAGTTTTTGTATTTTTTGTAGAGATGGGACCTCACTGTGTTGCCCAGGCTGGTGTCAAATTCCTGGCCTCAAGCAGTCCTCCCACCTTGGCCTCCCAAAGTGCAGGGATTACAGGTGCAAAGCACCACATCTGGCCCCAACCCTTTTTGTCGCCCACCGGCTAGCAAGCAGGGCTGCCATAACCTGGTATCCATGTCGATCTCCTGAGGGAAAGAAGACTGGTCAGAGAGCCAGGGTCTGATCTTTAGGGAAATTATTTTTACTGCAAATAATTGACATTCCGTGTTATACACTGTCTCTTCTGAGTTGGGTTGGCCTCGTGTCTGAGTGGTGCTGCGTGCCAGGTGCTAGAGGTGCATCTGCTGACGAAGACTCCTGTGTCCACACACTGGCATGATCCCTTCTGATTGTGCCTTTTTTGATAAATCCTGGAAGACAGTGGCCCCTAGTCTGAGATGCTGCTGAGCGGAGAAGCTGCGGACAGAACCTGTCCTTGCTGGCCCTGCAACCACACCACCGTCTCCCTATTTGTGGCAGACGCTTGCATGTATTCCTTTTGAATGAAGGTCACTTGCTGTTGTCAGAAAGAAGGTTTTATGGCAGCTTTCTGGTAAAAGCAACTGAGAAGACACTGAATGGACGCTGTGAAGAGCTTAGGATGATGCACTTGTGTTTATGGCCTGTTCCATTTGAAGTGGTGTCACGCTGCACGATGGCGTGTGGGGCAGCGAGGGGCTGCGGGTGCAACGGTGGTCCTGTGAGAGGAGCAGGCCATGTTTTTGCTGCAGCTTTCCCATGTTTCATTTAGACACACGAGTACTTGTCACTGTGCTGCCGCTGGCCACAGTATCCAGTTAGTCACATGCCGTGCAAATCTGGAGCCAGGAGCCACAGGCCACAGCATACAGCCTAGGGGCGTAGTAGGCCTGCCATCTAGATTTGTGTTTGCACGGCAGAATTGCCTGCAGGGCGTTTCTTAGTGTTTGTTTGTTTTTTTCCCCCAAGACGGAGTCTCACTCTGTCGCCCAGGCTGGAGTGCACTGGCGCGATCTCAGCTCACTGCAAGCTCCGCCTCCCGGGTTCACGCCATTCTCCTGCCTCAGCCTCCCAAGTAGCTGGGACTACAGGCGCCGCCACCACAGCTGGCTAATTTTTTGTATTTTTAGTAGAGATGGGGTTTCGCCATATTAGCCAGGAGGGTCTCCATCTCCTGACCTCGTGATCCGCCCGCATCAGCCTCCCAAAGTGCTGAGATTACAGGCATGGGCCATCGCACGCAGCCCCTACAGGGCATTTCTTAGAATGTATGTCAGCGTTTTGTGACACATGAGTGTAAGAGCAACATCTTTTTAATAAGTAAATATGTGTCATGCCACTTGGGACGTGTGGTTCTTTGGCCAGCCGCGGTATGCGAGCACGTAGGCTAGCGCTCGCACGTGAGTCTATGGAACCCAGGGGAAGCAACTGCAGTTTCCTAGTAGTTTGTGTCTTAATGAAGGGAGTCCCTAGACCTTACTCTTTCACTTTACCTGGTAGTTTGGTTCCTAAACTTGTGTGTTTTTAGGTTACACCATTCAAATCCAGCAACAGAACTGATTGAAAGGAACCTTTGTCTTTCGTATGAATGCTCATGAGGGGCCATCCTTACAGTGGAAACGCTCCTGAGGCTGCAGCCAGTCAAGACCCTCAGACCCCCAGGGCTGTCCCCACCCCCTGACCACATGTTCCACAGGCATCCCCAGCGCTGTGCCCTGCATGTCACCCAGGCAGGTGTTTGTTTTCGAGCACAGACTCTACCTATGGCCATAGCCATGTGGAAATATTCACATATATACTTCCCTTTGTGATTTCAGCTGACACGGAAGATGTGTGCATCGTAGAGAGATTGTTCTCCAGCAGCCTAGTGGCCATCGTGAGCCTTAAAGCACCAAGGAAGCTAAAGGTTTGCCACTTTAAGAAGGGGACTGAGATCTGCAACTATAGCTACTCCAACACGATTCTGGCTGTGAAGCTCAACAGGCAGGTGAGCGCAGCCCCAGCTGGGTGTGGGCTTGTCTGTTGCTCCCTCCAGCACTCTGGGACAAGCCCACCCAACCGGCATGCCCCTCCATCATTCCCTTGCTGCCTGGCCCCACGTTGCCGGGCACAGATCCTTGCCTACAGCGACCAGCTCTGTTTCCTCACCCACCAGCTTTGCTCAGCCTGTTCCATTCACAACAGATGCCCAGGCCTCTGCCACACTGTTCCCATACAGGTGTCCCTGACCCTACCCAGAGGGTGGATGGTAGAGTTTCTTTCACTTATTACCTGGTTTTGCTTTTATAAATGTTACTTAAAAACAAAAAATCTTTGGCCGGGCACAGTGGCTCACACCTGTAATCCCAGCACTTTGGGAGACCGAGGTGGGCAGATTGCCTGAGGTCAGGAGTTTGAGACCAGCCTGACCAACATGATGAAACCCCATCTCTACTGAAAATACAAAAATTAGCCGGGTGTGGTGGCAGGCGCCTGTAATCCCAGCTACTCAGGAGTCTGAGGCAGGAAAATTGCTTGAACCCAGGAGTTGGAAGTTGCAATAAGCCGAGGTCATGTCATTGCACTCCAGCTTGGGCAGCAAGAACGAGACTTTGTCTCAAAAAAAGAACAAAAAGTTTTAGGCTTTTTTTTCCTTTTGTAAATTGTTAATTTAACTTTGAATTCAAGATGAAGGATTTATTACTTTATCTCCCCTTAAACTAATAAGACTGGCACAGAGGAAGGACGTGGTGGGTGGCACGTGCACGTGTTTCACGAGGCTGTCTCCCAGCTTGTGCTCATGCCCAGGGTAACAGCGCCACCCGGGGGACCCCTCGCAATCTGATTCTGCCCGCATTCCCCGCAGGGAAAGCTGATGAGGCTGCTGGCTGTAGAGTGGACACGTTGACAGCCAGTAGCTGCACCATGAGATACGGTGACTAGGTGAAGTCACAGTAAAGACGCTCTTACCTTATACACTTGAAACTGGGAACTGGTCTGTTAACTGACAAAGTTGGTTAGAATGGGAAATTATAAGGCATAATATCTTGAGCACTTAAAAATTGTAAAGCATACAAATTGTGTTCACGTCCAACTAATGTAGAGCTGGGTGCATGCCCATCATCTTTCTTGCATACATCGTTGCAGTGATGCATCGTCTGCATGTCCACGTTCATTTTCTTCCAAATGGAGCAGGAACTTGCAAAATAATCTGAGTGCACAATAAAATGTTAGACCTTTTAAAACCCCCTTATTTTCATTTTACCTGTGCCGCACTCAGCATCAGTTTTAAAAAGCAAATCTTTCCAAATCTGTTCACACCTGTCTTAGCTGTAGGTTAGCATTTGCCTAAAACTGAACTAAAATGACCTCGTTAGAATTCCCAGTGGAGCTAGGGTGAGTATGAGGGAGAGGTGTACCCCGGCCGGCTCCTTCTTGATTGTTGGTGGAAAGCAGCTGTGTCCTCGGCGCTTCCAACATCGGTCTGCATTGTGTTCTAGAAGGAACTAAGATTGTGAGGCCAAGGCAGGAGTGGATCACCTGAGGTCAGGAGTTCGAGACCAGCCTGGCCAACATGGTAAAACCCCATCTCTACTAAAAATACAAAAATTAGCCAAGCATGGTGGCAGGCACCTGTAATCCCAGCTACTTGGGAGGCTGAGGCAGGAGAGAGAATCCCTTGAACCTGGGAGGCAGAGGTTGCAGTGAGCCAAGATCACGCCATTGCACTCCAGCCTGGGTGACACAGTGAGACGCTGACTCCAAAAAAAAAAATACAATAGCAATAGAAGAAACAAGAGTGTCGTAGTCCAGGAGTCAGTCAAGTGGAGGTTGGGGCAGGTGTTGCACTGGCTGTTGCTTCACGTTTGGTTTCGTTTCATCTCTCGCCTAGAGGCTGATAGTATGCCTGGAGGAGTCCCTGTACATCCACAACATTCGGGACATGAAGGTGCTGCATACAATCAGGGAGACGCCTCCAAACCCTGCAGGTGAGCTAACTTGTGAGGAGAGAATCCTTTTTCTGATTTTGCCCTTGAAAGATAGCTATCGGTGAGAGAGATTTTTTCTTTTTATAGGTTCCGCAGATGAGACAGATTTTAAAAGTATTGATCCCAAACCAAGCTGCCTTCCTACTGATGCTGGTCATGTGACCACATAAACTCATTGGTTTGATCAACTTTCAAGTTTGAGGTTACTGATAGTTCAAACCAAAGGCCTTTAATCTCTTTACAATACTGGTATCACCTAAGGTGGGGATTTGGCGTTGCAGAACTTTCTTAACACAGCAAACAAGATTGTATCCAAGCTGTTTTTTGTTCCTAATGCTCTGTTAAATAAATGCTGAATTATGTCTGACATCCAAGAAGGAGCTCTCAGGTGAAGTTTGCGTCTCGTCCTCCGTGTGTCATATGCAGGCCTGTGTGCGCTGTCAATCAACAACGACAACTGCTACTTGGCGTACCCAGGGAGCGCGACCATCGGAGAGGTGCAGGTCTTCGATACCATTAATTTGGTGAGATGCCTTTCCTACTCGAATAGCTCTCTAAAGTGTGGCTTTTTCCTGAAGAGGAGCACTGTGGTGTCCCTGGCATCCTGATTTTCTTGGCTCAGCAATACAACCACTGCATTTTTTTTTGAGACAGGGTCTTGTTCTGTCGCTCAAGCTGGAGTGTGTTGATGCAGTCCTAGCTCACTGCAGCCTCAACCTCCTGGGCTCAAGTGATCCTCCTGCCTCAGTCTCCCAAGGAGTTACAGTCATGCAACACCATACCCAGCTAATTTTTTATTTTTGTAGAGATGGAGTCTTGCTGGGTTGCCCAGGCTGGCCTCAAACCATCCTACCACCTTGGCCCCCTAAAGTGCTGGGATTACAGGCAGGTGCCCCACGCCCAGCCCCACTACTCTCTGTCAGTAGCAGAGCAGGTCTGGCTCATTCTGCTTCTGGATCTGCTGCAGCGTTCAGACCAGTGCTGAGCTCCTCAGCACGGGAATGTTTGAAGGAACATAGAAAACCTTTGGGATAAACTGCTTTGCTTTTTCTAAAGTTGGAGCAGCATTTCCTTGAATGCCCAGCCCCAGTAAATCAAGTGGGTTTGGCATTTGTATGGACTGCAATGGTTTTTTAGGAACAGCTAATTGGCGTTTTCAGACTGCACACCAAGTGCCAGCCCTGGGCCATGGCCTGTCACTGCGTGGCGGCCACGCTTTATTGGTGTCCCTTTTTCAGAGAGCTGCAAACATGATTCCGGCTCATGACAGTCCTTTAGCGGCATTGGCCTTTGACGCAAGCGGAACTAAACTTGCCACGGCTTCAGAGAAGGTGAGTCTGCTTTTCCCTGGGGGAGCACTGGTGCCAAGGCGTCTACAGACTTTTTCATTTCTGTTCACACAGCCAACTTAGAGGCAAGGTCCTATACTTACCAGCATCAGGAGAAGCAAAGACAGCCACCTGCTTGTCAGGCCGTGGGCGTGTGCTGCCCGACAGTGAGCGGAGCTTGCGGTGTGCCACTGGGACGGGAGAACTGGTCCACGTTTGTAGTAAAAAATACAGAAATGTCCAGAGACAGAAGTGCCGTGTGTAACCACACCACTCACCCAATGTGTTTCTAAATGATGAAACTAACACGTAACAGTAAAGAACCCAGACAGTGATGAAACGTGAAAAAGCAGGGACAGAATTCTGTCCAGCCAATCTGAACATATTTCAGTGTATTTCCTTTCATTTTCTCTTTAGTCAACAAAATTGGGATCCTACTATGGGTGTAATTTATCCTTTTTCACTCTGCATGACATTTCTCTAAGTTCAAAAACACTTGTAATGGCCGTGCAGTATTTAGTTGTGATTTATGTCAACATCACCCTTTTGGGACTTTATGTTTCTAATATGTTGCTGCCATAGGTAGTAGTATATTTAAGTCTTGTATCAATCTTTCATATGTATTTCTAACTACGAATTTAAGAGATTCCAGTAAGAAGAATGTCTGGCTTTAAAGGAGATGGATGGCCTCTAAATGTCTCTGTGTACCTGTGACCGCGTGGCGAGGCTCCCTCGGCCTCCAGGAGACTGAAGGCTCCTCGTTCTCTTCCTCACTTGAACTGTGCCTCTCTTTTCATTTTGGTTCCTCTTTTCTTGAAAGTTCTGTCTTCTCTTCTTCTGTCTTGAGGTCGCATCTGCTCTCCCGCCTCCGTTATCTCCTCTGGATGCCAGTCTGCTCTTCATTGCCACCGATGACCTTTACTTTGATTTGGATATGATTTTGCTTCTCATTGAAATCCTAAAATAGCCTCCCCTTTCAAGTCATCTCTCCCCTCAAACTATGGACCAGATAAGATACAATAAAAAGTCGGCTCACTTCCTTAGCTTTCCCGCCTGGGTCTTTGTTCTTCAGTCTCACACCTGAGTTCTGTAATAATCATGTCACCGCTTATGGGTCACTTCTGGGTCGTGAATTATCCTGGATCTTTTATCTTCATTACCTCCTGTGTTCCCCCTCAGCAAGGTAAACATTTCTCTCTTTCATAGCAAGGGCTCAGAGAGGTTAAGCAGTGTGCCCGGGGCTGCCCAGTCGGGCAGCGACAGAGGGGTCAGACTCCAAGCCTGACTTTGATTCTCATTAGGCTGGACTATCGCAATATCACCTTGTCCTTTTCTTTTCCCTTTGAAATGGCCCTGAAATTCTGTTACCCTTTGACTAATCAAAGTCTCACTGTTAAGTTTTTTTAGTAGCTCTTATAAAGGCCCAAAAGTACTTGATGGAATTTTAAGGCCCATAAAAATAGAATAATTTTTTTCTAGACTATAAAGAGGAAACTTGATTTCTTTTACATGGAATCCTCTTACCTATTGAGTGAGAGCAGCAAGGCCTTCCTAGTCCTGCTCTGTGCCAGGTGCTGAGACCCCACTGAAGCCTGTGACTTAATCCTACTTTCAAGAATCTTGCGGTCATGTGGCAACAAAACAACTCTTAATGAATGAGTATTACATGGTAGATGTGCACCAAAAAATTATATCTCCATCTAAAAGTGCAGGCTGCAGAGGACAAAACCTTTGCCATGGTTATTTTTATGTATGGATGCAGAAAATATTTCATTCTCTAATACTCAATCTTACAAACTCAGTTTGTGTCCCTCCATCCAGAGAGAACCAACTATCCTCAAGTACCAATTTATTTTTTTGAGACAGGTCTTGCTTGCTCTGTTGACCAGGCTGGAGTAGTGTGGCACAATCTCTGCTCTCTGCAACCTCCACCTCTCAGGCTCAAGTGATCCTTCTACCTCAGCCTCCCAAGTAGCCAGGACTACAGGCACCTGCCACCACACCTGGCTGATTTTTGTATTTTTTGTAGAGATGGGGTTTCTTCATGTTGGCCAGGCTGGTTTCTTTTTTTTTTTTTCTTTTTTCTTTTTTTTTGAGACAGAGTCTCCTCTGTTGCCCAGGCTGGAGTGCAGTGGCCGGATGTCAGCTCACTGCAAGCTCCGCCTCCCGGGTTTACACCATTCTCCTGCCTCAGCCTCCCAAGTAGCTGGGACTACAGGCGCCCGCCACCTCGCCCGGCTAGTTTTTTGTATTTTTTAGTAGAGACGGGGTTTCATCATGTTAGCCAGGATGGTCTCGATCTCCTGACCTCGTGATCTGCCTGTCTCGGCCTCCCAAAGTGCTGGGATTACAGGCTTGAGCCACCACGCCCGGCCTAGGCTGGTTTCTAACTCCTGAGCTCAAGCGATCTACTCACCTCAGCCTCCCAAAGTGCTAGAATTACAGGAGGGAGCCTCTGTGCCTGGCCTGTATCCTGATTTCTAATGGCTGTATACTCTACCATTGTATGAGTTTACCATAATTTATTTGAACAATTCCTTGGTGTTCTACACTTTAGGTCATCTGCTGCTTTATTTTATTTTATTTTATTTATTTATTTTTATTTATTTATTTATTTTTGAAACAGAGTCTTGCTCTGTCGCCCAGGCTAGAGTACATGTGGTGTGATCTCAGCTCACCACAACCTCCGCCTCCCGGGTTCAAGCCATTCTCCTGCCTCAGCCTCCTAAGTAGCTGGGATTACAAGCGCACACCACTACACCCAGCTAATTTTTGTATTTTGAGTAGATGGGGTTTAACCATGTTAGTCAGGCTGGTCTTGAACTCCTGACCTCATCATCCACCCACCTTGGGCTCCCAAAGTGCTGGGATTACAGGAGTGAGCCACCGCACCCAGCCTCCCAAAGTGCTGGGATTACAGGAGTGAGCCACCACACCCGGCCTCCCAAAGTGCTGGGATTACAGGAGTGAGCCACCACGCCCGGCCGCTTTGTACTATTTATAAACACAGAGATAGTACAGTGGCGTGATCATGGCTCACTGCAGCCTCCACTCCTGGGACAAGAGGAGTGAACCATCAGGCTTGGCTTTTTTTGTTTTTTGTAGAGATGGGGGTCTCGCTATGTTGCCCAAGCTGGTCTTCAACTCCTGGGTTCTAGTGTTTCTCCTGTGTTGGCCTCCCCAAGTGCTGGGATTACAGTCATGAGTTACTGTATTCAGCCTAGATATTCTTTTCTTTTTTTTTCTTTTGAGATGGAGTCTCTCTGTAGCCCAAGTTGGAGTACATTAGCACGATCTCAGCTCACTGCAACCTCCACCTCTGGGGCTCAAGCAATTCTCATGCCTCAGCATCCCAAGTAGCTGGGACCACGGGTGCGTGCCACCACACCCAGCTAATTTTTTTTTTTTTTTTTTTTTTTTT
>NW_016805664.1:107642-112104 GCF_001698545.2 Rhinopithecus bieti
AATATTCTGAACAGTTTTTATATTTAACAGTTTGAACCTCCTAAAATTTGTATAGTAGGAGTGTGAATGTTGAATAATTCTTCCTGCCCTGCAAATTTGGAATGCTACCCATTTTAAGGCCTTTCTTTCCATCAGTCTATTTTTTTTTTGTGCTGATTTAATACCATTATATCACTTGATTAGTATTCTTTTAATATTCAAGCATTGAAAGTCCTGCTCACTATTTTCTTGGTGCTTCTCTATTTATTCCCCCGAATGTTCATATCTGTTTCATTATCCGCACATCTGATATTAACTTATTGGGGGAAGTTGGCATCTTCAGGACACTTCCCATTAAAGCAGGCACATGCCGAGCTCCCTTGTATTCCTAGTTCTTTGTCTTAGTAAGATTTTCTTCATGTGCATCTTACCGTTTCGTGAGTTGGGATTGACTCCTTATAAGGTAGCTGAGATTTCCAGCTCATCGGTTCTCTTGGTCAGTAACTGAATTTGAAGTGGCAGAAAAGATTTTGGTGGGGTCTGAAGCCTCGTCAGACCACAAGGTCTTGCCTGTGTGCCACACACAAGTCCAGGCTTTTATTTTTTTTTATTTTTTTATTTTTTCCAAGACGGAGTCTTGCTCTGTTGCCTAGAGCTGGAGTGCAATGGCGCGATCTCTGCTCATTGCAACCTCCACCTCTCTGGTGCAAGCAATTCTGCTGCCTCAGCCTCCTGAGTAACTGGGATTACAGGCATGCGCCACCACGCCCGGCTAATTTTGTATTTTTAGTAGAGACAAGGTTTCTCCATGTTGGTCAGGCTGGTCTCAAACTCCTGACCTCTGGTGATCTGCCCACCTCGGCCTACCAAAGTGCTGGGATTACAGGCGTGAGCCACTGCGCCTGGCCCAGGCTTTTATTTTTAATAGTTTAAACTTCAAACGACTCAGAACAATAGAATGCTATGCCACTTTTGCCCTCAAGACTGTTAGTGTTGAGGGTAAGTAGTCAATTAAAATAGGTTTAAAGAAAAGATTGAACATTAAGTCAACAATAGAACAGGGAGGTGTTTTTCTATGCTCGGGGCAAAAAGTGTGGAGGTGATGCTCAAGGGGGGCCCTGGGGGCCCCAAACTCCCTGGTAGCCCAGGGCAGAGCTGTCCTGGAGATAGCTGTGTGGCGCATTTGCAGTCTGCTGTGAAAGATCGGAAATTCCTGTTTTAACTCAGCTCAAATTCTTCTTTTCTCTTTTCCTTCCACAGGGTACCGTGATTAGGGTATTTTCCATTCCAGAAGGACAAAAACTCTTTGAGTTTCGGAGAGGAGTGAAGAGGTAAAGTCTATGAATGTCCAGAATGGATTCTGGAGAACTTGTATTTGGATTTCACTTATATGTTATCTAAAACAAGTAGAAACCCCAGGAGAATTCCACACGAGCATTTCTAGCCCAGCTGGGTCACCGGGTGAGATCTAGGGAGTTGGTCTTGTCCCGGGAGTTCATGAGCACTTTCAGAAAAGCAAACTGGGTTTTTGTTTGCCATCCCATCAGCTAGCGTGAGAGTTGTGAACAGCTCGCATAACCAGGTGGGCCCTCCGGTTCCCTGTAGCTCCCAGCCGGCACTAAGGGACGGGGCAGTGACCTCATGGGTAGCACACCCTCCCCTTTAAGGGCTGTGCTCTGAGAACCTGTTCGCGGCTCTCCAGCTCTGCTTTTACCCTCAGCAAGTGGCGTCGGCCCGTTCTTTTAACCCAGAAGTCGCAGCCTGGAGTTCCCTTGTCTTCCTCGCTCCAGGCTGCAAAGCTTCCCTCATCTGTGCTTAGCATGCCCCCTGTGGCGCCTGCTTTGGAGGCAGGACTGTCCCTCGTAGGACAGCAGAGCAGGGGAGGCCTCAGGCTCTGGAGCCAGTGCCTCAGATCGGAGCCCTAGGGACCACTTGGAATGGCGTGGCGGTGGTCAGCGGGACCCGACCTCAGGTCTCTGGCTCCTCATCTCAGATCAGTACCTCCCTCTTTAAGGGTGGCCGTTGAAAGAGGAGGAGCTGTCTTTCGGGGACTCTCCCGCCATCTGGTCCCCCTTCTTCATGGGATCCCCACAGGTGCAGCAGGTGCACCTCGGTATCCCCAAACGTCACCGCTCCTGCAGCTCCTGCCTCCTCGTGTCCCTTGGTCCTCCTCACACCACACCTTTCTGTATTTTTCCTGTGTTGCTGCTTCTGCTCAGTTCCCCTCCTGTGCCTCTTTCTGCCCTGGAGCCGCTCCTCACCCAATCCCCTTCCTCACCCCCATGGCCTGTGTGTGTGCCGATCCCGTGACTAGACGTGTAGCCCGGCTTCCTTGAGGTGCCCATATTCCTCCTGCCTACTGGGCACCTGCTGGGATTACAGGTGTGAGCCACTGCACCCGGTCCACACCCGGCTAATTTTTTTGTATTTTAGTAGAGACAGGGTTTCACCATGTTGCCCAGGGTGGTCTCGAACTCCTGACCTCAGAAGATCTGCCCACCTCGGCCTTCTTCCGTCAGTCCTGAATATTACTGAACAGTTTTTATATTTAACAGTTGACCTCCTAAAATTTGCTATAGTAGGGAGTTGTGGAATGCTTGTAATTTAATTTTCCTGCCCCCTGCAAATTTTGGAATGCCTACCCATTTTTAAGGGCCTTTCTTTCCAATCAGTCTATTTTTTTTTTTGTGTGCTGATTTAATACCGTTATATCACTTGATTAGTATTCTTTTAATATTCAAGCATTGAAAGTCCTGCTCGCTATTTTCTTGGTGCTTCTCTGTTTATTCCCCCGAATGTTCATATCTGTTTCATTATCCGCACATCTGATATTAACTTACTGGGGGAAGTTGGCATCTTCAGGACACTTCCCATTAAAGCAGGCACATGCCGAGCTCCCTTGTATTCCTAGTTCTTTGTCTTAGTAAGATTTTCTTCATGTGCATCTTACCATTTCGTGAGCTGGGATTGACTCCTTATAAGGTAGTTGAAATTTCCAGCTAATCCAGCCACCCAGGCCAGTTTGCCCCTGCCCCTCATCCCTCACACCCCCATCCTGGTAAATAGTGCCACTCGCCACCCCCGCCAGCACCCTGGCACCCAAGCCATAAGGACTCGGCCCTGCAGCCTTCTGCCTGAACAGTGCCTCCAGGGAGCTCCCAGCTGTGGGCCTGCCCTGTGCCCCACCCGCCACACCACCTGATCCAGGCTTTGCCTGGTTTCTACTGTTGCCCTGGATTCCCATCAGGCCATTCTTCAGACTCTCACCCGGGCTATTCTTTGAAAACGTAAATATAATCCAATCACACCCCACCTGACATCTCCCATCAACCCTCTGTCCTGCAGGATGAGTCCCCGGCTCCCTGCCTTGGTTCACCAGTCCTCCCGGCACCAGCCCTTCTGCTAGCCTGATTCTGTTTCACTGTCCCTGTCCTGGCTCCAGCAGTACCACACTTTCAGATCCTCGGAAGAGCTGATCTCTTTTACCCACCAGGATCTTGTGTGGGCTGGCGGATCTGGTGGCCTGGTTGGGTTCTGTAACCCTGGGAGTCCAAGTCAGGTGTCACTCTCAAGGAGGCCTTTTTTTGATCCTTGGATTAAATCCCTTTCTCCAAGATTCTCTAGTGCCTTCCACGTGTATTTTTTCATATTCCTTTGCCTGTAGCAAATGGAATATTTGGGTGACCACCCAAGGGGTTCACCTCGCCCGCTGCCTAGACAGAGCCGATTCATCAAGACGGGAATTGCAGGAAGGAAAGTAATTCATGCAGAGCCGACTGTGCAGGAGGCTGGAGTTTTATTACTACTCAGATCAGTCTCTCTGAGCATTCGGGGAGCAAAGGTTTTAAGGATAGCTTGGGTGGGGAGAAGCCAGTGGGCCAGGAGGGCTGATTGTCAGAGATGAAATCTTAGGGAGTCGGAGCTGTCTTCTTGCACTCGGTCAGTTGCTGGGTGGGGGCCACAAGATCAGATGAACCAGTTGATTGATATGTGTGGGGCCAGCGGATCCATCAAGTGCAGGGTCTGCAAAATACCATAAGCAAAGTTCCTCCCAAAGTTAAAACAGCCTATGCCCAGGAATGAACAAAGATAGCTTGGAGATTAGAAGCAAGATGGAGCCAGTGAAGTTAGATCTCTTACACCGTTTCAGTCATAATTTTTCAAAGGCAGTTTCATTTGCACCTGCCTGACCCCACTCCCATTGTTGGATGCTGCATTAAGGCGAGAACCGTTCCTAATTCATACCCATACCTGATTAATACACATGGTCAACACTGACGCCAGGAAAACCCCTTGCTATTATGGACAGGGCTGAAAGTATCTTGTATTTCTAGTGTTATGAAGAAATTCACATGAATTTAGTGGCTTTGGAATGCCGATTAATTTTTAAGATACACTTAAACCACTTTGCCTGTTGAAAGTTTTGCTCTGTTCTTTTTTTTTTTTTTTTTTTTTTTTTTTTTTTTTTTTTTTTTTTTTTTTT
>NW_016805664.1:112552-129071 GCF_001698545.2 Rhinopithecus bieti
CTCTATCACCCAGGCTGGAGTGCAGTGGCCGGATCTCAGCTCACTGCAAGCTCCGCCTCCCGGGTTCACGCCATTCTCCTGCCTCAGCCTCCAGAGTAGCTGGGACTATAGGCGCCCAACACCACCCCCGGCTAATTTTTTTGTATTTTTAGTAGAGACGGGGTTTCACTGTGTTAGCCAGGATGGTCTCGATCTCCTGACCTCGTGATCCACCCGCCTCGGCCTCCCAAAGTGCTGGGATTACAGGCGTGAGCCACCGTGCCCGGCCCTTTTTTTTTCTTTTTAATTGAGAGAGAGGCTCATTCTGTCGCCCACGCTGGAGTGCAGTGGTGCGATCTCAGCGCCTCAGCCTCCTAAGTAGCTGGGACTACAGGCACCCACCACCACAGCCAGCTAATTTTTGTAATTTTAGTAGAGATGGGGTTTCACTGTGTTGGCCAGGATGGTCTCGATATCTTGACCTTGTGATCCTCCCACCTCAGCCTCCCAAAGTGCTGGGATTATAGGTGTGAGCCACCGTGCCCGGCCCTTTGCGCTGTTCTTAAACTTTACCGAGGTTGCCTGTTTACCCTCTGGTGTGGAAAGAATGGCTGTAACCTAAATTACTGAGTTTTCTTTTATTCACTTTAGGACTATAAATCCATCCTAATTCAGCTAAAAGTGGTTTAGTGAATTCCTATTTCTTTTGTCATCTGGAAGGTTGCAGCTCTGTTAACAAATTGTTCTTAGTATTTCCTTCTCAAAATATGTTTGAGAAGATGGCTGGAGGGGAATAAAACTTACCAGCAGGCCCAAGTGTGCCCGTGACAGGAACTAACTCTTCTCCACTTGAGTTGAACCCCTGGGGCAGCTGCTGGCTCCGGTGGCCCGCCCCGACCTGCGCATCTCCCCAGGTGTGTGAGCATCTGCTCCCTGGCCTTCAGCATGGACGGCATGTTCCTCTCTGCCTCCAGCAACACGGAGACCGTGCACATCTTCAAACTCGAGACTGTGAAAGAAAAGTGAGTTGCAAATATACGTTCCTTTAAAAATGACGCAAAACCCTTTGTCCCCTCTTGCTGCCGGAATGGGAGGTAAGCACGGGTCTGCCCACCCTCTGACATCGTTAACCGGTGAAGACCTTGAAGCTGGCCATGAAACGAGCACCTCTACATCCAGGCTTGGCAGTGAGGAGGACGGGCCCCAGCAGATGAGCTTCTCCCGCAGGCAGCATGCAGGATAGACAGAGGCCTTGCGTAGGGCATGGAGGGCCCAGGTGGACGTCCTCTAGTCAGTGCGGATGGCCCCTCCTCAGGTTCCCCTCAAGACAAAAGCGTTCGTGATCAGACAGCCCATGAATGGCTTGTCTCTTACCTGCACACGGGTAAGCAGAGAGAGACATGGATGGCTTCCACGAGTATTTATTATTGCCACGAATATGTAGCGTGACAGGGGTCTTCTTATCTTTTAAGAGGGTCTTACTCTGTTGCCCAGGCTGCAGTGCAGTGGTACAGTCATTCATTGTAGCCTCCACGTGCTAGGCTCAAGCCATCCTCCTGCCTCAGCCTCCTGAGTACCTGGGACTAAGGCATGCACTGTGCCTAGCTAATTTTTAAATTTTTTGTAGACACAGAATTTCGCTATGGTGCCCAGGCTGGTCTGGAACTCCTGGGCTCAAGTGATCTGCTTGTGAGCCACCATGCCCAGCCTTTCTTTAAAAATTTTAAAAAGAACATCCCACTCAGATCAGCATTACAATAACATACTTTAGATGGTCAGAAATAAATTTTGTTACGTATATTTCATCACAATTTTTAAAAAGACAAATGGAACATGCCGCACCCTCCCTCCCAAAAAAGATGAATAACAACACAAATAGGCTACGGGAAAATAACGTTTTGGGGTCTATACTCAAGGTTTTTGGAGACTTCCGTTACAGAGACCTAGCAGGGGTCATCAGTTAGGCCCTAGACG
The DNA here is from genome assembly GCF_001698545.2 of Rhinopithecus bieti. NCBI lineage: Eukaryota > Metazoa > Chordata > Mammalia > Primates > Cercopithecidae > Rhinopithecus > Rhinopithecus bieti. Next base: position 114,506 of record NW_016805664.1, read on the forward strand.
TCCTCACACCCTTGCAAAGCTGATGTGTGATCACCTGCCACGTCTTGTCTGTGGCCACTCAAAGGCTGCGGCTGCTTCTCCCTGAAGCTGAGCGCCCCCTCCTTCGACACCTCCCAGAGGAAGCCCCGTGACGCCCCCGGGGCCCTGAGTGTCTGCTTATAACCAACCCTTCTTAACTTTCCTGTGAAGAATGGAGACTTTTGCTGTTGGCTGCAGAGCTGTGCGTCTGTGTGAGTAGGGGGTGGCCATCCCCCCGGGGCGGGTACAGCTTCATGTGTCTAGTGGCCTTTCCTTCCAGACCCCCAGAGGAGCCCACCACCTGGACCGGGTACTTCGGGAAAGTGCTCATGGCCTCCACCAGCTACCTGCCTTCTCAAGTGACAGAAATGTTCAACCAGGGCAGAGCCTTCGCCACGGTCCGCCTGCCATTCTGCGGCCACAAAAACATCTGCTCGCTAGCCACGTGAGTAGAGCTGGCACCTCCGTCCCCCACCCCGTGTGCCTCAGGCCGAGGGCCCCAGTCCTGGTAGCTTGTGACCCCTTCCATGTTTCTCCCGAACAGGAGCAGCTCCTTAGAGCCGACACTCCATCGAGAGTTGTCGGGGATGGGAGGCGCCCTGGCAGGTGCTAGGCTCGCCGCTCTGTGTGGGGGTCCATTTCCACACGGTCTCCCATTCTGTTTTGTGGACAGTCTGCGGTTTTAATGAAAGACGTTAAGTCAAACCTTGTGAGCATGCCATAGTTAACCCTTTGGGGCCACAGAAACCACACTTGCCGAGTCTCAGGCGTCCGTCTGGCCCCAGGGTCCAGCTTCAGAACACATACAGGGCCTGTGAACGTTCTGGGATCGTCTAAGGTTCTGTGCTGAGTGCAGGAAAGATTGTCATTACATCCAGTGATAGGAGGGCTTAGGGCTTCCGTGCGTCTTTAAACATCGTTTTCCAGTTTTGTTATCTGACTAGTGTCCTCGAAAACTTCTCTGACGACGACTACCCATAATAATCCCAGAAGCCACGAAACCAGCTTCGTCCCGCTGTCGTCTCCTGTGGGCTTCAGGGCCACATAATAAATCCCAGAAGCCACGAAACCGGTTTTGTCCCGCTTTCTTCTCCTGTGGGCTTCAGGGCCCCATAATGATCCCAGAAGCCACGAAACCGGTTTCATCCCGCTCTTGTCTCCCATGGGCTTCAGGGCTCAGCCACGAGTGCAGCCTTGGCCCTGTGAGCTGAGGTCAGTGGGCACCAGATGCCTGCAGCTGCTCTTGTGCTCGTTCTGCTGGGGTCTCTTCCCTCACCTGCCAAAAGTGAGGCTGCCGTGTAATGAGACCGTTTTGTGACCGTTGTCTAGAATGTGGCTGCTCTTTGTTCTCCCTAGAATTCAGAAGATCCCGCGATTGTTGGTGGGTGCCTCCGATGGATACCTGTACATGTACAACCTGGACCCCCAGGAGGGCGGCGAGTGCGCCCTGATGAAGCAGCACCGGTGAGTCTGCTCCGGCCGCTTCGCGGAGCTGCTCCGTGCTGGCAGGGGGCTTTTGGCGTATGTTTGTTTATTTCCTTGCAAACCATGACATAAAGGGGCAGATTCCAGCATGGCGGCCCATGCCGCGCAGGTCGGGAGCTTTGCTTTCCCGGGTGAAATCGATGCCACCGCAGGACAGGGAGCCCCGGGCTGTGGCTGGCAGCGTCAGGGCTCCCTCAGGGACTGGGCACAGAGACGACGCAGGGGTGGGGGGAGCCGCATTTGTTCTTAGCTGGGGGAGAGGCGCAGGGAGGCCAGGCCCTCCTCCGCAGGGTGGAGTTTCGCATTCGGAAAGGAAGGGCGCAGCGTGGTGGCCGCCACAAGTTGGTGCACGTGGTTGAGAGCCTCTTGTCTCACTGTGAGGTACAGGTTTGTCCTTGGAAAACAGGGAGTTAACAGTTGTTCATCAGGAAGTAATGCATTTTCATTCCGTCTCACACATTTTTTTATCATCAAAAAGTTCCAACAAAAATATAATTATTTATTTTAGAGACAGGGTGTCACCCTCGCCCAGGTTGGAGTGCAGTGGTGCATTCACAGCTCACTGCAGCCTTGAGCTCCCGGATTCAAGAGATTCTTCCACCTCAGCCTCCCTAGTAGAGGGGACTACAGGCATGCAGCACATCCAGCTAATTATTTTTTTGTACAGGGTCTTGCTAGGTTGTCCAGGCTGGTCTGGAACTCCTAGGCTCAAGTGAGCCTCCTGCCTTGGCCTTCCCAAGTGTTGGGGTAACAGGAGTGAGTTGCTGCACCTAGCCTTTTTTTTTTTCCTTTTTTTTTTTTTTTGGTGAAATGGAGTCTCGCTCTGTCACCCAGGCTGGAATGCAGTGGTGCGATCTCAGCTCACTGCAATCTCCACCCTCCCGTGTTCAAGCAGTTCTCCTGCCTCAGCCTCCGTAGTAGCTGGGACTACAGGCTCCTGCCACTGCGCCCGGGTAATTTTTTGTGTTTTTAGTAGAGACAGGGTTTCACTGTGTTAGCCAGGATGGTCTTGATCTCCTGACCTCGTGATCCACCCACCTTGGCCTCCCAAAGTTCTGGGATTACAGGCGTGAGCCCCTGCGCCTAGCCTAGCCTGACTTTTTCTTAAAATAATGAATCCTAGTTATTAGTTATGTTCTTCCATCGTAAAAGTGAAATACTGCCTTGTTAGGTATAACTCCCTCTTTAGACTTTCCATGTAAAACTCTTCATGTAAAAATGTGTACAGATACACAAGGAGATGAAAGTTGCCATGGCGTGATGAATGCCTGGCACCCTGTGTGGTGAGTAGCATGTCAGCTCTGTTGCGGCAAGGTGGCCAGTGTGTGCTGCCCGCGAGGCCGCCCTGTGTGGAGACACTGAGCTGTGTCGCTTTCTCCCCTCCAGGCTGGACGGCAGTCTGGAGACGGCCAATGAGATCTTGGACTCTGCCTCTCACGACTGCCCCTTAGTCACTCAGACATATGGCGCAGCTGCAGCCAAAGGTACTTACGTGCCTTCATCCCCAACGAGACTTGGTAAGGGGCGTGACGCAAACCTGGAAGGTAATTAGCCCCACCCACTGCCCCGGAGTGCTCCTGCCTCCTGTTGGCTCCGGAGCTACCCCACCGGCTCCTCATTGGGAAAGGAGGGGACTGGTTCTGAGGACATAGGCGAGGTTGGTAAATGGGTTTGCCAAGGCCTCTCAAGGCTGAATTCAGTTTCCTTTACTTTTTTTTTTTTTTTTTAAAGTAGAGATGCGGTCTCCCTGTGTTGCCCAGGTTGATCTCAAACTCCTCCTGGGCTCAAGTGATTCTCCCACCTCAGCCTCCTAAAGTGCTGGGATTATAGGCCTGAGCCACCGTACCAGGCTCATTTTCTCCGTTTTTGAAGAAAATGTGGTCATCCTGGCTCAGGTGACTCTGGGGGCATGTGACTTGCACCCAGACTGGCCACCTCTCAGCCAAGATGCCACCCTGAAAAGTACTGCCAAGGGTTTGGCCTCGGGCTTTCCCTCCCACCTTTTTTTCGTCCTTCAGCAAATCTGCATCGAGTACCGCCTTCGTGCTGGGCTGTGAAGTGCAAAAGCTGTAGGGGAACGAGGCCAGCGGACTCCCTTCTGGCGGCAGCACTAAGACCCATGCACAAGATCCTCCAGCCGCAGCCTTGGCTGTGTGAGCCACCTTCTTTAAAAAACCAACTTGCACTCCAGCGGGAGAGCCTGTGGTTTTGCACCCACGCAGGACTGTCCCACTGCTCACCGCCACTCCCATCTGTGAACCGGCACTTCAGTGGCTTTCCAGTTCGTGAAGCCCGCCCTGAAAGTCTCTTAGTGTCGTTATTTTTTCCTGGCGTTATTTTTGAGCTCTGTGTAACCAGCTTGAGGGAGTTTGTGGCCCGTCCATTAGGGAGCCCCTGTTTATTGTGCAGGTGTCATTTTGACATTTATGAATGTCAGAGAACAAATGACTTCATCTCGAGCTACCAAAGGCTGCAAAGATTTCGTTAGAAAGCAATCAGAATTCAGAACATCTTAATACAGGCTGCAGTTTATAAACATACACCAGTGTTTCCAAAACACAGTCCTCAGTTTGTGTCATGGGGTCTGTGGTGTGTCCCCAGCCTTTGAAGGGTGACTTCATCGTCTCTTTGCAGCCTACACAGACGACCTGGGTGCTGTGGGTGGTGCCTGCCTGGAGGACGAGGCCAGTGCCCTGCGCCTGGATGAGGACAGCGAGCACCCACCCATGATTCTTCGGACTGACTGAACTTGACCTGTGACCTCTGACCTGGGGAGCAGAGAACACTGGCTTCACAGAGGACTTTGTGCATTGCTGCTATGAACTTTGACCTGAGTCAGTGGAGAGGATGGCAGAGACTTTATTAAAAAAAAAAAAAAAAAAAAAAAAAGATTGTAGTAGTAGTCTTAACTCCATAACGCTGAGGACATACATCGTTTTCACTTCAGTGGCTTTTAAATCCTGCTTATGAATTTTAGCTTTTTGTTTGTTTGTTTTCTCTTTTTGCCAAAATTCACTGTTTGGTGAAGCCCACAAAACCTCCTCGCTTTGCATGCATGAACGTGCCAAGCCAGCATAGGGGAGCTAGAAGCCACTTTCCAGCCACCTGCTGTTGTGTTTTTTAATATCTGTACATTGGCCAGGCGCGGTGGCTCAAGCCTGTAATCCCAGCACTTTGGGAGGCCGAGACGGGCGGATCACGGGGTCAGGAGATCGAGACCATCCTGGCTAACACGGTGAAACCCCGTCTCTACTAAAAAATACAGAAAACTAGCCGGGCGAGGTGGCGGGCGCCTGTAGTCCCAGCTACTCGGGAGGCTGAGGCAGGAGAATGGCGTAAACCCGGGAGGCGGAGCTTGCAGTGAGCTGAGATCCGGCCACTGCACTCCAGCCTGGGCGCCAGAGCGAATCTCCGTGTCAAAAAAAAAAAAAAAAAAAAAATCTGTACATAATGCCGAGTGCATAAGGAAGCTGTGGCGTTGTGCACAGTGGGTCTGGTTGTCAAGGCCAGTTCTGCAGTGACAGGCCCAGGGGCTGCCCACCAGGTGTGCTGGGCGGACTTCGGCTGGGGCAGGAGCCCTCTCTCCCTAGGGCCCCACCTGGACCATTTTCCCTCCGTTTTATTTTGTTAATTAAATTCTTTCCAAATTGGATCACTCTGGGATTTCTTCCATGGTGGACTTTTGTTTGTGATCTTGTTTTCCATGTGAATATTGGAGGAGAGCGAGGTTCCTTCTGATACTAAAAACCTTTCTTCTTTCAGGCAGCAAATGAACTTGAAAGGTTGCCTGGACTCCCTGGAGCAAAGGAAAGCAATTTTGTTTGTATAATTAAATGATCTGTTCTTCTACTTTACTCTTCCTGTTGAAAAACTGTGTGATTTTTTTTTTTTTTTTTTAAGGAAAGTTTGTAGCTACTCCTATGCCCAGGAAAGCACAGAATTCAAGTGTGGTGGCCGTCTGAGCTGTCCTTTCGCGGGCCCTGCTGTCTGCAGGGGCTTCCTACCTGTGTGAGAGGTCGTAGCGGGAGACAGCGACAGAGAGAAGGCGGCTGGGCCACGTCCTTCACAGGGCGACATGTGCCTTTCTATCTTCATCTTAGAACATTTCCTCAGCAAACCGATGAGAGATTGTGGTTGCAAGCTTCAGTGTTTGCCTCACTTCCCTTTCCCTATTTACGGAATTAAAACAACCTCAAGTACCTCAGACTCTGCATTCCAAACCAAGACACCTAGCAGCTAAAGTGTTGAGGGCATTTAAGTGGAGTTAATGGCAGGAGAGATGGTTTTAGAATCTTTGGAGTGGTGTAAGTTACGGATAGAAGGGAAAAGGCAAAAACTGTATTTACCCTGCCTTTGCAGGCTCGGGTTTTTGAACCGAGGAAGGCTGGGACACCTGTTTCCAGATGGTTGTCATGGTCACACTGGGCGAAGAGCTGGAAGGGAGTTGCCACCTCCGCTGAGCGGCTGCAGCGAAATGCCCCAGCGTTTCTGGGTTGGCTTTACGGCAAACTCCTAAATGCAGGGGACGCTGGAGTCGGACTCAACTACACAGGCTTCCTCTCAGCCGCTGGTGTGCGGCACACAGAACATCTGCATTAGGCAGAGGTGCAGGTGGGCTGATTGAACTTTTCCTTCAAACCCTGCATGTCTGTCCTGGACCTTTGATGAAATGGGATCCCGGTCACGCAGGCTGAGGCAGTGGGGACCACCGAGGCCAGAGCGGGCTATGCTTGAGCAGGGATGAGAAGGGCTGCCGCAGCACGCAGCCTTGACCCACGCCCGTGGCTTGTGGTGCAAGGCCAGAGGGCTCTCTAGAACCTGACCGTGCACTCCATCTCCTGGGAGGCACGTTTGGCTAGAGTGAGTGTTCATGGGGGGGGAAAGTGCACAAGAGGTACGGAACCCTGAGCTAGGGTTCCCCATCACCAAAGAGTGAGCTGCATTTCCAGTTCTGTGTTAAAGTGCCGTTTGTTCTGGTGCCTGCCTGTCATGAGGATTTGGAGACTCGAATCTCCTTTGCCAGGTCTCTCTTGTCTGTCTTTGGGATTGGTAGTACTAGAAGATGCAGGGAATTCTCTTCCTCGCTCAGCCTCGGCTTCCCACACTATAAGATGAGGCAGTTGCAGAGGAGGCCTCGGATGTCCTGTGACCTTCGGCCCACACTCCCCCCTCGGGTGGCCCTGGCAGGGCTGGCTGGGTGCTTTCCATGCAGACCACAGGAAGCCCTGTGCTTGCCTGGGTCAGGGCTAAGCCGTGCACTCTAAAGAAGGGAGGAGGACTGCAGATTCTTGGTCGAGAAGAATGAAGAGGATTTCTATGTTTGCTGAGCAGCCATTGTGGAGGGTTACCCGCCTCCACTTTGCCGTTGGCCATTTCACTCCCACCAGCTCCTCTTCCTCTGCTTGAACCCATGAGTCCCAGCCTCACTGGCGGCCTCAGACATGCTCGGGAGTGACGGGGACAGAGAGAGGACGCTGAGTTGCCGTTTAGAACTCTTACTGCTGCGCCAGAGACCCAGATGGAGAGGGACCCGGAACCAAACAGAACATGTACTAATTTGCCGAACTCCAAACTGTACACTCATATTCATTTTTTAATTATATTTTTCCAAACTTCAAAAAGGACAATGAGGGTGGGGGATAGGAAACAAAACCTGTAAACGTTGTGAATGGGCTCAGTGGACTCTGGGACCAAACCTGTAATCTCCAAAACAATGGGACCAAGAGCTGCATAGAACCTGGAGTCAAAAAGAACTGCTTCAGTCGTGCTGTACCGCCTGCCTAGCTGTGGGAGCGGGCAGGGTGCCTGGGAGCCCGCGTTTTCTGGACTGCTCGCAGGACTCATCCCTACCTCACGGCTGTTGTGAGGTGTTGTGTGACTGCGTGTCCTGCAAACGCCCAGCTCAGTGCCCAGCTGGCGGTGGGCACCCAATAAATGCTACAACATAAATGTGTCTTCTGCAATTAAACACAATTTTTATTCAGTTCTGGTGTTTGAATAAAGAGCCAGGAGGGAGGGAGGTGACAATACGGGTAAGAAGTGTAATTCAGAGGCCAGGCATGGTGGCTCACACATCTAATCCCAGTACTTTGGGAGGCCAAGGTGGGTGGATCACTTGAGGTCGGGAGTTCGAGACCAGCCTGGCCAACATGGTGAAACTCCATTTCTACTAAAAATACAAAAATTAGCTGGGGGTGGTGGCACATGCCTGTAATCCCAGCTACTCAGGAGGCTGAAGCAGGAGAATCACTTGAACCTGGGAGGCAGAGGTTGCCATGCACCAAGATTACATCACTGCACTGCAGCTTAGGGGACAGAGCAAGACTGTCTGAAAAAAAAAAGTAATTCACATGGAGATTACACGTGGGTCTCTTTCATCCCTGCCTTTTCTCTTAACAGCAAGCTTAACGCACAGGTGGTGCGAGCTGGTCTGGGAGGTGGTGGGCGCCCTGGAACAGCAGGCCCTGCCTCTGTCGGGGGACCCAAGGAGTTCCATGGCTGCCGCTCCCTGCCACAAGAGAATTGGGTGACTCTTCCCACGCGTGGTTTCGTTTGGAGAGGAGAGTCTTCCTGCCTCCACAGCCAGCAGCAGGTCCCATGTGTAAAAAGCCGGGAGTGCTTTGGCCACAGCTTAGCCAAGGAAATGGGACGAGGGGTGGCAGAAAACACATTCCTGACTCATCCCTGTTGCTCGTCCGGTTTTTTTGGTTTAGTTTTCGTTTTGGGTTTTTGTTTTTTTGAGACAGAGTCTTGCTCTGTCACCCAGGCTGGAGTGCAGTGGCACAATCTCAGCTCACTGCAACTTGCATCTCCTGGGTTCAAGCAATTCTCCCTCAGCCTCTTAAGTACCTGGGACTACAGGCACGCACCACCACGTCCGGCTAATTTTTGTATTTTTAGTAGAGACCGGGTTTCACCATGTTGTCCAGGCTGGTCTCGAACTCCTGACCTCAAGTGATCCACCCAACTCGGCCTCCCAAAGTGCTGGGATTACAGCCGTGAGCCACCTGGCCTGACTGCTCGTGGTTTTCATAAGCAAATTGGCAAAGGGTGGGGATGGGCCAGGCTTCTTGTTTCGTGTGTCCCCTGCCCTACATCTTTGTATACCAGACCTTTGCATGCAGGGAATGACCGAGTCACTTGTTTGAAATGTACGTGAGGTGGCTCATGCCTGTAATCCCAACACTTTGGGAGGCAGAAGCAGGCGGATCACCTGAGGTCAGGAGTTCGAGGCCAGCCTGTCTCTACTAAAAATATAAAAACTAACCAGGCATGGTGGCGTGCGCCTGTAATCCCAGCTACTCTGGAGGCTGAGGCAGGACAATTGCTTGAAACCGGGAGGTGAAGGCTGCAGTAAGCTGAGATCATGCCACTGCCCTGTAGCCTGGGCAACAGAGTGAGACTGTCTCAAAAAAAATAAAGAAAAAGAAACGGCTGTAATCCCAGCACTTTGGGAGGCCGAGATGGGCAGATCACGAGGTCAGGAGATTGAGACCATCCTGGCTAACACGGTGAAACCCTGTCTCTACTAAAAAAATACAAAAAAGTAGCCAGGCGTGGTGGCGGGCCCCTGTAGACCCAGCTACTCGGGAGGCTGAGCCAAGAGAATGGCGTGAACCTGGGAGGCGGAGCTTGCAGTGAGCAGAGATCGCGCCACTGCACTCCAGCCTGGGCGACATAGCAAGACTCCTTCTCAAAAAAAAAAAAAAGAAACGGACTTGTGACACTATGGCCAACAAGCAGGAAATCCAAATGTGTTATTTTACAAGTGTATTTAGGAGAGACAGGTGGAACAGTTTGGCTTTAGCTCTGTGGTATTGGAGATGTAAAAAGAACGTGCAGGGAAGCCATGGGTCTTCTGTTTGGGTCTCCTCCCCGCTTTACATATAATTCTCTTTTTTATGACTTATTTCTTACTAAAAATATATCATGATAACCATTGGCCAAGCAGATAGGGTTTTTCTGATGTATCTTTTAGTTCTGACCCAGGTCATCACCCTTCGCCTGTCGTACCTTTTCAATCTGTGGGTTTTTCTGAAGCACAAAAACAAAACAAAACCAATCTCAGGGTTTTGAGATGTGACCAGTTCTTACCCTTCCCCGATAACTGGCTAGGAAAGTCTCTAACTTAGAAAAATGAGGCTGGGCACAGTGGCTCATTCCTGTAATCCCAGCACTTTGGGAGGCCAAGGCGGGTGTATCACGAGGTCAGGCATTCGAGACCATCCTGGCCAACATGGTGAAACCCCGTCTCTACTAAAAATACAAAAATTAGCCGGGTGTGGTGACCCATGCCTGTAGTCCCAGCTACTCAGGAGGCTGAGGCAGGAGAATTGCTTGAATCTGGGAGGCGGAGTTTGCAGTGAACAGAGATCATTCCACTGCACTCTAGCCTGGGGGACAGAGCATGGCTCTGCCTCAAAAAAAAAAAAAAAAAGAAAGAAAGAAAAGAAAATGAAATCTTTCTAAGGTTCAGAATGTGAAGAGACTGTCTTGATTCCTCACCTCCACATCGTTTCTATAGTTACTTATAATGTAAATAGATTCCTCTTTTTTTTGAGACAGAGCCTCGCTCTGTTGCCCAGGCTGGAGTGCAGTGATGCAATCTCGGCTCACTGCAAGCTCCGCCTCCCGGGTTCATGCCATTCTCCTGCCTCAGCCTCCTGAGTAGCTGGAACTACAGGTGCCTGCCGTCACGCCTGGATAATTTTTTGTATTTTTAGTAGAGACGGGGTTTCACTGTGCTAGCCAGGATGGTCTCAATCTCGTGACCTCGTGATCCGCCCGCCTTGGCCTCTCAAAGTGCTGGAATTACAGGCGTGAGTCACCGTGCCCGGCCTGACTCCTCTTAACACTTCATTTTAGGTGAAGCTGTTGTTAATGCTGCCAGTGTGTGTGCATGTGTGTGTCTGTGAGTGTGTGTGTGTGTGCCTGCCTGAGCTTCAGGTAAACATACGGATTACATTCCCCCACCAAATCTGACTGAAAACCCATTGCTATCAGCATTTTATAACACGTTAAAGAATTGGACGTGGTGGCTCACACCTATAATCCCAACTTCTTGGGAGGCCAAGGCAGGAGGATTGCTTGAGACTAGCAATTTGAGGCCAGTCTGAACTACACAGCAAGACCCCCTCTCTTAAAATTAAAACTGGTATTCTGGGGTGTTTTTGGTTGTTGTTCATTGCCTACTCACAGGCTGAACATCTCATTTGTTTTCGTTTGTCAGGTTTGTTTTGTTTTTGAGACAGAGTCTCACTCTGTCGCCCATGCTGGAGTGCAGTGGCGCCATCTCGGCTCACTGCAACCTCTGCCTCCCGGGTTCAAGCGATTCTCCTGCCTCAGCCTCCTGAGTAGCTGGGATTACAGGCGCCCACCACCACGCCCAACTAATTTTTGTACTTTTAGTAGAGATGGGATTTCACCACGTTGGTCAGGCTGGTCTCGAATTCCTGACCTCATGATCCACCCACTGCGGCCTCCCAAAGCGCTGGGATTACAGCGTGAGCCACCAAGCCCAGCCTTAAACATCTAATTTGTACCAAATTGCGCTATAATTCTACCTAGAATATTACAGCAAAATGCCAGAGGCCTGACTCAAATCTTTTAAAGAAACCCGACCCTCCCAGGGTGGGCGGCATTACACAGGTGAGCCCGTCCAGGTGTCCCCGCAGCTGAATGACTGTGTTGGTGGAACGGCTGGCCTGCTTGTGCATGGGCCGGGACACGGTGGACTTGTTCTGCCTGCGTTCTTGCTGGACCATGTTTGCATTAGCATATGAGTTTAAACACAGTGCTGATGTGGCGATTCTTTTAGAAGGACATCCTTCTCTGAGCCGAACTGCTTCATCACGCACTTCCTTCTGGCTTGGTGAGTTCTCTTACATCAAAGGCCAAGCCTTATGTGTTTCGGTCCTGCCCATCTCCGTGCGGCCTGCGGGGCGTTGGTCGGTGTGAAGGCTTCACAGCGGACTGTCCGGGTTGGCGGCTCTCCCATCGGGGCTTCTCACAGCCACCGTCTGTCCGAGCAGACGCTGAGCATCATGTCATCCCTGGGACACACACAAGACTCCACTATTCTATGTGCTGATTTCTGTTTCTGTTACTGCTTCTGCTTCTAATTTTTTTTTTTTTTTTTTTTGAGATGGAGTCTCGCTGTCGCCCAGGCTGGAGTGCAATGACATGATCTCGGTTCACTGCAACCTCCGCCTCTCAGGTAGGTTCAAGCAGTTCTCCTGCCTCAGCCTCCGGAGTAGCTGGGATTACAGGCGCACACCACCAAGCCTGGCTAATTTTGCACGTTTACGTAGAGACGAGGTTCCACCATGTTTCCAAGGCTGTTCTCAAACTCCTGGCCTCGGCCAGGTGAAGTGACTCACGCCTGTAATCCCAGCACTTTGGGAGGCCGAGGTGGGCAGATCACCTGAGGTCAGGAGGTCAAGACCAGCCTGGCCAATATGGTGAAACCCCGTCTCTACTAAAAATACAAAAGTAAAAAAAAAAAAATTAGTCGGGCGTGGTGGTGTGCGCCTGTAGTCCCAACTACTCGGGAGGGTGAGGCAGAAGAATCACTTGAACCTGGGAGACAGAGGTTGTAGTGAGCCGAGATCGTGCCACTGCACTCCAGCCTGGGCGACGGAGCAAGACCCTGTCTCAAAAAAAAAAAAAAAAACCTCCTGACTCAGGTGATCCACCCGACTCGACCTCCCAAAGTGTTGAGATGACAGGCGTGAGCCACCGCACCCGGCCCTGTTGCTGCTTTCAGAAGTGGCTTTTTCTTCCTGTGTGGCATTACTTTTTAGTGGGTCAGCCTAGAAGTGCGCTTGGGCTCCCCGCAACAGCAAAGCACCTTTCCTCAGGGGAATCTGAAGACCGGGAGACCCGGGGAGCAGAACGTAGCTTTTCCCTGCCTTTCCTCTCCCTCTGGGAGGTCCCCTGAGCGCTCTCCTCTTGACCTTTCTTGGTGCGTTTAGTGCTGAGCCTGTGCCTGAGCCTGGGGACCTGGGATAGTTCAGACCGAAGTCCACCGAGGGCCGCAGAACTGCAGGGCTGGGGAACCGGCTTCCTTGCGCACACAGCTCTGTACGCAGGGCGCGGATCTGCAGGGATGAGGGAGCTCGGTAGGAGGAGGCAGGGTGCATGTTAAATCGAGAACCATCTGAACTCCGCCACCAGCTTTGGAAATAACGGCTGGGATTTCCTGCTTAAACCTGCATCCCAGAGCACACGGGTACTAGCCAAAGCTCTGAGTAAAATGAAACAGGCCCTGAAGGAAGCCCTGGAGCCTCCTGCCCGCCTGCCCTCTCTATTCAGTCCTGCAGTGACTCAGGAATGGCGTGGGTGGGAGGACAAATAACTTTTCAAGCCAAGCACCCGGCGGGCGCAGTGGCTCACGCCTGTAATCCCAGCACTCTGGGAGGCCGAGGCGGGCAGATCACGAGGTCAGAGGTTTGACACCATCCTGGCTAACACGGTGAAACCCCGTATCTACTAAAAATACAAGAAACTGGCTGAGCGTGGTGGCGTGCGCTTGTAATCCCAGCTACTCGGGAGGCTGAGGCAGGAGAATGGTGTGAACCCGGGAGGTGGAGCTTGCAGTGAGCCGAGATCGCGCCACTGCACTCCAGCCTCGGCGACAGAGACTCCATCTCAAAAAAAATTAAAAAAAGAAAAAAAAGAAAGAAAGCCGAGCACCCACCTCCCGTTTATATTCATCCAGCTGCTGCCGCCGGCTTCCTCAGCTTGTCCTTGTTCATTTCAGGCACGTGGGGAGGATTCTCCTTGGTGAAATGCTCGGGCACCTTGCCATTGTCACTCCATGTGCCCCTGAGGGAGGACGGAACCGAAAGTGGCTGCGGGGTGGTGCTTGGCTGGGGCAAGGCCGCTGGAGGTCTCTGTCGCTGTGTCGCCCTGGGCCGCCGTCTTCTAAGGGATCCTTTCCTCACGTCTGCCCTGTCGGGAGGCTGGGCAGGGTCGGGAAATGGAAGCCTGATACCCAGGACGTCTGTCCCGCTGCCTTCGGGCAGGCCTCCAGCTCCTCCCGCATGTGGTGGCAGGATGCCATGCTCTTCTCTTCTGCAGCAGCTGTGCACCTTTCCAAATTAAAAAATGCCGGTATCTAGCCAGGCACAGTGGTGGCTGAGGCCTGTAATCTCAGCACTTTGGGAGGCCGAGGTGGGAGGATCACCTGAGGTCGGAAGTTTGAGGCCAGCCTAGCCAACATGGTGAAACCCCGTCTCTACAAAAACTACAAAAGTTAACCGGGCGTGGTGGCACATGCCTGTAGTCACTGCCACTTGAGAGGCTGAGGCAGGAGAATCAATTAAACTCGGGAGGTGGAGGTTACAATGCGCCGAGATGATGCCACCGTACTCCACCCTGGACGACAGAGTGAGACTGTCTCAAAAAAAATAATAAATAGCCGGGCGCGGTGGCTCACGCCTGTAATCCCAGCACTTAGGGAGGCCAAGGCGGGCGGATCACGAGGTCAGGAGATCGAGACCATCCTGGCTAACATGCTGAAACCCCGTCTCTACTAAAAAAAGACAAAAAAATTAGCCGGGTGTGGTGGCGGGCGCCTGTAGTCCCAGCTACTCAGGAGGCTGAGGCAGGAGAATGGCGTGAACCTGGGAGGCAGAGCTTGCAGTGAGCCGAGATCACGCCATTGCACTCCAGCCCTGGGTGACAGAGCGAGACTCCGTCTCAAAAAAAAAAAAAAAAAGATTATTAGGATGATGGCATTTTTATTTATGCCTTTGTATTTGCAAATTTGAAATACTATATATTTTTCCCTTAGGACTTACTAAGGGGAAAAAAATCAATTAAAATGGCAGGACTACAGATAAATTATAGTCACCATTTTGATAAGCATAATAGATTGATTCTAAACCTCTCTACTAGTTTTTAACATTTGCTTTAATTTTGTCTTTATCTAATGAAGATCATTATTTGTATTATTTTTCTTAATGTTAATCATACCCTCATTTGTAGCATTTAGACTTCCAAGAATATAATGGTAGGTATTTGTTTCAAATTTTTTTAGTTACCCAAATATGAATTTACT
>NW_016805664.1:129257-131800 GCF_001698545.2 Rhinopithecus bieti
CAAGCAGCAACAGCTCCTGCCAGAGCCTGAGGAGAGAGCTGTCCAGCACCTCAGGACAGAGAAAGTGCTAGAGAGGCCCTCGGCTTCCCTGCATCCCACGGAGATAACAGCAGGTACCAAGTACCGGGAGTGAAGTTCGAGAGCAGTGGGTGTAAACCATAAGGCTCTGCCCGGGCAAGACATGGTCCTTTCTCTCTTTTCTTTCCCTCCCTCCCTTCCTTCCCTCCCTCCCTCCTCCTTCCTTTTTTCTTTTCTTTTCTTTCCTTTCTTCCTTTTTTTTTTTTTTTGAGAGAGTCTTACTCTGTCACCCAGGCTGGAGTGTAGTGGTGCAATCTCAGCTCACTACAACCTCCGCCTCCCAGGTTCAAGTGATTCTCCTGCCTCAGCCTCCCGAGTATCTGGGATTACAGGCACTGTGCCACCACACCTGGGTAATTTTTGTACTTTTAGTCGAGACAAGGTTTCGCCATGTTGGCCAGGCTGGTCTCGAACTCCTGACCTCAGGTGATCCACCCGCCTTGGCCTCCCAAAGCGCTGGGATTACAGGCGTGAGCCACCTACCCAGCCTCATTCTTTCTTTTTTCTTTTAGAGTTCAGGTCTCACTCTGTCACCCAGGCTGGAGCGCAGTGGTGTGATCACAGCTCACTGCAGCCTCAACCTCCTGGGCTCAAGTGATCCTCCCACCTCAGTCTCCCAAGTAGCTGGGACTCCTGGTGCACACTACCATGCCTTTTTATAGAGATAGGGTCTCAGTACGTTGCCCAGGCTGGTCTTGAACTCCTGGGCTCAAGCAATCCTCCTACGTCAGCTTCCCAAAGTGCTGGGAATACAGTCATGAGGCACCACACGCAACCACATACTCATTCTAAGACCATTCCTTCCCTGTGGTGGCATTTATGAAATTGGAGTGTTAGGGGCCGGGCACGGTGGCCCACACCTGTAATCCCAGCACTTTGGGAGGCCAAGGCAGGTGGATCATTTGAGACCAGGAGTTTGAGACCAGCCTGGCCAACAAGGCAAAACCCTGTCTCCTTTAAAAAATACAAAAATTAACCAGGCTTGGTGGTGCGCGCCTGTAATCCCAGCTACTTGGGAGGCTGAGGCAGGAGAATCTGGGAAGCGGAGGTTGCAGTGAGTCAAGATTGCACCCCTACACTCCAGCCTGGGCGACAGAGTGAGACTCTGTTTCAAAAAAAAAAAAAGATAAAATGAAATTGGAGTGTTTCACAGCCCAGGGTCATTAATCTGGCCACCTGTCCCCTGGAAATCCATAACTCAGTGACATCTTAGAATGAAGGAAACACCTCGTGGTGTGCACAGTGACCCGTTGGCTTCAGGGCACGTTATTCACAAAACACCCCTCCCCAAATAGAAGACCCTCCCTGGGCAAGGTAACTCATCCCAGCTGTTGGCACTGGGCAGGACAGGGCTCAGTTGCTCCTGGCAGAGGCTGAAGGAGCAGGGCCGGGGGAGGCCCCTGCTGTCCTTGTCTGAAGAGCCAGGATCTGCACAGCTCCCCACTCTCAGCCACCTCCCCACCCCACCCTGGCTTCCCTGGGCCCCTTCTGAGATGCAGAGATGCATGCTGGGATTGGCCACCTTCCACCCCCCAGCCCAGACCATGGCACCATGCCCCAGGCTGCCTGCGGCCCCTCTTCTTGACAGACTCGCAGCCACGTCCCTGCAGCCTCCTTGGTGCTGACAAATGGGCCCCAAGAGAGTGCCTGGCCACTGCCCCAGAACCTGCCATGGGCCCCGCGTCCTGGCCACTGGCCAACTCCGTCATGTATGTCCCTGTTGACCTTACTGGGAGCCCCCAGGCTGCTCCATTCTGTCCTGAAACCTACAGCAATGCAGAACGTCACTGTGGCTGGCAGAGTCACTCCGTCTGCTTCAGGTGGTCACCGCAGGCAGGGCTGAGGGCTGTGGCTGCCGCGTTGCCGGTGAAGGAGAAAAACCCACAATGTGTTCAGACGAGCTCCTTTGCTTAAGGCTCTGGGGGGCATGTTTTCTGGTTATTTTCGGCTTTCTCCTCCTTTTGAGGAAGTTCAAGGGATCAGCTCCTGTCCCCACCCCTGACTCCAGGGGTCAGAGTGTGTCAGGGTGCTGGGGGTCCCTTAAGACCAGGGTGCTGGTCTTAAGGAGGCACCCCCAAATCTGGAAGAGCCGCTGGGCTGGCTCCTGGAAAGATGAAGACACGTAAGGCTGTGCCCCCATCACTGGGCATTTTCCCTCAGAGAGGGCTTTGGGGCTTCGGAGCATGGGACCCTCCCCAGGCCCTGTGTCCTCCAGTGTCTTCCAGAAGGACTTGGATGGGGTCATCGAGGAGAGAGAGCTCGTCCTGCATGGCAGCAAGTGGCTCTGTTCACAAACTCTCCCTGCCCCTAGCTGGGCATAGCGGCACGCGCCTGTAGTCCCAGCTACTGGGGAGGCTGGGGTGGGAGGATCACTTGAGCCCAGGGGCTCGATTGAGGCTCCAGTGAGCTATGATCGCACCACCGCATTCCAACCTGGGGGATACAGTGAGACCCTGTCTCAAAAA
>NW_016805664.1:132595-174521 GCF_001698545.2 Rhinopithecus bieti
AAAAAAAAAAAAAAAAAAAAAAAACCACCACCACAACAAAACAGTCCCTGGCCAGGCACAGAGGCTCACACCTGTAATCCCAGCACTTTGGGAGGCCAAGGCGGGCGGATCATCTGAGGTCAGGAGTTCGAGACCTGGACAACATGGCAAAACCCGTCTCTACTAAAAATAGAAAAATTAGCCAGGCGTGGTGGCGGGCGCCTATAGTCCCAGCTACTCGGGAGGCTGAGGCAGGAGAATCACTTGAACCTGGGAGATGGAGGTTGTGGTGAGCTGAGATGATGCCACTGCACTCCAGCCTGGGCGACAGAAGGAGACATTATCTCAAAAAAAAAAAAAAAAAAAAAAAAAAAAAAAAAAAAAAAAAAAAAAAAAAAAAAAAAAAAAAAAAAAAGAAAAAAAAAAAAAAAGACGGGTCCCCTGTGACTGCTAGTGCCAGAGCTAACCTGGGGTTAACACTGCTGTGTGTTTCCTTCTGGTGACTTTTCTAACAGAGAGATCCTGTTAGGAGCTGATTTATTTCCATTAGTATGTAGCCCCACAGTGATTCTCTGTTCTCCCTGCATCACTAATGGGAATCTTTTTATTCCAATCCCAAAAATGGAATCCATTGTCTGACAACGGATTTGTGTGTTGGACAAAAGAGGCTGCCTAGAAAGGGTGCGTGCTGAGTGATAGGAATGTAGGAGGTACTCGAGAGGCTTGAGACGGGCCGGGCGCAGTGGCTCATGCCTGTAATCCCAGCAGTTCGGGAGGCCGAGGCAAATGGATCATTGGAGGTCAGGAGATCAACACCAGCCCGGCTAACAGGGTGAAACTCTGTCTCTACTAAAAATACAAAAATTAGAGGCCGGGCGCAGTGGCTCACGCCTATAATCCCAGCACTTTGGGAGGCCGAGCTGGGCAGATCACAAGGTCAGGAAATCGAGACCATCCTGGCTAACATGGTGAAACCCTGTCTCTACTAAAAAATACAAAAAACTTAGCCAGGCATGGTGGCGGGTGCCTGTAGTCCCAGCTACTCGGGAAGCTGAGGCAGGAGAATGGCGTGAACCCGGGAGGTGGGGCTTGCAGTGAGCTGAGATCATGCCACAGCACTCCAGCCTGGGCGACAGAGCAAGACTCTGTCTCAAAAAAAAAAAAAATTAGAAAGGCGTGGTGGCAGATGCCATTAGTCCCAGCTACTCAGGAGGCTGAGGCAGGAGAATCGCCTGAGCCCCAGAGGTGGAGGTTGCAGTGAGCCAAGATCGCACCACTGCACTCCAGCCTGGCAACAGAGCAAGACTATCTCAAAAATAAATAAATAAAAATAAAAAAGAAAGGCTTGAGACCACAGAGCAGGGTGTCTGAATGCAAGACCGTGCCCACCCAACCGGGAAGCATGGAGGATGGCGTGGAGCCTGGGTGGCATGTTCAGTTGCATGCATGTATGCATGTAGATGTGTGTGATTCCTGTGCACACAGTGTTGGAAAGATCACTGGCCTTTGTCCAAAACCAGGATTCCAGCATGGGCTCTATGGGGCCGTGTGGCTGCAGATGGTTGGATGTGGAAGCCGAGTAGGCTATGTCCTGCATTAATGTGGCCATTGCACTAATGTCTGTGGAGTTATCACAGGTCCCGATCATTGGAGACATTGGATGTTTTTTGTTTGTTTATTATTGTGTGTTTATTTATTTATTTTTGAGATGGGGTTTTGCTCTTGTCCCCCAGGACGGAGTGTAATGGTGCGATCTCAGCTCACTGCAACCTCCACCTCCCAGGTTCAAGCGATTCTCCTGCCTCAGTCTCCCGAGTAGCTGGGATTACAGGCACCCGCCATCGTGCCCAGCTGATATTTTTTGTATTTTTAGTAGAGACGGGGTTTCACCGTGTTGGCCAGGCTGGTCTCGAACTCCTGACCTCAGGTGATCCACCCACCTTGGCCTTCCAAAGTGCTGGGAATTATAGGCGTGAGCCACCACGCCCAGCCTGTTTTTTGTTTACTTATTAATTTGTTGTTTGTTTGTTTGTTTTAGACAGGGCCTCGCTCTGTCACCCAGGCTGGAATGTAGCAGCACAATCATAGCTCACTGCAGCCTCAACCTCCTGGGCAAGCAATCCCCCCACCTCTGCCTCCTGAGTAGCCAGGCGATAGAAAATCGCCAGGTTCCCTGGGAAACGGGACTACTGGTGTGGACCACCAGCCCTGGTTAATTTTTAAACATTTTTTAGAGACGGGGCATCTCCCTATGTTGCTGAGGTTGGTCTTGCACTCCTGGCCTCCAGCGATCCTCTTACCTTGGCCTCCCAAAGTGCTGGGATTAACAGGCTTGAGCCACTGCACCCAGCCCTGCCCTTGTATGTTTTTTTTTTTTTTTTTTTTTTTTTTTTTTTGAGACAGAGTCTCGCTCTGTCGCCCAGGCTGGACCGCGGTGGCCGGATGTCAGCTCACTGCAAGCTCCGCCTCCCGGGTTTACGCCATTCTCCTGCCTCAGCCTCCCGAGTAGCTGGGACTACAGGCGCCCGCCACCTCGCCCGGCTAGATTTTGTATTTTTTAGTAGAGACGGGGTTTCACCGTGTTAGCCAGGATGGTCTCGGCCTCCCAAAGTGCTGGGATTACAGGCTTGAGCCACCACGCCCGGCCCATTGTATGTTTTAAAGGGTATACTGTATTGTTCCTTTACACCCTATCCCCGCCTGATGGAGTGCTTCCTCTCTCTGGCCACCCTGCGGTTTGTCCCGAGTCTTCCCTCCTGCACAGGCAAGGAAGCCCTTCAAGGTCCACGCCACAGATTTCTTGAACATGGGACACTTTACGATCCACAGATATTTGACAGGACCCATGAATGGATGAAGGAAATGAAAGACTTTTCATCCATTTTTGCAGACATAGTCACAGGATCCTAGAGGATGTATTTAGAATATGACATCTAAATATAATTTTCTCCTGGGTTTTTCAGAAAATTCCCATCATCTGCCATGCAGAACTGTTTAAACCCAATGTGCTCATGAAAACTCTGAACTCACTATTCTCACAGCCTCCCAAAGTCTGACCTTATCAGGCTCTCCCCTGTCTTTTTGATCAAGATTGCTTGTTTGATTTCAAACAGTCATTTCCCAGGGAACCTGGTGATTTTCTATCTCTTCCATTTAGGCCGCCACCTTCCTTACTGCAGAAATAGGCCTTGGGGGTGCTTGCTCCCCTGTGAGTGCCCTGCCATGCCCCGCAGATATACTGTGTTTATTTTTTATTTATTTATTTATTTCGAGACGGAGTCTCTCACTGTCTTGCCCAGGTTGGAGTACAGTGGTGCGACTTGGCTCACCGCAACCTCCACCTCCCAGGTTCAAGCAATTCTCCTGCCTTAGCCTCCCGAGTAGCTGGGATTACAGGTGCGCACCACCATCCCCAGCTGATTTTTATATTTTTACTAGAGACAATTGGTCTCAAATTCCTGACCTCAAGTGAACTGCTCACCTTGGTTTCCCAAAGTGCTGGGATTATAGGCGTGAACCACAGCACCCAGCCAGCTTCACTGTGTTAGCTAGGTCTTCAGGGACCACCCCCATCATTGGTATATTCCTTCTTAGCGGTTAGCAACTCAAATACACAGCCTACTGCCCCCTGACAAGGAGAGCGTGTGAACCAGGAAGTCAGCCTTGGCTCCTCTGTCCTGTGTCCAAGTCCCCAACGATGACCAAGAGGAAGAGGCGGTGGCAAAGTGACAAGAGTAAAAGCACCAATACTTGGAATTTGGCCATTTCTGGACATCAAGCAGTAAACAGTTCAAAAACTTCAAGTGCAGACCAGGTATGGCAGCTCACACCTGTAATTTCAGCGCTTTGGTGGCGGAGGCGGGAGGATCACTTGAGGCTAGAAATTTGAGACCAGCCTGGGCAACATAGCGATACCTCATCTCTACAAAAAATACAAAAATTAGCCAGGCATGGTGGTGCACGCCTGTAATCTCAGCTACTCGGGAAGCTGAGGCAGGAGGATTGCTTAAGCCAAAGATTTCGAGGCTGGAGTGAGCTGTGATTGTACCACAATGAGACTCTGTCTCTATTTTTTTTGGGGGAGATAAGAGTTTGGGTCTGTCCCCCATGCTGGGGTACAGTGGCATGATCTCAGCTCACTGCAACCTCTGCCTCCTGGGTTCAAGTGATTCTCCTGCCTCATCTTTCCAAGTACCTGGTACTACAGGTATGCACCACCACGCCTGGCTAATTTTCTGTCTTTTATAATTTTAGTACAGACAGAGTTTCACCATGTTGGCCAGGCTGGTCTCGAACTCCTGCCCTCAAGGAATCCACCTGCCTCAGCCTCCCAAAGTGCTGGGATAACAGGTGTGAGCTACTGTGCTCGACCAATAAAGCCTTTTTTTTTTTTTTTTTTTTTGAGACAGGTTCTCTCTCTGTCACCTAGGCTGGAGTACAATGGCTCGATCCCTGCTCACTGCAACCTGTGCCTCCTGGGTCTAAGTGATTCTTATGCCTCAGCCTCCCAACTAGCTGGGAGTACAGGCATGTGCCACCACACCCGGCTGATTTTTGTACTTTTAGTAGAGACAGGGTTTCACCATGTTGGCCAGGCTGGTCTCGAACTCCTGAGTTCAAGTGATCCACCAGCCTCAGCTTCCCAAAGTGCTGGGATTATAGGCGTGAGCCACCGCGCCAGGATTAAATAAAGCCATTTTGAAAAGAGAGAGTGAGTAGGAAAGGAATACACTTCCTGGCCTCGGTCCTGCTTGGAGAGGATTATCCTAGAGCCAGTGGAGCAGGGCCCCCTCCGAATCCGCTGAGTCAGCAGATGATGCTGAGTTCCAGACTTTACCCGGGAGGAGGAGGAGGGGCCACTGCGAAACAGATCATGCAGATCCGGGTGTGCGGCCTGGAGCCTTTGAGCTACAGGGTCCGGGTGCTTCCCCACCATGACCATGGCCAAGGCACACCTGGGTGGTGGGGGCCAAGGCAGCTGCAGCCACGATAACAGCTGCTCCCAGGAGGCCCTGTCTGCCGGGCAGCCACAGTATCTATCCGACAGTTTCCATTCTGTAAGGCCCAGGCTGGATCGATGCAGACAGTCCATCTCATTTATCATTCACTTAAGTACCACCCAGCAGGGCCTCCTGGGAGCCCGCTGGCCACGAGCCCTGCAGGCCACAGCCGTGGCAAATCCAGACGTCGCCCTGAACTGCAAGGAGAAAACACACTCAGCCTAAGCCCCTGCCCCTCTGGCCACGCGAGGCCCTTGTCACCATCCAGGAAGCGTGCCCAGAAGGAGCGGCCGGGGCTTTCCTTCCTCATCTCCTGCCCAGGGCAGCCCCTTCCAGGCCACAGGCTCTGGGCCTTAGCCTGCAGGCTGAGGGCAGGCCCAGAAGACACAGTGAGGGGCCTGGGCTATTTGAAGAGCAGGGAGAATTTTGCATGCAGCATCGCAGAGGTAAGCATCTCAATTCTTAGGGGTTCTTTTCAGTATTGAGGAGCTCAAGACCTGTGTCCACTCTGATTTGGTAAACCAGGGTTCTTCGAAGTCACGATAAAAATGGAGGGCCGGGCACTTTGGGAGGCCAAGGCAGGCAGACCACTTGAGCATGCCTGTAGCCCTAGCTACACAGGAGGCTGAGGCAGGAGAATCGCTTGAACCCCGGAGGTGGAGGTTGCAGTGAGCCAAGATCGTGCTACTGCACTCCGGCCTGGGCAACAGAGGAAGACTGCATTTCAAAAAAAAAAAAAGAAAGAAAGGAAGAAAAATGCAGAGACGAGTCTCTGAAATTAAAACATTTTATTTGGGCGGGGTGGGGTGGCTCACGCCTATAATCCCAGCAATTTGGGAGGCTGAGGTGGGCAGATCACTTGAGGTCAGGAGTTCAACACCAGCCTGGTCAACATGGTGAAACCCCATCTCTACCAAAAACACAAAAATTAGCCAGGCGTGGTGGCACGTGCCTGTCATCCCAGCTACTCAGGAGGCTGAGGCAGGAGAATCACTTGAACCCGGGAGGTGGAGGTTGCAGTGAGCCGAGATTGCGCCACTGCACTCCAGCCTAGGTGACAGGGCGAGTCCCCATCTCAAAAAGTAAATAAATAAATAAATAAATAAAATACAATGTTTTATTTGGGAAGACAGAATTGTAATTCAGGGCATCCACTCTGACTAGGTATGTGCAAGAACAAAATGGAGGTCGGAGGTTTTGTAGAGAAAAAGAGAGAGAGAGGGAGACAGGGGAAAAGTTACATATTGCTCTTTGAATTAATTTTTTTTTGTTTGTTTCTGAGACAGGGTCTCACTCTGTTGCCCAGGATGGAGTGCAGTGGCTCAATTGTAGCTCACTGCAGCCTGGACTTCCCAGGGTCAAGTATCCCTACCACCTCAACCTCCCAAGTAGCTGGGACTATAGTCATGCACCATAGTGCCAGCTAATTTTCTTTCTTTCTTTCTTTCTTTTTTGAGGTGGAGTTTCGCTCTCGTTGCTGAGGCTAGAGTACAGTGGCCCAATCTTGGCTCATCATAACCTCCGCCTCCTGGGTTCAAGTGATTCTCCTGCCTCAGCCTCCCAAGTAGCTGGAATTATAGGCACCCACCACCACGCCCAGCTAATTTTTGTATTTTTAGTAGAGATGGAGTTTCTCCCTGTTGGTCAGGCTGGTCTTGAACTCCTGACCTCAGATGATCCGCCCACCTCGGCCTCCCAAAGTGCTGGGATTACAGGCATGAGCCACTGCGCTCGGCCTAATTTTATTTGTTTTTGTAGAGATGAGGTCTCGCTATGTTGCCCAGACTGTTCTTGAACTCCTGGCCTCAAGCGATCCTCCTGCCTCAGGCTCCCAAAATGCTGGGATTACAGGTGTGAGCCACCACACCCAGCCCATACTGCTCTTTGAGAAAGATCCTTGGTGCTAGTGAGGTTCCGAGGAAGGGAACCTGGGAAGCTCTGATTGACAGGTGATGGAGGTGGGCAAAATTAGCCCTACGGTTGCAGTGAGTTACCTCAGCAGCTGTACACAAAACTGGTCTCAGATTACAGCAGCAGTGCCAGCCTTGGGGCTTGCAGAGAATGACATTTTTGGAGCAGTGTTCTGTGTCAGTTTTTCCCCCTGGCCTCTCGACGCTGTTTTAGTTGAGTATGACAAGAATGACCCAGTTCAGATGATCAACCTTCACAGTTCAAATCCCAACGCCACCACATGCCAGCTGGGTTAATGTCCTGGGAATGCCATGACAAAGTATCGCAGATTGGGCAGCTTCAACTGCAGAACTGGATTATCTCACTGTTCTGGAGGTCACAAGTCTGAGACTGAGGTGTCTGCCAGGGCCACCCACGCTCCCTCCAAGGACTCTGCGGGGATCCTTCCTGCCCTTTCCAGCCTCTGGTGGCTCCAGACGTTCCTCGCTCTAAGGCTGCATCGCTCCAGGCTCTGTCTCTGTTGTTACCCAGCTGTCTCCTCTCTGTGTCTCTGTCTTCTTCTCTGTCATCGGGTTTAGGGCCCATCCTAAATCCAATACGACCTCATCTCAAGGCCCTTAACTAATTACAACTGCACTCACCCTGTTTCTCTTCCTTCCCTTTCCCTTTCCTTTACTTTTGTTTTCTTTCTTTCTTCAGAGTCAGGCTCTGTCACCCAGGCTGGAGTGCAATGGTGCAATTCCAGCTCACTGCAACCTCCACCTCCAGGTTCAAGCGATTCTCCTGCCTCAGCCTCTCGAATGTCTGGGATTACAGGCGCACGCCACCACGCCTGGCTGATTTTGTATTTTTGGTAGAGATGGGGGGGGTTTCACCACGTTGGCCAGGCTGGTCTTGAACCCCTGACCTCAGGTGATCCGCCCGCCTCAGCCTCCCAAAGTTCTGGGATTACAGGTGTGAGCCATCACGCCCAGACCATCCCTTTTTTTTTTTTTTCTTTTTTAAATGAGATTGGGTCTCGCTCTAGCACCCAGGCTGGAATGCAATGGTGCAATCTTAGTTCATTGCAACCTCCACCTCCCGGATTCAAGCAATTCCCCTGATCCACCTGCGTTGGCCTCCCAAAGTGCTGGGATTATAGGCTTCAGCTGCTGTGCCCGGACCCTCCCCACTTTTAAAAACCCTTGCCCATAAGCCATTGGGAAGCCGTCGGGGAGTCTGGGTTTTAAGCATGAGCTGGCCGATTCTGCCTGCTGGGAGTCCTGCGCGAAATGCCTCATTTTCTCTTCACTGCAGCCCTGATGTCAAAAATAGGCTTTGTTGTGCCTAATTCCCCTGCCTCAGCCTTCCTAATAGCTGGGATTACAGGCACGTGCCACCATGCCCAACTAATTTTGTATTTTAGTAGAGACGGGGTCTCACTGTGTTGGCCAGGCTGGTCTCAAACTCTTTTTTTTTTTTTTCCTGAGACGGAGTTTCTCTCTTGTCGCCCAGGCTGGAGGGCAATGGAGCGATTGCAGCTCACCGCAACCTCTGTCTCCCAGGTTCAAGCGATTCTCGTGCCTCAGCCTCCCGAGTAGCTGGGATTACAGGCATGTGCCACCATGTCCAGCTAATTTTTTATTTTTGGTAGAGACGGGGTTTCTCCATATTGGTCTCGAACTTTTGATCTTGGATGATCCGCCCGCCTCGGCCTCCCAAAGTGCTGGGATTACAGGGGAGAGCCAACGTACCCAGCTAAAGATGATTTTTTTTTTTTTTTTTTTGAGACGGAGTCTCACTCTGTCGCCCAGGCTATAGTGCAGTGGCGCAATCTTGGTTCACTGCAAGCTCCACCTCCTGGGTTCACGCCATTCTCCTGCCTCAGCCCCCCGAGTAGCTGGGACTACAGGCGCCCGCCACCTCGCCCGGCTAATGTTTTTGTATTTTCAGTAGAGACGGGGTTTCACCGTGTTAGCCAGGATGGTCTCGATCTCCTGACCTCGTGATCTGCCCGCCTCAGCCTCCCACAGTTCTGGGATTACAGACGTGAGCCACCGCGCCCGGCCTAAAGATGACATCTTAACATAGGTCCCTGAGTTGTTTTTCAGAAACCTGGACCCCCGCCCCCCCATCAAACGATCTGTTGACAGGTACCTCAGATAAGGGGGAGCTGAGGACAGAACTCTGACCTCTGTTCTTTCTTCTAAATTCTTTCCCGAGGGTCCTGGAGGAGGTCCTGTCCACAGGCCAGAGCTAGCATTCTTTTCTACTGATCCCAGATTTTTAGACAAAGCGTCGCCTGCTTAAAGCAATTGCAAATTAGAAAATTTTCAGGTCAGGCTCGGTGGCTCACGCCTGTAATCCCAGCACTTTGGGAGGCCAAGGTGGGCGGATCATGAGGTCAGGAGCTCAAGACCATCCTGGCCAACATGGTGAAACCCCATCTCTACTAAAAATACAAAAATTAGCTGGGTGTAGTGGTGCATGCCTGTAGTCCCAGCTACTCGGGAGGCTGAAGCAGGAGAATCACTCGAACCCAGGAGGCAGAAGTTGCAGTGAGCTACGATCGCACCACTGCACTCCAGCCTGGCAACAGAGCGAGACTCCATCAAAAAAAAAAAAAAAAAAAAAAACTTCAAATCCACCTATGACCTGTGGGCTGCTGCTTCGAGATATTCCTACTTCTATTTATTTACTTATTTATTTATTTATTTTTGAGATGGAGTCTCGCTCTGTCTCCCAGGCTGGAGTGCAATGGCGTGATCTTGGCTCACTGCAACCTCCACCTCCTGGGCTCAAGCAATTCTCATGCCTCAGCCTCCCGAGTAGCTGGGATTACAGGCGTGCACGCACTACCACACCCAGCTACTTTTTGTATTTTCAGTAAAGAGAGGGTTTCACCATGTTGCCCAGGCTCGCCTCGAACTCCTGGCCTCAAGTGATCCACCTGCGTTGGCCTCCCAAAGTGGGATTATAGGCCTCAGCTGCTGTGCCCGGACCCTCCCCACTTTTAAAAACCCTTACCCATAAGCCATTGAGAAGCCGTCGGGGAGTCTGGGTTTTAAGCATGAGCTGGCCGATTCTGCCTGCTGGGAGTCCTGCGCAAAACGCCTCATTTTCTCTTCACTGCAGTCCTGATGTCAGAATTAGGCTTTGCCATGCGAGGCGGGCAGACTCTGGTTTGGTAACAACAGTCCAAAGGCATGTGCCCTCTGTTGCAGAAGAGCTGACGGAGAGGGGGCTCTGTGGGCAGTGGGGATATTTTAGGAGGGGCTTTGTGCCCTGCCCCCAGCCCCGAACTCCAGGCCTCATCTCGCCTGATGGTGGCGAAACCCAGAACCTGGCTGTGGAATTTACTATCTCTGTCCCTTGCAGTTGGTGTGGGGGCTGCCTTCTGGGGACTCATATTTGCATAAGCCGGGGAGGGCTTGGCTGCAAAAGAACCACGAACGAACGAAGGATCACAAAAGCAACACAAATGCTCCGAAGCGCTTAAAATAAAACGCAGCAAAGAAGCAGGCCAGTTAAGAGAAGGTGTGATTACCTCGTTGTCATTTTACATTCACGCTCGGCCCTCCAATCCTCTTAAGTGGTGGCCTGACTTTGCGTTTCAGCTGGTCCTGGAATACACTCGGTATTCACTTTTCAGAAGCGACGCACCAGCCTACGGTTCCAGCTCACGTCTGGGGGAGGTAGGCACCATTATTTCTGCGCTGTAAATGGAATGGCTGCCGTCAGAGGTTATGTGGGAGGGTGAGAAAAAACGTGGAGGGTTTTAGCAACAGAAATGAACCAGGTGGACACAGATCCCCCAGCTATAAACACATGACTGAGCTCAAGAGAAAGAGAGGCGAATTCTCAAGTATGAAAGCAGGAAGGCTGACTGTCTTATGGCACCTGCGGCCGGGGACCTGAAGTCCAGATGCAGGCCCTAGCTTAGGGCTCCAGTAGAATATCCATGCCAGGTGAGACTTGACCTTAAATTTGTTTGAGATGCAAGAAAAGAAATGGCTCAAAATGCAAATCACGGGCCGGACACAGCGGCTCATGCCTGTAATCCCAGCACTTTGGGCCGCCGAGGCAAGTGGATCACCTGAGGCCAGGAGTTCGAGACCAGACTGGTCAACATGGTGAAACCCAATCTCTAGTAAAAAATACAAAAGTTAGCCGGGAGTGGTGGTGGGCCCTTGTAATCCCAGCTACTCGCGAGGCTGAGGCAGGAGAATTGCTTGAACCGGGGAGGTGGAGGTTGCAGTGAGCCAAGATTGCACCATTGCACTCCAACCTGGGCAACAAGAGCAAAACTCTGTCTCAAAAAAAAAAAAAAAAAAAAACTTTTCAAAAAAAAAAAAAAAAAAAAAAAAAAAGCAAATCATTGAAGAGCTGCCCAGTCAAGAGGGATTCCTGAAGAAGGCTCAGGATGTCTGGCGTATCCAGGGAGCTCAGGTGCTTGCCAGGGCCTGGGGGAGGTTGGAATGTAAAGGGTTTGCTTCATGGGTGGAGAGCTTCTGTTAGGAATGGTGAAAAAGTTATGTAACCAGATGGTTTGCACAACATCGTGAATGCACACAATGCCACTGAATTGTTCACTGCAGTTGATAGCTGCAACTGTCACTTTTATATTGTGTATATTTCCCCACAATTAAAACCAAAACAGCCTGGGCGCAGTGGCTCATGCCTGGAATCCCAGCACTTTAGGAGTCCGAGCTGAGCAGGTTGCTTGAGTTCAGGAGCTCAAGACCAGCTTGACCTACGTGGTGAAACCCTGTCTCTACTAAAATACAAAAAAATTAGCTGGGTGTGGTGGCAGGCGTCTGTAGTCCCAGCTCTTTGGGAGGCTGAGGCACGAGAGTTGCTTGAACCCGGGAGGTGGAGTTTGCAGTGAGCCAAGATCGCACTGTTGCACTCCAGCCGGGGCAACAGAGTGAGACTCCAACTCAAAAAAAAAAAAAAGAGAATGCTCAGTTAGGTGTCTGATTATGAAAGTAATATTCATGAATCTCTTTTGTTGTTGTTTTTTGTTTTTTGTTTTTTTGAGACGGAATCACTTTATCACCCAGGCTGGAATGCAGTGGCACGATCTCAGCTTACTGAAACCTACACCTCCTGGGTTCAAGTGATTCTCCTGCCTCAGCCTCCCGAGTAGCTGGGATTACAGGCGCCTACCACCATACCTGGCTAATTTTTGTGTTTTTGTAGTAGAGAGGGGTTTCACCATGTTGGCCAGGCTGGTCTTAAACTCCTGACCTCAGGCAATCCGCCCGCCTCGGCCTCCCAAAGTGCTGGGATTACAGGCGTGAGTCACCGCACCCGGCAGAATCAGTCATTTTCTACATGCCAGCAATGATAGGTTAGAAAAAATAGTGGTGGAGGGGAGGCACCACAAGACTGACAGGAAATCACTCACAATGCAGCAAAGATATGAAACACTGAGTAATTAATTAAATGAAATGAATACAATTTGTACAATTTATATGAAAAACAGCTACAGTATCTGGAGCGGCTCAGGAAATATTTGTTAAACAAATGAATAATTACAAATTTTATAGGGATATAGAAGAAACAAGAAAAAATATTTACCACTTTTTTATAGGAAAAAATAGCAATAATAATCCAAGACACTGGAATAACCACAAAGAGTGATTATTGGCCACACACAGTGGCTCATGCCTATGATCCCAGCACTTTGGGAGGCCAAGATGCGGGGATTGCTGGAGTCCAGGAGTTTGAGACCAGCCTGGGCAACATAATGAGACCCCATCTCTCTAAAAAATGTTGTTAAGTTAGCCAGGTATAGTGGCACACTCCTGTAGTCCCAGCTACTCAGGAGGCTAAGGTGGGAGGATCGCTTGAGCCCAGGAGGTGGAGGCTGCAGTGAGCCATGATGGTGCCACTGCACTCCAGCCTGGGCAATGAGTGAGACTATCTCAAAAAAAAAAAAAAAAAAAAAAGACTTGACTATTAAAAAGAAAGCAAAGCAATGGGTAATGACTCATTTGGAATGGCTAAAAACAATGTGTACCTACTTGTAAAACTCTTGCGACAATAATGAAAGGGAACAATCTCAACAACTAGTGAAAACAGGTGAAGCGCCTGCAGGGGTTCATCATGCTGTTCTTTTAGACATGTTGTGACACTGAAAAATTTCACAACAAAATGTTGTAAAGTTCATGAAGCAATTGGAAACATTTGAGCACTGATTGGATAGTCAGTGCTGTTAAGGAAACATTGCTAATTTGTTTTAGGGGGATAATGGGGGATAATGGTATTATGAGATGGTTTTCTATTTTCTCTTTTTCTTTATTTTTTTGAGATGGAGTCTCCCTCTGTTGCCCAGGCTGGAATGCAATGGCGTGATCTCAGGTCACCACAACCTCCGCCTCCCAGGTTCAAGTGATTCTCCTGCCTCAGCCTCCCGAGTAGCTGGGACTACAGGTGTCCACCACCACGCCCAGGTAATTTTTTTTTTTTTTTTTGAGGCGGAGTCTCACTGTGTTGCCCAGGCTGCAGTGCAGTGGCACGATCTTGGCTCACTATAAGCTCTGCCTCCCAGTTTCATGCCATTCCCCTGCCTCAGCCTCCCGAGTAGCTGGGACTACAGGCGCCCGACACCACGCCTGGCTAATTTTTTGTATTTTTAGTAGAGATGGAGTTTCACCATGTTGGCCAGGATGGTCTCGATCTCCTGACCTCGTGATCCGCCCGCCTCGGCCTCCCAAAGTGCTGGGATTACAGGCATGAGCCACTGCGCCCAGCCTTATGGGATGGTTTTCAAAAGCATCATTTTTTAGAAGTAGATTCTGATATATAATCTGATGGTATGATATGATATCTGGGATTTTCAAAGTCTGGAATGTGGACGGGAGGAGGCACAGGTTCAGGTATGGATGAAACAAGCTCACCCGTGAGTTGACAATTGCCAAAGCTAGGTGGTGAGGACATAAGGTGAGTTCATTGTTTTATTCTCTTGGCTTCTGTATACTTTGAATTTTTCAATAACACAAATATTTCTAAAGCCAATGACTTCATTATTGTTCCAAGATGACATGATTACCTATATGGAAAATTACAAAGAATCAACACAGAAACTTCCTGGAACTAATAAGCGATTATAGCAAGGCTGCAGGATAAAAAGTTAATTTACAAAGATCGATTGTTCTCCTAAGTACCGGCAATGAACAATTGGCCTTAAATTTAAAACACGGGCCAGCAAGGTGACTCATGTTTGTAATCCCAGTACTTTGGGAGGCCGAGGCGGGTGGACCACGCGGTCAGGAGATCGAGACCATTTTGGCCAACATGGTGAAACCCTTCTCTACTAAAATACAAAAAATTAGCTTGGCATGGTGGCGCGTGCCTGTAATCCCAGCCACTTGGGAGGCTGAGGCAGGGGAATCACTTGAACCCGGGAGGCGGAGATTGCAGTGAGCTGAGATGGCACCACTGCAGTCCAGCCTGGCAACAGAGCAAGACTCCATCTCCAAAAAAAAAGAAAAGAAATTTAAAACACAGTACCACCTATATTAGTACCTCAGAACTGAAATACCTATGAAACTAACAAGATATATACAGGATTGATACGAGGAAAATTATAAAAGTCTGATGAAATCAAAGAAGAACCAAATAAATGGAGAGATATTCCATGTTCATGGATAGGAGAACTTGATATTGTCAACATGTCAGCTCTTCCCTACTTGATCTGTAGATTCAACACAATCCCAATCAAAATCCCAGCAAATTATTTTGTGGATAATGACAAACTGATTTTCAAGTTTATATGGAGAGACAAAAGAGCCAGAATAGCAAACGTAATATTGAAGAAGAAAGTTGGAAGACTGATTTAATATTTACTATAAAACTACAGTAATCAAGGCATGAGCCAGGCACAGTAGTGGATGCCTATAGTCCCGGCTATGTGGAAGGCTAAGATGGGAGGATAGCATGGGCTCAGGAATCCAAGGCTGCAGTGCACTACGATTGTACCTGTAAATAGCCACTGCACTCAAGCCTAGGTAATGCAGAGAGAGCCCATCTCTTAAAATAAAATAAAACAGGGCTGAGCACAGTGGCTCACACATGTAATCCCAGCACTTTGGGAGGCTGAGGTGGGTGGATCACCTGAGGTCGGAAATTCAAGACCAGTCTGGCCAACATGGTGTAAACCCCATCTGTACTAAAAATACAAAAATTAGCTGGGCGTGGTGGTGGGCGCCTGTAATCCCAGCTACCAGGGAGGCTGAGGCAGGAGAATCGCTTGAACCCGGGAGGCGGGGGTTGTGGTGAGCTGAGATCGCGCCACTGCACTCTAGCCTGGGCGACAGAGTGAGAGTCTCAAAAAGTAAATAAATAAATAAATAAATAAATAAATAAATAAATAAATATAAAAAAAGCGGGGGAACCAGTGCAGTGCCTCATGCCTATAATCCCAGCACTTTGGGAGCCTAAGACGGGAGGATGGCTTGAGGCCAGGAGTTTTAGAACAGCCTGGGAAACACAGCAAGGCTTCATCTCTACAAAAATGAAAAATAAAAAATTAGCCAGGCACTGTGGTACACACTTGTAGTCCCAGCTACTCAGGAAGCTGAGCTAGGAGGATCCCTTGAGCCCAGGAGGTCAAGGCTGCAGTGAGTTATGATCGCACCATTGCACTCCAGCCTGGGCAACAGAGTGAGACCTGGTGTCTAAAAGATAAATAAATAAAGACCCTGTGGAACTGGCAAGGAAACAGAGAGATGGATCAATGGAGCAGAATAGAAAGCCCAGAAATAGACGCACATAAATATAGCACGTTCCTTTGGAAAACCGTGCAGCGTATCTTGAGCTCTCCAGCAGGTTTGCATCAGTAATGGGGAGAAACTCCTTTTATATAAAAAATTTTTTTTGTAGGTCAGGAGAGGTGGTTCATCCCTGTAATCCCAACACTTCTGGAGGCCAAGGTGGGCCTGTAATCCCACACTTAGGAAGCTCAAGATGGAAGGATTGCTTGAGCCCAAGAGTTCGAGACCAGCCTGGGCAACAGAGTGAGACCTCATCTATACCATTTTTTTTTTAATTAGCCAGGCATGGTGGTGCATGCCTGTGGTCTCAGCTACTCAGGGAGGCTGAGGCGGGAGAATCATCTGAGCCTGGGAGGTCGTGGGTGCAATGAGCCAAGATTGCACCACTGCACTCCAGCCTGAGCGACAGAGTAAGACTCTGTTATATGTATTTGCACAAAGAAGAAACAATAGTCACGAGGGCCTACTTGAGGGTGGAGATGGGTAGGAGGGTGAGGATCTAAAAAACTACCTACTGGGTTCTGTGCTTATTACCTGCGTGACAAAATAATCTGTACACCAAACCGCCATGACACACAATTTACCCATGTAACAAGGCTGCACGTGTGCCCTCAACATCTAAAACAGAAGTTAGTCCGGGCACAGTGGCTCACACCTGTAAGCCCAGCACTTTGGGAGGCCCAGGCAGGTAGATCACTTAAGGTCAGGAGTTTGGGACCAGCCTGGCCAACATAGTGAAACCCTGTCTGTACTAAAAAATACAAAAATCTGCCAGGCGTGGTGACACATGCCCATCATCCCAGCTACTGGGGAGGCTGAGGCAGGATAATAGCTCGAACCCGGGAGGTGGAGGCTGCAGTGAGCCGAGATGATGCCACTGCACTCCAGCCTGGGCAACAGAGGGAGACTCTGTCTCAAAAAAATAAAATAGGCTGGGCGCGGTGGCTCAAGCCTGTAATCCCAGCACTTTGGGAGGCCGAGACGGGCGGATCACGAGGTCAGGAGTTCGAGACCATCCTGGCTAACATGGTGAAACCCCGTATCTACTAAAAAATACAAAAAAAAAGCTAGCCAGGCGAGATGGCTGGCGCCTGTAGTCCCAGCTACTCGGGAGGCTGAGGCAGGAGAATGGCGTAAACCCGGGAGGCGGAGCTTGCAGTGAGCTGAGATCCGGCCACTGTACTCCAGCCTGGGCGACAGAGCGAGACTCCGTCTCAAAATAAAAAAAATAAAAAATAAATAAATAAATAAAATAAAATAATAAAATAAAATAAGAGATAAATAATTAAGTTAAATATTTTGTTTTAACAGGGTTTCCTATCTCATCACCAACTCAGGGCAGTTTCTCCAGGAACCTGGCAGGCCCTGCCACAGAGAGGCCCTGCTTCAATCCGCCATGCCCAGCGCTTGCCTGGTGGCCACTCTCTGCAGCCCTCCCGAGAGGTCCCTGGCCCAGCTCCAGGCCTGCCCAATGCCCTGTACCCAACACTGACATCTCACAGCGATTGAGATCCGACCACAGGCCAGGCCCCACTGGAGGTGCTTCACAGGAACCATTTCTGCCTCACGATGGCCCTTTGAGGAGGAGGCTATTATCGTGCCCATTGCAAATGAGGAAACTGAGGCATGGAGAGAGGTACTAACTCACACAATAACAGGAGACCCTGGATGCAGCCGCAGGCAGTCAGCCCTCAGAGCCTGCTCATCTGAGGCCTGCCGGCTCTTCCACCTGCCTTCCTCAGTACCCTGGGAACCCCCCGAGGACAGGTGTTGTCGGTTGCCTCATCTCACCGTCCCTGGGCCCAGCACAGATCCAGGCACACAGTGGCTGCTCACATAAGCTAAGTGAAAGGAGTCCTGGCTGCAGGGTGCCCCGGGGCCTCCACCTTACCTCCTGCTACAGAATGGCTCCAACACAAACCTGCCTTTTTTTATTTGTTTGGTTTGTTTTGTTTTGAGACGGAGTCTCACTCTCTCACCCAGGCTGGAGTGCAATGGTGCAATCTCAGCTCACAACAACCTCCATCTCCTGGGTTCAAGCGATTCTCCTGCCTCAGCCTCCCAAGTAGCTGGGATTACAGGTGTGTGCCACCACGCCTGGCTAATTTTGATATTTTTAGTAGAGACGGGGTCTCACCATGTTGGGCAGGCTGGTCTTGAACTCCTGACCTCAGGTACAGGGATTACAGGCGTGAGCCACCATGCCCAGCCACAAACATGCCTCTTTTTTTTTTTTTTTGAGACTGAGTCTCACTCTGTCATCAGGTTAGAGTGCAGTGGTGCAATCTTGGCTCACTGCAACCTCCACCTCCCGAGTTCAAGTGATTCTCCTGCCTTAGCCTTCTGAGTAGCTGGGACTACAGGCGCCCGCCACCACGTCTGGCTAATTTTTTGTATTTTTTAGTAGAGACAGGTTTTCACCGTGTTAACCAGGATGGTTTTGATCTCCTGGCCTCGTGATCTGCCCGCCTCAGCCTCCCAAAGTGTGGGGATTACAGGCATGAGCCACTGCGCCAGGCCTCCAAGACCCTTCTTAGCAGAAGTGGGAGCAGGAAGCCCTGGAAGGGGGGTGTCCCCAAAGCAACCCTGAAGCAAGCGTGCAGACAACCTGAGAAGGGTTGTGGGTCTGGACAAGCCTGTTCTTTAGACAGCCGGAGCCTCGGTGGGCAAGGGGAACTCAACCCTCTTGGGAGCCGCTGGGCTGCTGTGGCTGTCCCAACCCAGGCACCAGGAAGCCCGAGTTTATTCACCAGCTGCCACCCATCATAGGCGAGGGCCGCTCCCAGGGCCAGCCCCAGCCGTGCACCTGCACCGGGAATGCCCTCAGGTGGAAGGTGACTGGCACCTGCAGGAGGACATGTTGGCTGGCACCCACCTGTTAGGGGCAAGACAGGCAGAGGGGCTGGGCGTAGTGGCTCACACCTATAGTCCCAGCACTTTGGGAGGCCGAGGCAGGAGGATCGTTTGAGCCTAGGAGTTTAAGACCAGCCTGGTAACATAGTGAGGCTCCATCTCTACAAAAAATTAGCCAGACATAGTGGTATGCACCTGTGATCCCAGCTATGTGGGAGGCGGAGGAAGAAGGATTACTGGAGCCCAGGAGTTGGAAGCTACAGTGAGCTGAGATTGCGCCACTGCACTCCAGCCTGGGGGACGGAGCGAGACCCTGTCTCACAAAAAAAAAAAAAAGAAAAGAAAATAAAAAGAAAAGGAGGGCAGAGGAGAATCACGAGGTCAGGAGTTCGAGACCAGCTTGGCCAATATGGTGAAACCCCGTCTCTATTAAAAATACAAAAATTAGGCCAGGTGCAGTGGTTCACACCTGTAATCCCAACACTTTGGGAGGCCAAGATGGGTAGATCACCTGAGGTCAGGAGTTTGAGACCAGCCTGGCGAACATGGTGAAACCCCATCTCTATTAAAAATATAAAAATTAGCCAGGTGTGGTGGCAGGTGCCTGTAGTCCAAGCTACTCAGGAGGCAGAGGCAGAAAAATCGCTTGACCCCGGAAGGCGGAGGTTGCAATGAGCCGAGATCACGCCACTGCCCTCCAGCCTGGGCGACAGAGCGAGACTCCAGGGCAGAGGAGAAAAGAGAGAGAGAGAGGAAGGGTGGGGATCAGGATGAGGATAGGGAGAGAGACAAGCAGAGAGAGGAGAGGACAATGTCACAGCAGCCACTAGAACCAAGACCTCCACTGTCCCGGTTCTATCCTCCTTCCAGTCACAACAGCCTGCCATCGGTCATTCCCTGGCCACTTGTGCCCGGTACAAACGACATGTCTGCCCTCCCGAGGCTGGGCCTGCTTCCTAGAGTCTGGGAGTGGAAGACGTCACCTGACCAGCTAGACCCCGACCCCTCAGGCCCCAACTGCCCACCACCACGGCTCCCTGCTCAGGGCAGAGCTAAAACAACTCCGCCCAGCCACACACGCCCTGAATCTTCCCCGCGGCTGCCAAGGCCACAGTGTCCAGGAGGAGCAAGCATTCAGCCCTCACTGCACTCAGCCCTTCCTGCGTTGCCGAGGCCCATGAAGATGGCCTGTTTCTCCCTCCTTGACGGGGAATGAACCTGCCGGAGAGGGGCGTGCCTGCTCCCAAGTTCATTGAGAGTGCCAGCGAGGTGAAGGCTTGGACCCAGACCCCTGTGCGCTGGGCCTGCACCCCTCAAACGCAGGCTCCGAGCATGTAAGCTATTTTTGTACGCACAGCGAATGTTCATTTTCCTCCTCCGAGGCAGGGCTGTTGAACCTTCTCTTCAGGTCAGGGACCCCTTAGAGAGTCTTATAAGAGCCACTTCCCGGGAAAAATCGCACTCGCTCTGCCGAGAGGGGCCCTGCGCTCTGAGAGCCTATGATTTCCTGAAGCCTGAAGTGTTTGGAGGAAGATTAGCCTCTCCCTCCAGAGGCAGAGCTGGGAGGTGGAGGAGCCCAGCAGGGGGTTCAGGCCCAGGCTGTGGGAGCCCCTCCACCCCCAAATCTCCACCTCCTCCCCTGAACCCTGCCTGGGTGACATCCTCCCAGGAACCAGGACAAATTGATCAGTCACAGGGTTCCCACTTGGCCTCCCTGGGCCGGAAACGACCCCACTCTTTCTAACCTCCATCCTCCTGGCTCTTGGGAAGGTGAGAAATGCCTTCTGCCTCTGAAATATCAGAAGAAATCATTTCCGGTCCAGCAGCAGGAAACCCTTTGAAGGAAGAGACGGCCCCATCAGCAAAGAGGCCACAGGGTGGAATTGGCCCTGGGGTGGGGACCTGCCCAGACTCCTCCCAGGCCAGACAGAGGTGGCCTGGGGGACAACGTGCCCCTCCACAGGGCCCCTGTACTGCATGAGCAAGTCAACAGGCTGCTCACAAACCAGGACCTTGTATCTGTGACCCAGCCAGCAAAGGGTCCCTCAGGGCCCACCCACAGCCAAGCATGAACCTGGGAAATGGGAGCTCTGGCCCAGACTGGGGGGCAGGGTCGTCCCCCCGTCTCACCCCAGTTCAGATCACAGCCATATGCAGAGTCAACTTAGGGTCCAGGCAAGGCCCTGAGCCCTTCCCAGAGCTGAGGGGAACTAGGTTTGTTGAGGAGATGCAGGGAAGGTTCTGGAAGGCTGGAAGCACACCTCTTGTCTCCTCTCCTTTGGAGAGAGTTTGTGGAATCTATCTGGTAATTTTTTTTTTTTTTTTTTTTTTTTTTTTTCCTGAGACAGAGTCTCATTCTGTCATCCAGTCTGAAAGGCAGTAGCATGATCTCAGCTCACTGCAACCTCCGCCTCCCTGTTTCAAGTGATTCTCCTGCCTTAGCCTCCCTAGTAGCTGGGATTACAGGTGCATACCCCATCACAACCGGCTAATTTTTGTATTTTCCAGTAGAGACAGAGTTTCACCACTTTGGCCAGGCTGGTCTTGAACTCCTGATCTCAGGTGATCCTCCCACCTCGGCCTCCCAAAGTGCTGGGATTACAGGTGTGAGCCACCATGCCTGGCCTCTTTTTTGTTTGTTTTTGTTGTTTGTTTGTTTGTTTGAGATGGAGTCTTACTTGTTGCCCAGGCTGGAGTTCAGTGGCGAGATCTCGGCTCACTGCAACCTCTGCCTTCCAGGTTCAAGCAATCCTCCTGCCTCAGCCTCCCAAGTAGCTGGGATTACAGGCATGTGCCACCACGCCCTGCTAATTTTTGTATTTTTAGTAGAGATGAGGTTTCACCATGTTGACCAGGCTGGTCTCGAACTCCTGACCTCAGGTGATCTACTCGCCTCAGCCTCCCAAAGTGCTGGGATTACAGGCTTGAGCCACTGCGCCTGGCCAATTCCTTTTTTTTTTTTTTTTTAAGAGTTGGGGTCTTGCTCTGTCACCCAGGCTGGAGTGCAGCGGGGCCATCATAGCTCACTGCAGCCTAGACCTCCCAGGCTCAAGCGATCCTCCCACCTCAGCCTCCCAAGTAGCTGGGACCACAGGTGCACCACCACCACACCTGGCTAATGCTGTTTAAAATTTTTTGTAGAGACAAAGTCTTGCTCTGTTGCCCAGGCTAGGGTGCAGTGGCATAATCACAGCTCACTGTAGCCTCGAACTCCTGAGCCCAAGAGATCCTCCCATGTCGGTCTCTCAAGTAGCTGAACTACAGATGGACCTCACCACGCGCAGCCACAGCATGAACTCTGATGGTCAGAAGGTGAGGGGCCAGAGGCAGGACCCTCCAGGCAGAGAGACCAGCCCAAGACACAAATCTGGGAAGCCTGGGGGACCAGGTTGCAGAGAGTGGGGGCCCTAAATTATACCAGGAGACACACCCCACATCTTGTTCCAGAGCAGCAGAGTGCCAAAGGGCTGCCGATGGGCTGGTGGGCACATACCAGCTGTGGTCCTGGGGCTCTGGTGAACAGGCAGCTGAACAGGTATCTGTGCCAGCCCAGTGCCCAGACCCCAGGACCAAGCAGATGGTCACAGAGCACTCTCTCTTCTGTGCAAGGCTAAGCCACCACCGGGTGCCAGGCTCCATGTGGGGGCACTCCCAAATGACCACCCATCCTTCCATCAGCCCTGGCTGGGCTTTTGCCATTTTATAAGAAATGGGAGGCTCAGAGAGGTTGAGAAATGTGATCAAAGACACACAGCATAGCCAGGGGTTGAATCCAGGACTGCTGGGACACCAGGGGAGAGACAGTTTTCAGCAGAGCATGTGTGCGTGTGTCTATTGTTGTGAGTGACTGTGTGAGCCTGGCAGTGGCTACGGGTGTCAGAGCCGACTCCTCCCAGCTCAACCGTGTGCCCTCTCCCCAACTCTGACCTCATAATGATAGCTGGAAACCGATGGGAATATTGACACCGAGGAAATTAGCAACTGCTACAAGTCAGAACGCTGGTTGTGTTAAATACTGACCAGTCCAGCACTGACTGACAAGTGTATACATCTACGTGAGATTGAGTGTGTGTGTGTGTGTGTGTGCGTGTCCTTGTATATGTGTGTCTGGGTCTGTCCATCTGTGCGGCTCCTTTGTATCCTGCTTTGCTCATCTGTCTGTCCCTATCTGACTCTCTGTGCACGCCTCTGTGTGAATGTGTCTGTGTGGCTGTGGCTGAGTGTGCATCAGCGTATGTGTCTTGCATGCACGCGTATGTCTGTGTGTGTCTGTGTGTGTCCAAGCACATATGCATTTCTGTGTGTGACAGCGTTTTGGAGGTGTTTGTGTGTGTGTGTTCATGTGACTGTGTGGCCTCTCAAGCTGAAGATGATGGTTTCAAGTGAAATTGAGGCTGATGCTCTCCACTACAAAGCTCAATTTGCTTGCAAATGTCCTTCAAGAGGCAGAGGAGACACAAGCGGAGGGGGCAGGAGGCAGGAGCCAGACAGAGGCAGTGCCTGGCAGCAGAAATGACGTCAACGGGCAGATTCCAAGAGCGCCCCAAGACCAGTGGGGTGTCACCCACCTCTGGAGGCACTGTGGATCCTAGTGGAGACTCTGGCAGGCCCCACACACAGCCCTTGAGAAAGCAGTCATTTGGGAGGATTCAGAGTGATAAAAATATAAAGTTTGTTGCTTGCGAAAATCACTTGTGACTTAAAAGCCTGCATCTCCCGTTGTCATGGAATTGACAATACCACTGAGGATCAAAGGGACAAGAATAGACGAGGAGCTGTTTCCCACTTAACTCCGGGAAGCCTTTTCTCCCAAGCTTCATGCTCTCTCCTCCCTCTGAAGAAGACTCTAGAGGCTGTAGTGCAACCCTCCATCACTCAAAAGCTGGGACCCTCTCTGTTCTGGACAGACACCCCTTATCAGGAAGAGCCCCTCCTCCCCCACCCCAGTCACGTGGCTGCCGTCCTGCTGCCCCACCCTCCTGGCCCTGGGCAACCATGTGACCCAAGCTGGGCCAATCAGATTCTCCCCTGGGATTTTTCACATTGGAACCAAGGGAGAAGAGTTGGGCCCTCCTGGGAGATAAAAGTGGGTGGCTGTGTGGGTGGTGGCTGACACCTGTAATCCCAGCACTTTGGAAGGGTGAGGTGGGAGGATCACTTGAGGTCAGGAGTTCGAGACCAGCCTGGGCAACATGGCCCATCTCATAGATTTGATGGCCAAGGCCCCAAGAGGAGGCATGACTTACCCAAAGCCATACAGTGCAGGGTGCCGGACGATAAGGTCCCAGAGATGCTCCCTTCCTCCTGCACGTCAAAGCACCAGAATCCAAAGCACCTTCCACTCCCGATGGCTCAGAAGGCAGCCGCCCCATCAATTATTAAATGTCCTTAAAAGCCCAAGAAAACAGATGGGACTGGATCAGAAGCCATCAGACCACTCACAACCTTTGGCTAAAAAGGAAAAATTAAGGCCAGGCACAGTGGCTCACACCTGTATTTCCAACACTTTGGGAGGCTGAGGTGGGTGGATCACTTGAGATCAAGAGTTCGAGACCAGCCTGACCAACACAGCAAAACCCAGTCTCTACTAAAATACAAAATTAGCCGAGTGTGGTGGTGGGCGCTTGTAATCCCAGCTGCTCGGAAGGCTGAGACAGAATTGCTTGAACCTGGGAGGCAGAGATTGCAGTGAGTCTGGATCGCACCACTGCACTCCAGCCTGGGCGACAAGAGCCAAACTCCATCTCAAAAAAAAAAAAAAAAAAACAGGAGGTGACAGACCAGATGCACCTGAGGGATGAAGGACATGGGAAGGAGCCCAGAAGACCTAAACACGATGGTGGTAGGAATGACTGGGGCGCTTGGGAGGGGTCCAGAAAAAGGCAGCTGAGTGGGTCCTGATGGCTGGGAAGCCTTTGCAGGGAAGGAGGGCCAGGCCTGGGTGGGAGGATAGGAGGGGTGTGGGCCCCAGTGAGGAGGGGAGCTGAGGGAGGAGGAAGGCTGGGAAGCTGGCTGGGAAGGGGCAGCAGCAAGGCGTAGTGGCCCGAGCCAACTCCTCACTGCACTTGGTACCCAGAGAGCCCAGAGATACCCTGGTGTGGCCAAGGCTGGACGCTGGTCTGCCTGAGGGCCCCACGGCGCATGGCTGAGGTGTTCTTCCAGCCTCACTTCCTGCTCTTGGGAGCACACTCTCCCCTTCTCCTGCCCAACTCCTACACGTCCTTCCAAGCCCACGCGCCGCATGCCCACGCCCCCAAATCTCAGCGTCCCTGCCCAGGCTGCCGACACGCACGCGGAGGTGATGGCGCGGTAGCGCTCCTGGCCGGCGGTGTCCCAGATCTGCGCCTTGATGGTCTTGCCGTCCACCTGGATGCTGCGGGTGGCGAACTCCACGCCGATGGTGCTCTTGCTCTCCAGGTTGAACTCGTTGCGGGTGAAGCGCGACAGCAGGTTGCTCTTGCCCACGCCCGAGTCCCCGATGAGCACCACTGGGCGGGGAGGCGAGGTTCTGTGAGTCCCCATGCTCCACCCACGACCACCCCCACAACCTTCCTGCCGGTTCCCTGGGTGCTGCAACACCGCAGCTGCCAACGGTGTGGAGGAGTCGGGAGAGGCCTGGAGCCCGGAGCCTGCAGGCCCCGTGCTAAGTGGTGCAGAAGTGAAGGGAGGCTCCTGCCTTCCAGAAACGGCCACTGCGGATAGCACAACACCCGCCTGTCTCTGGTCCTCAGAGCAGGGCTTTCCCAGCTGGGGCATGGGGACCCAGGCAGCCAGGTAGGCAGAGCAGCTCGAGATCCATCAACCCTGAGTCTCCACCTGCAGCCTGGTGGCCGGGCAGCCAGACACAGCTTGAGAGGGCTCCTGAGCAGGGTGACCTTGGGCAAATCACTTCATCTCTGGACTTTTTCCAAATGTGTGAACAGGGAGGCAGTCACAGGAGGAGGAAGTAAGAGCAGGCATGGCCAGGCATGGTGGCTCCGCCTGTAAACCCAGGGCTTTGAGAGGCTGAGGTGGGTGGATCACTTGAGGTCAGGAGTTCGAGACCAGCCTGGCCAACATGGTGAAATCTATCTCTATAAAAATTACAAAAATTGGCCGGGCGCGGTGGCTCAAGCCTGTAATCCCAGCACTTTGGGAGGCCGAGACGGGCGGATCACTAGGTCAGGAGATCGAGA
The DNA here is from genome assembly GCF_001698545.2 of Rhinopithecus bieti. NCBI lineage: Eukaryota > Metazoa > Chordata > Mammalia > Primates > Cercopithecidae > Rhinopithecus > Rhinopithecus bieti. Next base: position 158,273 of record NW_016805664.1, read on the forward strand.
CCATCCTGGCTAACACGGTGAAANAAGACCCTGCCTCAAAAAAAAAAAAAAAAAAAAAGGATGCTATAGGAGTTAGGACCAGACCAGAGAGATGTTTTTTGAGACGGAGTCTTTTTTTTTTGAGACGGAGTCTCGCTCTGTCGCCCAGGCTGGAGTACAGTGGCGGGATCTCAGCTCACTGCAAGCTCCGCCTCCCGGGTTTATGCCATTCTCCTGCCTCAGCCTCCCGAGTAGCTGGGACTACAGGCGCCTGTCACCTCGTCCGGCTAGTTTTTTGTATTTTTTTTAGTAGAGACGGGGTTTCACCGTGTTAGCCAGGATGATCTCAATCTCCTGACCTTGTGATCCGCCCGTCTCGGCCTCCCAAAGTGCTGGGATTACAGGCTTGAGCCACCGCGCCCAGCCTAGAGAGATGTTGTGCTGTTTTAGGTAAACTTTCATGTCACTGATGATGAAGTAGAGTATCCAAGAGTGACTCTGCACACCCAAGAAACACCTTGAGTGTGCCCCATCTCCTGGCAGCTCAGCACCCTTTCTGCTCCACCCCAGGGTCTACGTGGTCATCCCTGGGCTACCACCTTTTCCTTGATCATAAAGTTTTTTGGTGGCTCTTGCATTTCTGAGACTCCAACAGAAAACAGCAGATTGAGATCAGGGTAATTCAAGGAGGGTTATTTACAAAGGGATGGTTCACACGAGGGATGATGGAGGGTCAGGAACCGCCAGACACTATGGTGACCTGGGATAGCAGAAAGAAAGCGCTGTGACCGGCCGGACGAGGTGGCTCAAGCCTGTAATCCTAGCACTTTGAGAGACCGAGGTGGGCGGATTGCCTGAGCTCAGGAGTTTGAGACCAGCCTGGCCATCATAGTGAAACCCCGTCTCTACTAAAAAAAAAAAAAAAAAAATTACCCAGGTTTGGCGGCGTGTGCCTGTAGTCCCAGCTACTCAGGAGGCTGAGGCAGAAGACTTGCTTGAACCTGGGAGGTGGAGCTTGCAGTGAGCTGAGATCGTGCCACTGCACTCTAGCCTGGGCAACAGAGCAAGACTCCATCTCAAAAAAAAAAGAGCTTTGACTGCCCGTAAGCCCAAACCAGTAGGGAAGGACCAAACACCAGAATCTAGAATGAGAGAGAGGGGCCTTGGGAAGCTGTGACCTATGTCAAGGAACACTCTAGGCAGGGTGACCTCACGGGGAGGGAGTCGGGGGAAGATATGGTTGATCTCGAATCCCTTTCTTGCTCCCTCCAACCCCCTGTTGGTGTCTTCCTTCCATTAGCCAAATCTCACTGGAAGACAGAGGCAGGGAGTCTGCTGATGTGGCCCATACAGGGCAGCTCCCCAGGGCACTGAGCAGGGTAGAGAAGGGTGGGGGAAATCAGCGGATGAAATTTGCACAGTCTAGTGATGACCTCTCCCAGGTTATACTGGCCAGTGGCTGCTGAGAGATTTGAGCACCTGGAGCCGGAATAAAACTATGGCAGGACTTGTCTTAGTCCATTTGCTATTGCTACAACTGAATACCTGATGCTGGGTAATTTTTAAAGGAAACAGTCGGGCGAGGTGGCTCACACCTGTAATCCCAGCACTTTGGGAGGCTGAGGCGAGTGGATCACAAGGTCAGAAGATGGAGACCATCCTGGCTAACACAGTGAAACCCCATCTCTACTAAAAATACAAAAAATTAGCTGGGTGTGGTGGCGGGCACCTATAGTCCTAGCTACTTGGGAGGCTGAGGAGGGAGAATGGCATGAACCCAGGAGGCGGAGCTTGCAGTGAGCCCAGATTGCGCCACTGCACTCCAGACTGGGCGACAGAGCAAGACTCCATGGAAAGAAGGAAGGAAGGGAGGGAGGAAGGGAGGAAGGGAGGAAGGGAGGAAGGGAAGGAAAGGAAAGAAAACAATTTATTTCTTACAGTTCTAGAGGCTGGGAAGTCCAAGGCTGTGGGATGTCGTCTGGTGAGGACCTTCTTGCTAGTGGGGACTCCTCTCTGCAGAGTCCCAAGGAGGCACAGGGCATCCCATGGTGAGGGGGCTGAGCATCCTATCTCAAGTCTCTCTTCTTCTTCTTATAAGGCCACCAATCCCACTCCCATAATGACCCATTAATCCATTAATTAATGAATGGATTACTCTATTTGGAGGGGGAGAGCCCAAAGGCCCCAATCGCCCTTTTTTTTTTTTTTTTTTTTTTTTTGAGACAGAGTCTCGCTCTGTCTCCCAGGCTGGAGTGCAGTGGCCAGATCTCAGCTCACTGCAAGCTCCGCCTCCCGGGTTTAAGCCATTCTTCTGCCTCAGCCTCCCGAGTAGCTGGGACTACAGGCGCCCGCCACCTCGCCTGGCTAGTTTTTTGTATTTTTAGTAGAGACGGGGTTTCACCGTGTTAGCCAGGATGGTCTCGATCTCCTGACCTCGTGATCTGCCCATCTCGGCCTCCCAAAGTGCTGGGATTACAGGCTTGAGCCACCGCGCCCGGCCCCAATCAGCTCTTAAAGGCCCCACCTCTCAATATTGCTGCATTGGGGATAAATTTCAACATGAGTGTCAGCGAAGGCAAACATTCAAACCATAGCAGAGCTTCTTAGTCTTTGGGGGAATCAAGGAGAATTTGATGAAATCCATCGACTCCTCTTCCTGGAAACAGGTACATCCACACTCCTTTAGTTCCAAGTGGCAGAATCACCACTCAAACAGCTTTATACTAAAAAGGGAATTTACTGGCCCACACAGTGGGTGTCAGGTAAGGCTAGATCCAGGGTCACAAGTAATGCTGCCAGGGCTCTGGCTGCATCTGCTGTTCTGTTTGTCTTCACGAACTTCATTCTGCACATAGGTGCTGGGCACATGGCGGACAGGTGTCTACGGCAGCTTGATCTTATCTCCCCAAGTTGAGGTGCCATAAAATAAACCCATCCAGGAAGACCTCGTAAAAGTTCCAAGGAGGCCGGGCGCGGTGGCTCAAGCCTGTAATCCCAGCACTTTGGGAGGCCGAGACGGGCGGATCACGAGGTCAGGAGATCGAGACCATCCTGGCTAACACGGTGAAACCCCGTCTCTACTAAAAAATACAAAAAATTAGCCGGGCGAGATGGCGGGCGCCTGTAGTCCCAGCTACTCGGGAGGCTGAGGCAGGAGAATGTCGTGAACCCGGGAGGCGGAGCTTGTAGTGAGCTGAGATCCAGCCACTGCACTCCAGCCTGGGCGACAGAGCGAGACTCCGTCTCAAAAAAAAAAAAAAAAAAAAAAAAAAGTTCCAAGGAAGGCTCTGATGGGCCAGGCTCGAGCCATATGCCCTTCCCTGACCAACCTCTGTGTTCCAATGGATACTGTCCCATGACTGGCCTCGGTGATGCTTGGTGAATCACAGCCCTACCTTCCCCCAGGGCGGGTGGGGTGGAAGCTTTCCAAACCAATACACACTATAGCGACTGCAGCCCTCCCCTGAGACACACAACAGTGCAGGGACCACAGGCCACCACTCAACCCTTTTCTTTGCAGGTAGAGAAACGGAGCCACAGATCAAGGTCAGCCAGTGAGTGAGAAGCAAAATCTGGAGCTGAGGCAAGTTCTTCAAATTCCTCATCCAAGGCTTTCTCCTGGAAAGCCCAAAGCTTATTAAATCCTTAAAGGGCATTATCAACAGGACGTGCTTTGAGTTTCCTTAATCCTGCAAGAGGATTAGGAGAATTCAGCCAAGATAATCTCCTTCAGGGACAAATCAGCCGCCTCTCACCAACCCGTGCTCTTAGCCGGCTGGGACCAGCCCCCTCAAGGAGCCTCGACCTTGGAACCCATCCCCACCTCATCAGGCTCACAGCCCATAATTATAACAACCACAGCCGTGTTCAGACAGCCCAGAAAGGCTTCCAAGGGGACTGGTGTTTTCAGAAGACAAAACAGCACAAACAAAGATATATAGTCTGAGGCTGGGTGCAGTGGCTCTAACCTGTAATCCTAGCACTTTGGAAGGCTGAGGCAGGAGGATCACTTGAGCTCCGGAGTTTGAGACTGGGCTGGGCGACATAGTGAGACCCTGTCTCTACAAAAAATTTTTTTTTATTTGTGTAGCTGGGACTACAGGCATGGTGGCATGTTCCTGTAGTCCCAGCTACTCAGGGAGGCTGAAGCGGGAGAATCCCTTGAACCCACAAGTCTGAGGTTGCCGTGAGCTATGATTGCGCCACTGCAGTCCAGCCAGGGCAACAGAGCAAGAGCTTGTCTCTAAAAAGAAGAAGATACAGAGGCTGGAACTTGAGGTCAGTCCCACCCCTAAATATACAAGGCCTGGGATGAGGGCCAAATGATGAAAGGCTCACACATCATAGTTAAGAGTTATAAATCAAGCGGAAAAACTGCTAGGCAAATACATTCTGTCTCATACCTTTCTTTTTCTAATTTTTTTTTTTAGAGACAGGGTCTTGCTATGTTGCCCAGGCTGGATTCAAACTCCTGGGCTCAAGCAATCTTCTCACCTTAGCCTCCACCTGAGTAGTTGGGACTAGAGGCAGGCACTCAGCTCCTGTTTCATATCTTTCTTTTTTTCTTTTCCTTTTTCTTTTTTTTTTTAATTTGAGACAGGGTCTCACTTTTGTCATTGGGGCTGGAGTGCAGTGGTACAGTCTCAGCTCACTGCAGCCTCTGCCTCCCAGGCTCAAGCAATCCTTCCACTTCAGCCTCCCAAGGAGCTGGGACTACAGGTGCATGCCACCAAGCCTGGCTAACTTCCGTATTTTTTGTAGAAATGGAGTTTCACCATGTTGCCCAGACTGTATTCAAACTCTTGGGTTCATGCCATCCTCCCGCCTCGGCTTCCTGAGGCTCTGGGATCAGCAGTGTGAACCATGGTACTGGTCCGTGGTTGATTTCGAGGTGCTGAGATGACATCACTGGATTTGGATTTGGGGAGAGAACGCAGCCACACAGCACACTGTCATTTGGCATTTCCACCCTACAGGATACCAGGGATGGAAATAAACCGGAGAACGCAGACCCTAGTCAGATAATTAGGCAGTGATGAGTTTTGAGTTTGTATTACCTTTGTATGTTTATTTCATTCCATTTTTAGCAATGGCGGCCGGGCGCGGTGGCTCACGCCTGCAATCCCAGCACTTTGGGAGGCCGAGGCGGGTGGATCACCTGAGGTCAGGAGTTCGAGACCATCCTGGGCAACAAGGTGAAACCCCGCCTCTACTAAAAATACAAAAATTAGCCAGGTGTGGTGGTGCACACCTGTAGTCCCAGCTACTCGGGAGGCTGAGGCAGGAGAATCACTTGAACCCGGGAGGCGGAGGTGGCAGTGAACCGAGATCGCACCACTGCACTGCAGCCTGGCGACAGAGCGAGACTCCATCTTAAAATAAAATAAAATAAGCAGTGTCTGAGTTTAAAAACCTTCTCGCAGTATTTCCTGAAAATGTGCTAATCAGCTCTCTGGAGCTGCTGGGAGCAGTTCCAGGACAGCACAGAGCTCTCCCCTCCAGCGAAGAAGCCCATGTCCACGTCCACTCACGGTCAAGGTGATATGCCCCAGCCTCACCAAGAGGCCCCATGCCACCGGCAAAGGCCCACGTGGGTCAGTTTCCACCAAGCGGCCAGATATCCCGGGCGTTTTATTGATCCTATTGACCACGGCAAATGGCTGCTGGGCACCAATTCAGCACCAGCCCAGGCTCAGGGACTGTCACACGTGGTCCCTGTAACTCACAGTAATCCTGTGCCATGGTTACACCACGTTACAGCTGAGGCCACGGAGGCTCGGTAAGACGAAGTCGCTTGTCTTAGGGCACATGCTTAGGAGACGGTAAGACTCAGACTGGAAACCTTTCTTCTGTCCTGACTAGGGGAGAAGGGCAAGGTGGGAGAAGGGGCACCTGTCCCCAAGGAGCCACCCCTGAGGCCTCCAGGGACCCTGATGAGGAGCTGAGGGGTCCTAGGTGGGGAGGAGTAATTCTCTCTTTTTCCCTGTCTCCCTCTCTTTCTCCCCCTGCACTTCTCTCTCCCTTTCTCCCATCTCCTTCTGTCTCTCCCCTCTCTCTCCCTCCCTCTCTCTCCCTTTCCCCCGATCTACCTCTTGCTTTTGTTTTTGTTTTTTTTTGAGAGAGAGTCTGGCTCTGTCACCCAGGTCGGAGTACAGTGGTGCGATCTCGGCTCACCCCAACCTCCGCCTCCCAGGTTCAAGCGATTCTCCTGCCTCAGCCTCCCGAGTAGCTGGGATTACAGGCACCTGCCCAACTAATTTTTGTATTTTTAGTAGAGGCCGGGTTTCACCATGGTGGCCAGGCTGCTCTCTAACTCCTGACCTCAGGTGATCCGCCCACCTCGGCCTCCCAAAGTGTGGGATTATGGGCACGAGCCAATGCATCCAGCCCCTGCAGCCCCTTTCTATCTCTCTGTCTCTGAAATAAGCCAGTCAAGGATCCCACCCTGTGCACAGCCCACTATGTGACCAGCTGCTTCGCAGGGCCTGGGCCACTGCTCTCAGGGACAGGTGCCTGGCGTAGGCGGGGAGGCACTCTCTCTCCGTTTACTTTTCTCCAGCATACATTTCTGGATTGGTGAAATATTATCTTTGTCTTTAGAGGGAACAATAAAGCTATTTTCAGCTTGGAAACAAATGAGTCCAGTGGTAAATAAACCCCCAAGGCTGGTGCTGGGCAGGCCTGAGCTGTCGTCACGGTGGAGGCCACCAACCTTCCTTCCCGGGAAAGGCTTGGTCTCAGGGTGGGGGCACAGAAAGGTTGTGGGGAGCCCAGGAGCAGAGAGGCAGGAGGGCAAAGGAGACAGGGAGCATCCTGGAGTCACGAGACTGGACAGACCCGCAGGTTTTACAGATCCAGACACTGAGGCCCAGAGAGGGTGAGCGCCCTGCCCCAGGATGCACAGCCTGCAGGTGCCTGGTTCCACTTCCTGGAGCTCTGCCGGGCACCACGGCTCCAGGGAGCGCTCCAGTGTTTTCTCAGCACTCGGGAACAGATGGCTCCAACTCTCACCCACGGATGCCAAACATTTTCCCTGGTTACCCTGCTAATTTGCTCACAGCCTCCTCTTGTAAATAGAGAGTACAAAGGTTCCTCCGAGTAGCGTGTCTGCCGGGCAGACACTGATGCCACGGGGAGAGGCCTTAGAAGGAGCACAGGAAAGTCCCAGGTTAAGAACCAGGTAAGGCCCAGGTAAAGCTAGGATCCTTGGCTGACCGGGGGATCGTGGGAAGGACAGTGGCTCGGGGCCCTGGCAGGTCTGGGTTCAGGTCTTGGCTCTGTGCTCCCTTGGAGCCCAGTTGGGAAACTTGCACTGGCCTCAGGCCCTCTGGCATCAGTTTTCTCATCTGTGAAATGGGCACGTTAATGCCAAAAGTGTAAAACAGGAGCTATTATGTAGGCGCTCAGGGACTGGATGAATCTGTAGGAATCTAGCCATCCTTCCTGCCTTCATCTGGGGTCAACAGGGTGGGGGCTGCACCCTGGACAGCATCCCTGCCCCTCTGTCCCAAACAGTAGTCCCTTCACCCAGCCCTTTTGACAGAATTCTTCCAACAACACTTACCGGGTCCTCCTCAGTACCCAGCCCTGTCGCAAGGCCCAGAGAGGAGCTGATTCAAGCCTTCTGCACTGGGTGGCCTTGGACAGCTCCCTTCACCTCTCTGGGCTTCATTCCCTTGAGCTTTCCGCAGAAGTCACAGGGAGGATTCCATGAGATGATGTGGGCTTAGAGTCACTCCTACCGTGCAGCAGTCAGGGAAGGCTTCCTGGAGGAGGCAACACTAGTCCTTACACTTTACAGATACATGGGCATGATTGGGTATGGCTGGTGCTTCCAAGGATGGGTTGGGTGCGGAGGCACCTCATGGGCTTGAGCAGGGCCTGGGGGTGCCCAGCTGCGTGGAGGGGTTTGGAGCCGGCTAGAAGGGGGACTGTAAGCAGACTTCGGGTCCCTTGGGTCTCCCTCCCCTGCAGCCTCGTTCACAGCAGCCCAGCCGGTAATGAAGTGCTCCTTCCAGCTGACAGCTCCTGGAGCAGGGCCAGGAGGCTCCTCCTGTCCTAGGCCTGCCTCCAGCTGCTGCCTGCAGTCCCAGGAAGACTTTACCACACCTCTCTGGCCTAGGGCATCCTGGGGGATGAAGCGCCAGGAGGCCACCTGTGGCTTGGGGCCCCAGTCCCAGAAGCCTGGCCTGGGGCGTGCCTCTCTGGGCTTCAGGACAAGGGGCCTGGAATGAGAGTCGAGGTGTCCAGTGAGGCAGCTTAACTGGTCAAGGCCGACGGGACCGGGACCTAGGGAGGGACCGGGCCCTGGGGAGGAACCAGAATCTGCCTGGCCACACTGTGTGACTTGGGTGAGCTCCTCTACCTCTCTGAGCCTGGGCTTCCCGACTGTGTGGGATGTCTCCCCTCCTGTAGTCACTGTGAGGTTCTGAGCAGAGGACACTCTGGGCCCAGAGCCTGGCACGTAGCTGGTGTGGTAAGCGCCAACCCCTCCCTGTTCCTGCAGAGCCCTGCCGTTTAGTGCACACAGGCTGCCTTGCCCTCTCCAGAGAGGATCATGGGGCTTCATTTGTTGATTGAATTTGCTTGTTTGGCCCAGATGGTTGGGTCTCGTTTTCTTTTTTCTTTCTTTCTTTCTTGCTCCCTCACCTGGGCTGAAGTGCAGTGGCACGATCTCGGCTCACTGCAACCTCCGCCTCCTGTGTACAAGCGATTCTCCTGCCTCAGCCTCCCGAGTATCTGGGATTACAGGCTCGCATCACCATGCCTGGCTAATTTTTGTATTTTTAGTGGAGATGGGGTTTCGCCATGTTGGCCGGGCTGGTTTCGAACTCCTGACCTCAGTTGATCCACCCACCTCGGCCTCCCAAAGCGCTGAGATTACAGGCGTGAGCCACCACGCCTGGCCATGGGTCTCATTTTCTCTTGCAAGTTTGATTCCATGGTACCTGAATGCGGGGGAAGCAGGCGGTGTCCTGTCCTGGCAAAGCCAGACATGGGGCTGACGCGGAACGGCCCAGGGACTCTGATCCTGGGGCTCAGGGAGTTTGCAAGGGGCGTTTCTGCCCATGGTCAGGCTTGCAAGCCTTGGTCCCTGGGCCCACCATGCAAAAATTAGTAGAGTGTGGTGGCGAGTGCCTGTAATCCCAGCTACTTGAGAGGATGTGACAAGAGGGTCACTTGAACCCGGGAGGCAGAGGTTGCTGTGAGCTGAGATCATACCTCTTCGCTCCAGCCTGGGTGACAGAGCAAGACTCCGTCTCAAAAAAAAAAAAGGTTGGTGGAAGGAGAGAAACATAAAGAGAGCCCAGTGGGACATCCCCTCACCCAGCCCTTGCCGCCTGCCACTGCTCTAGCCAGGCTGTTCCACGCCAGGCCAGACTCACCCAGTCCTGACCCTGTCTTAGAGTTGCTGAGAGCAGAAATGCAGTAATGTGTCACCATGATGATGGCTGCTGCCACGCTATCAGACCCACCATTCCTCAGTGGGACCCCCACCTCGCCACTCACCAGCTGGCTCCCTGGTCTGCAAAAGGTGGTTCACTGGGTACCCAGGTTCCTGTGCAAATGAGATGAGCTGACTTCTATGAAAGCCACTCCCTGCACCCAGGGAGACTGAGGAGGGGGGAGGCCCTTGTCCCCCGAAAGCCCAGCCAGCCAGCGCCCTCTCCGTCTGCCTCCCCAGGGAACCGTGTCCCGAGCAGGGCCCTTCACCCCATCTCTGTCTGATCTCCACTGCGTGTACGGATTGCCGGGAAAGGTTCTAATGGGCTTTAAGTTAATAAGCTGGGAACAAATTAAGTCTGATCTCTGCCAGAAGCAGATGGCACAGCTGCCTAGCCTGGAACAGCCCGGCTAGAGCAGTGGCAGGCGGCAAGGACTGGGTGGGGGAATGTCCCACTGGGCTCTCTTTATGTTTCTCTCCTTCCACCAACTTTTTTTTCTTTTTTTTTCTTTTTTCTTTTTTTGAGACAGAGTCTTGCTCTGTCACCCAGGCTGGAGCGAAGAGGTATGATCTCAGCTCACAGCAACCTCTGTCTCCCGGGTTCAAGTGACTCTCTTGCCTCACCCTCCCAAGGAGCTGGGATTACAGGCACTCACCACCACACCCTGCTAATTTTTGTATTTTTAGTAGAGTCGGGGTTTCACCATGTTGGCTAGACTGGTCTCGAACCCCTGACCTCAGGTGATCCACCTGCCTTGGCCTCCCAAAGTGCTGGGATTACAGGTTGAGCCACCGTGCCTGGCTTCTCCTCCCCGCAACATTTTATTGTGTTTTATTTTAAAGAGATGGGGTCTCGCTCTGTCTCCCAGGCTGGTGTGCAGTGGTAGGATCACAGCTCACTGCAGCCTCCACCTCCTGGGCTCAAGCAATCCTCTCATCTCAGCTGCTTGAGTAGCTGGGACTATAGGAGTGGACCACCATGCCCAGCTAATTTTTAAACACTTTTTAGAGATCAGGGTCTCAGTATGTTGCCCAGGCTGGTCTCGAACTCCTGGCCTCAAGCAGTCCTCCTGCCTCACCTTACTATGAAATTTTTAAACATAAAAAACAGTGGAAACTGAGCATGGTGGCTCACACCTACAAACGCAGCATTTTGGGAAGCTGAGGTGAGAGGATCGCTTGGGGCCAAGAGCTTAAAACTAGCCTAGATTACATAGCGAGAACCCCATTTCTATTTTTTTTTTTTTTTAAAGGGCTGGGCGTGGTGGCTCACACCTGTAATCCCAGCACTTTGGGAGGCCGAGGTGAGTGGATCACCTGAGGTCAGGAGTTCGAGACCAGCTTGGCCAATATGGCAAAACCCCATCTCTACTAAAAACACAAAAATTAGCTGGGTGTGGTGGTGGGCACCCTGTAATCACAGCTACTCAGGAGGCTGAGGCAGGAGAATCCCTTCAACCCAGGAGGTGGAGGTTGCAGTGAACCGATATTGCACCACTGCACTCCAGCCTGGGTGACAGAGTGAGACTCCATCTGAAAAAAAAAAAAGAAGAAGAAGAAGGCCAGGAGGTGGCAGCTCACCCTGTAATCCCAGTACTTTGGGAGGCAGAGGCTGAGGTGTGAGGATCACTTGAGGCCAGGAGTTTGAGACCAGCCTGGGCAACACAGTGAGACCTCATCTCTATTTTTTAAAAAATGGAAAAAATCATACAGTGAACACTCACGTGCTCACTGCCTACATTCTGCTCTCTGCTTTTTCTGATCCCTACCTATCTATCTAGCTCCCCATCCACCTGCCAATTCCAACTTTCCATGCATTTCAAAGTCAGTGGCAGACCTTAGGGCACTTGACTCTTAAACATGCATATCGTTAACTAGAGGTCAAAATTTGTTTTTGTTTTTGTTTTTTTGAGACGGAGTCTCGCTCTGTCGCCCAGGCTGGAGTGCAGTGGCACGATCTTGGCTCACTGCAAGCTCCGCCTCCCAGGTTCACGCCATTCTCCTGCCTCAGCCTCCCGAGTAGCTGGGACCACAGGCACCTGCCACCACACCTGGCTAATATTTTGTATTTTTAGTAGAGACAGGGTCTCACTGTGCTAGCCAGGATGGTCTCGATCTGCTGACCTTGTGATCCGCCTGCCTCAGTCTCCCAAAGTGCTGGGATTACAGGTGTAAGCCACCATGCCCGGCCGAGGTCAAAATTTGGTATGGGCTTTGTTTAGTTTTGTTTTTAGGCAAAATTGACAAACAGTGAAATCCATAAATTTCTTTTTTTTTTTTTTTTTTCTTTTTTGGAGACAGAGTCTCAGTCTCCCAGGCTGGAGTGCAATGGTAAGATCTCAGCTCAGTGCAACCTCCACCTCCCGAGTTCCAGCAATTCTCCTGCTTCAGCCTCCCAAGCAGCTGGGATTACAGGCACGTACCACCACGCCCAGCTAATTTTTGTATTTTTAGTAGAGACGGGGTTTCACCCTGTTGCCCAGGCTGGTCTCAAACTCCTGAGCTCAAAGTGATCCGCTGGTCTCAAACTCCTGAGCTCAAAGTGATCTGCCTGCCTTGGCCTCCCAAAGTACTGGGATTGCAAGCATGAGCCACCGTGCCCAGCAGGGAAGTAGAAATTCTTTAACAAATTTCCCCATGCCCTTTCCGGTCATTATTCTATTTAGATTTCTGTCTTTCTGATAACAGCATTCTGCTTATTTATAGTTTACCAGAAAATCATTTTACCCAGCTTTTTCCTTTTTTTTTGAACACAGTGGAAAGCATCTTTTGTATTTCCCTTTGCTGTTCTGTATCCCTTAACACTGTCACGCTGCCAGCTTTCCATATTTTTCTAAATCTTCCGAACCGCATAGCCCTGTGGTGACTTCAGATTTCTCTGCAGGGTTACATATTATTCCACTGATTTCTTTGGGCTTTTCAAATACAACAATCATGTCATCTGTTCCCCAGGACAAGTAATGTAAATCAGGGACTCATCTTGGCCAAGGGGACTATTTGCAGTGTTTGGCTATTATGACAAACATCTTTGTATATAAAAACTTTGCTGCATTTAGAAATATTTCCTCAGGCCAGATTTTTCTGGACCAAAAGGTAAGCATGTCTTTTAAGCCAGTTTATGTTCCAAAAGGGTTGGTCCCATTTTCACTCCCTCCAGCAACCCAGCAATGGGGAGGTCTGGGGGGAAAAAAAAAAAAAAGCCTTGTGGTCAGCGCAGTGGTTTACGCCTGTAACCCCAGCACTTTGGGAGGCTGAGGCAGGCAGATCACCTGAGGTCGGGAGTTTGAGACCAGTGGTGAAACCCTGTCACTACTAAAAATACAAAAATTAACCAGGTGTGGGTGGTGGGTGCCTGTAATCCCAGCTACTTGGGAGGCTAAGGCAGGAGAATCGCTTGAACTGGGGAGGCAGAGATTGCAGTGAGCTAAGATCGCACCATTGTACTCCTGCCTGGGTGACACAGCAAGACTCTGTCTCAGAAAAAAAAAAAAAAAAAAAAAAAAGCATTGGGCGGGGCGCAGTGCGGTGGCTCACACCTGTAATCCCAGCATTTTGGGAGGCCAAGCTGGGCGGATTGCGAGGTCAGGAGATCGACACCATCCTGACTAACACGGTGAAACCCCGTCTCTACTAAACATACAAGAAAAAATTCGCCGGGCGTGGTGGTCCCAGCTACTCCGGAGGCTGAGACAGGAGAACGGAGTGAACCCGGGAGGCGGAGCTTGCAGTGAGCCGAGATTGCGCAACTGCACTCCAGCCTGGGCGACAGAGCAAGACTCCATCTCAAAAAAAAAAAAAAAAAAGTGTTGCTCCAGGAATTCCAACCCCTCACCATGGCCAACAAGACCTCCCTTGGCTGTTTCCTTTCTCCAGCCTCACCTGCCTTCTCCCCACTGCCTCTGTTCCCACAACAGCAAGAACAGTTCCTTCTGTTCTTGAATTAAATGAGCTGTTTCCAGACTCAGTACTTTGCACTGGCTGTTCCCTGTGCTGGGAACACCCTTCCCACGAACAGTTCCATCATTCAAATCTCTCAATTCAGATATCGTCTTCTCAGACCACCTGAATATCAAAGCCCACCCCTGTGCCCTGGTCACATGCTGGTGCCTGCTCCATCCCTATCTAGTCTTCCAAGCGTTTGATGCTTCCGAAATTACTGTACTGGTTTATTGCCAGCACCCACCATTTAAGTGCAACTGGATGGGAGCAGGGACCCTGGAAGCGTCCCCTGCATCTAGAAAATGTCTCACAGGCACCTAATAATGTTTTTATTATTTATTTATTTATTTATTTTTAGAGACAGGGCTTTGCTCTATTGTCCAGGCTCGGGTGCAGTGGCATGATCACAGCTGACTGCAGCCTCCAACTCCCAGGCTAACACAATCTTCCCGCCTCAGCCTCCCAAGTAGCTGGGATTACAGGCACACACCACCATGCCCAGCTTATTTTCGCTTTTTTGTTTTCTATAGAGATGGAGTCTCGCTATGTTGCCCATACTGGTCTCCCACTCCTGGGTTCAAGCCATCCTCTCGCCTTGGCCTCCCAAAGTGCTGGGATTTTAGGCATGAGCCAGTGCACCTGGCCCACCAAATAATTATTATCTGGAAACCTCCCCACATCCAGGACAAGGCAAGGAACCCCGCTGAAAGCTCTAGGCTTACCGGAAGCACTGGAGCTCATGAACTTTATTTTTATTTTATTTTATTTTATTTTTTCGAGATGGAGTTTCACTCTTGTCACCCAGGCTGGAGTGCAGTGGCGCCATCTCGGCTCACTGCAACCTCTGCCTCCCAGGTTCAATCGATTATCCCACCTCAGCCTCCTTAGTAGCTGGGATTACAGGTGCTCACCACGCCCAGCTAATTTTTGTATTTTTAGTAGCGACGGGGTTTCACCATGTTGGCCAGGCTGGTTTCGAACTCCTGACCTCAGGTGATCCGCCCACCTTGGCCTCCCAACATGCTGGGATTACAGGTGTGAGCCGCCGCACCCAGCCATCATGAACTTTAACTAGTTGGAGCAACGAACTGGGCCCCCCTGCAGTGGCACCCCGCACCTCTGCCCAGACAGCAGCAGAGGAAAGAGAGGGGTGTCCCGCCATAAGTGTGTAGCAGCCTCCCACCAGGTGATTTCATTCACCTGGGAGAACACAGAGGCTCCCAGGTGAATGGAGTCACTTCACTCAACACTTCTTTATTCAGCTCCCAATGCAGTCTGCCCTTCAAGCAAATATTTGGCTCCTGCGGTATGCCAGCCTCTGTCTGCCTCGCTGAGCACTGAGGATCCAGAGAACGAAAGCAGGTCTCTACTCTCAGGGGGCTCCCAGTCCTTTAGAAGGGACGGGCAAGGCCTGGAGCAAAGGTGCTGACCCCACTGGCTGCGGGGCAGAAGAAACCCTGGGGACTCCCTGGAGGTGCTGACGTTGGAGATGGGGCTTAACGGAGAGAAGGAGCTGATCTGGTGGAAAGTGAAGGAAGGGCCTCAGGTAGGAGCCTGGTGGGGGCCTGGGCAGGCACCTGTATGCATCTCACCTGGTGGTTCAGACCTGGAGGGCCTCTCCTAATCCCCCACAGACAGGCCCCCACGGGTGTGATTCCCACCGGGTTCCTGATTTCACCTTGAGGCTGGACCCTTCTCCCAGCCAGTGACACTCCCAGCCCCCCAGGGCTAGCTGATGTCCTATGCCTGGGCCCCCTGGGCTCTGCTCAGTCTGCCCTAGAGCCAGGCTACGGGTGAGTACAGGGAGAACAGGGTGGGGTCATGATTCCATTCACCTGGGAGAAAAACGGAGGTTCCCAGGTGAAGGGAGTCATGGGAAGCAATCTAGCCAGTTCTGATCCCAAGCTGGGAGGAGAAAGGGAGCTGGCGGAGGTGGGACCAAGTGACAGCAGGACATGACTGAGGGTTGGCTACAGCCCCCACTCCTAGCTGGACTTGCTCTCCACACCTTCTCCAGCACGTGAACTCCTACTCATCCTTCAAAACTTTCAATCTGGTCACCCAGGGGCCTTGTGACTGAACCTACCCACCTGCTGGCAGCGTTGCTGGCCTCCCAGGCGAGTGGACCTGTTTAGGAGGAGCAGCCTGGGCACCAAGGCTGAGGGGTGGGCAGCGGGGGTGGTGGGCTGGGTCAGCACAGGTCACCCGGGTCTCCCAGGGCCACCATGCCAAACCCTAGTGTGTTGGGGATCCTGATTTCAGCCTCAGCCTGGGCCTGGCTCTTGCATAGCCCAGCTGGATGGAAGGGTGGGGGGAGGGAGAAAGGAAGAAAGGAGATGGGAGCAGAGAGGAGGAGGGGGGAAGATGGAGGAGAGGAGAGAAGGAAGAGGAAGGGGAAGGAGAGGGAGGGAGAGAGGAGAGGAGAGAAAAGAGGAGTGGGGATGATAGAATGGAGGAGGGAGGGAAGAGAGAGGGAGGACTGAGCAGGAGAATGGGGAAGGTGGAGGAAGGAGGGAGAGGAGAGAGGAAGGGAGGAAGAGGAGTGGGGAGGAGAAAGGGAGGAGGGTGGAGAGAGGAGGGGAGAAGAGAGGAGGGCAGGAGGGTAATGGAGGACTTTGAAGGGGAGGGGTGGGAGGAGGGAGAGGGAGGGGGAGGGAAGAGAAATGGGGAGGAGTGGGATGGAGGAGGGGAGGGAGGAGGAGAGAAAGGGAAGGGGATGAGAGGAGGAGTGGGGAGGATGGAGAGGAGGGAGAGAAGAGAGGAGTGAGGAGGAGGGAGAAGGGGAGGGAGGAGGAGGAAATAGGAGGGGAAGAGAGGAGGAATGGGAGGAGGAGGGAGGAGAGAAGGGTGAAGGGAGGAGGGAAGAGAGGTAAGAAGGGGGAGGGG
>NW_016805664.1:174966-188451 GCF_001698545.2 Rhinopithecus bieti
CCCCCCGCCCCCTCCCGCCCGTCCGGGCGCTGCCTCCTCTCCCCAGACCGCCCCTGTCCCGGGAACCCGAGGCCGCCCCGACCGCGTCCTGTGCGGCCCAGCCCCCCGCGCCCGGCGACAAGCGCGGACCCGGACCCCTGGGCCCCGGCCATGGAGGGTGTCGGCGCCACCGCCTCCCCTGGCACCGCGCGAGGGTCCTCCCGCACGAAGTTCCTCCCCGGACCCTCCAGCGCCGCCCCATCGCCCCCCTGCCCCCGCCGACCCCTTCCTTGTTCTCGAAAAAGCATCTGGGTGAGGCGGGGCCTGGCCTCCGGGGTCTGTCCTTTGCCTGGGGGCGCAGGTCCGCGAGCCAACTTTGCGGCTGATGATGCGGGGTGGGGGGGAGCGGCAGAAAGGCGCGGGGACCCAGGCCGGGGAGGGCAGTGGGTCCGGGGGCCAGCCTGTGGCCCCTGCATGCATGGGTCCCTGGGGGGGCTGCAAGAAGGGGGTGGCCGGAGGGGCTTGAAACCCACCCCCAGAGGAGTTGGAGCAGCTTAGACCGCTGGGCTGCGGAAAGGGCAGCAGAGACATCGTTAGCCCCGGTTAACGCGGACCAGGGGTGTACCAGGCATCAACTAACCAGGACTGGTAGTTGAGCCAGGAGTGCGAGCCCAGGCCCGCTTTCCAAGTGGAATTCGGTTCCCCTGGTTCTCCCTGGCGGGCCGGAGGAGCGCGGCCCCAGAGTGAGGCCAAACTGGCTTTGGGGTCCAGACCCCCAGAGCTTCCAGCTGCCCCGGGCCGCGTTCAGGACTGTTGTGCACTTCAGGCCCCGTGGAAATGGGAGGAGCCGGAGGGGGTCACTGGGCCAGGCTCCAGTCTGAGCCGCATGACCTCCCCCACCCCCGACTTGACCTCTATGTGCCTCAGTTGCCCTCCCTGCAGAATGGTGAGAGGCCTTGGCCAGACGCAGTGGCTCATTCCTGTAATCTCAGTTCTGGGAGGCTGGGGCTGGGGGATCACCTGAGGCCAGGAGTTCAAGACCAGCTTGGGCAACAGAACAAGACGCCACCTCTACAAAAATAGAAATTAGAAAAAAAAAAAAAAAATGAGGGAGAGGGGTGGGAGCCCTGCCTTGCCCATAGCAGTGTTCTTTAAGTGGCAGCTTGTGCAGCTGTTGAATGCCTACTGTGTGTAGTTGAGCCTGACCCACCAGCCATCCACCGAGTCCCTGTTTGTGACATACTCTCACCCTCTCCTTCCTCTACTGAGTTGTGAGGTGGGGAAACTGAGACCTGAGGGGTGACCTCAAGGCCAAAGAAGTGACCTGTGTCTTCTCAACGGCCCCCGGGGCAGGCGTCGAGGGGTCACCGCAGCTCAGAGTAGAGGAGCAGAGCCAAGCCCCTTAAACGCTGGGGTGGTTAGGCCAATGTGCATGTGGTTAAATTTTAATTAACGGGGGACAGGGCAGGAGGTCCTGGGCTGCCTTCCCCGGAGGGTAGTAGGCTTGCATGTTGGGGGCTGGGAAGGACAGAGTTGGAAGCCTGTGGCCCAGGAGAGGTGGGGGCGAGCGGCTGCAGCAGGCTCCCCACTCCCTCCACCATGGGGACAGTGGCTGGCCAAGCCGGGCAGTGTGGGTGGCAGCTGCCCACTTTGCTGACTGAGCCAGAGGGGACAGCAGCCGCCTCCTGGCTGGATGCCAAGCACGTCCGCCTTCCTGGGTGGCATGGCCTCTGGGCAAGGCAGAAACCTTGGCTTTCTGGCCAGGATTGTTTGGGGCACTGCACGTCCCGGGGAGCGTCTCGGGGGCCCTTACTGAACACAAACCAGGCCTTTCTGGGTTTGGATGTCCTGGGCTGGGCTGGTATCCTGAGCAGATGGCAGGAGGAGCATTTGATTGTTGAAGACTGTCACCCTGACACCATCCCCTTCCCTGGCCCTGCAGGCTGAAGAAGAGTCCCGGGGTCTCTCAGCCTTTGCTGACTCTCTGGCACCTCCCAACGACTCTCGAGGTCAGGCTTGTGTCCACTTCACAGGGGAGGACAGGTGTGCGGAGCCCTCCCAGGGCCACCCCAGTTCAAGCCCAGCCCAGCTCTGCTCTAAGCCTTGCTCGCCACCCCAGATGTGCTCCAGATGTGGCAGGAGGGCCAGGGCTGACAAGGGGCAGTCAGGAGAGCCTTGAGCCTAGAAGGGGAGATACGCCAGGCTTCTCAGCCCCCAGAAGTCCGGGACCGCCTCTCCCCTGGTAGTGGGCACTAATCACCTGGGTTGGTCCCCAGCTGTCAGGGGCTGAATCTCCCCAGTCCCCCAAAACCTGGAAATGGGAAAGCTCTGGCTTCAAAGCCCCAGTGAGGCCCCAGACCCCCATTCAGGCTCCAGTTAAAACTCTGTAGTGAGCTAGAAGAGGGGGACATGGAGTCACAGGGAGGTGCTTCTGCCTGGAGGCTGGGAAGGGAGTAAACTGAGGCAGGGGAGCTGGAGGAAACGAGACCCAGGAGATGGGACAAGAGCAGGCAGAGGTGACATGGGTCAACCCCAGAGAAAATCAGACTGGGCTGAGTGCAATGGCTCATGTCGATAATCCCGGCACTTTGGGAGGCCAAGGTGGGAGGATCACTTGAGCCCAGGAGTTCAAGACCACTATGGACAACATAATGAGACCCCATCTCTACAAAAAAGAAAAAAAATTAGCCGGGCCTGGTGGTGCACACCTGTTCCAGCTACTTAAGAGGCTAAGGTGGGAGGATCACTCGAGCCTGGGAGGCAGAGGCTGAAGTGAGTGGTGATTGTGCCGCTACACTCCAGCCTTGACAACAAAGAGACTCTGTCTCAAAAAAACAAAAAGTCAAGTTTCCTCTGGGCTTGTGGGACCCCTCAGGGTGGGCTTCTTCCAGCCTTTCCACGGCTCTCCCACATACTGGGGAAACTGAGGCACTACATTCAGCGCTCAGTGCCGTGCTGTCCTCTCTGTGAGCCTTAAACTCTGCAGCAAACACAAATCCTTTCTGCATCCAGATAAATAAATACATGTTATTAGAAAAAGAAATCATTGGCCAGGCACGGTGGCTCAGGCCTGTAATCCCAGCACTTTGGGAGGCCAAGGTGGGTGGATCACAAAGTCAAGAGGTTGAGACCATCCTGGCCAACATGGGGAAACCCCATCTCTACTTAAAAATACAAAAATTAGCCGGGTGTGGTGGCGGGCGCCTATAGTCCCAGCTACTCGGGAGGCTGAGGCAGGAGAATCGCTGGCACCTGGGAGACGGAGGTTGCAGTGAGCTGAGATCACGCCACTGCACTTCAGCCTGGCAACAGAGTGAGACTCCATCTCAAAAAAAAAAAAAAAAAAGGAAAAATCATTTTAGGGGAAAAAGCTAGCCTGCCCCAGGCACACACAGGGCTGCCCACACAGTGCAAGCATCTCCACGACAGATGACTTAGTTCCTTCCTTTCCTTCCGAAGGTCAGGGCTGGCAGATCCAAATTGAAGCAAGAAGCACTGAGGCAAGACCACAGGAAGAACTTTCCGCCATGAAGGTGGTTGGCCCCAGGACCAAGGGTCATGGTGGCTCAGAGTGTCACACAGACCTGGGTTGGGGTCTGGGTTCCCCCGCTTTCTGCCTGTGAGACCAAGGGGACTCTCCCTTTCCTGAGCTGAAAAATGAGTAATAAAGGCGCCTTCCTCCCAGAGGACCCTGCCGGTGCAGGCACGCACGAGGCTCACTCATGTCATCTGTTGTTTCCGACTGCCCCCCAAGTTCTGGTATCGCACCACCAAAGTATTCCTCCACTCCATCTATTTCTTACCGTGCCCGCTGCCACCATGCAGGCCACCTTGGTTGTTCCCCGGGGCAGCAGTCTCTGAGCCCTCCTCCCCTCCGACCCCTTCTCCCTAGATAGTAATGAGGATGAGCATCTTGAGACACACTGGGTGAGGGCTGGCTGCAGTGGCTCCGTGGCTCACGCCTGTAACCCCCACACTTTGGGAGGCAAGGCAGAAGTTGGAGTTGGAGACCAGCCTGGGCAATGTAGTGAGATGCCATCTCTACAAAATAAATTTTTAAAAAATTAGCCAGGCATGGTGGTTCGAACCTGTGGTCCCAGCTACTTGGGAGGCTGAATCAGGAGGATCCCTTGAGCCCAGGAGGTGGAGGCTGAAATGAGTGATGGTTGCGCCACCATACTCCAACCTGGGTGACAGAGTGAGACCCTGTCTAGAAAAAAAAAAGACACCAGATGACATTGCTTATCTGCTTAAATTAATGTCCTCTGGATGGATAGAAAGGATGGTCCCCAGGGGATACAGTCCCGGCCGCATGGCATCGAGGCTGGGGTGTCTTCTCATCCTTCTTCCTTCACCTGCTCTCTCTGCTTCCTCCAAAGCACAGGCTGCCATGGGTTCTGTCGGGAGCCAGCGCCTTGAGGAGCCCAGCGTGGCAGGCACACCAGACCCGGGCGTAGTGATGAGCTTCACCTTCGACAGTCACCAGCTGGAGGAGGTGACAGAGGCGTCTCAGGGCCAGGGCCTTAGGGCCAGGGGCATCCCAGCTTTCATGGACTCCGGTAAGTAGGGGTGCGGGCAAGGTGTGTGTCCTGTCCCAAAGCAGACTGGGCTGTGTGACCCCCAGTGAAGCCTTGGGGTATCGGGGAGCCATGGGTGGTCATGGACTGGAGGCAGTGCCTGTCAGTGTGGATTAGATCTGCTGCATAACAAACACGCCCACCGTCTCAACGTCTCCGCCCTGATGCTGCGTGTCCGTGCTAGGGGCCCTGCCAACAGCCCCCGGCAGAGGAGACTCTGTCTTAACATGGGCTTTCGTGCTCACTGGGTGGGTGAAGGGACCCATGGCTCATGCGCTGATCCATAAAGCTTCTATCTGGAGTGACACACGTCACTTTGGTCACACTCGTTGGCCAAAGCAAGCTATGCCTCACTGCAAAGGAGCCAGGAAAGTGCCTGAACAGGACTGGATGTGAGGTTCAAAGCTCTGGTTTTCAGCCCAGCTGTGTGACCTTAGAAGGGCCTAAACCTCTCTGAACCTCAGTTTCACTACATTGAGGAATTGGGCCACCTGACTTTAAGATCAGACTGGCAGAGTGGACAGCCCACAGGCTTGGAGTCTGACAGGCTCAGGTTCAAGACTGCCTCCCATCCTTCACCCACCAGGGGCTCCGGTCAAGTCACTGTTCCTCTCTGGCCCTCAGTCTCTTCCTCTGAAAAAGGGGGATAGTATTGTGTCAATGTGGCTGCACCAGAATCAACAGAATCTTGCTTGGGCCTGTCCCTGGCACTCAGGAGGCACCCTGTAAGCTATAGTTCTTTTTGGGGGAGCTATTGTTTATGCTAGTACTTTAGGCTCAGAAACCTGGGTTAAGGCTGGGCACGGTGGCTCACGCCTATAATACCAGCACTTTGAGAAGCTGAGGCCAGAGGATCGCTTGAGCCCAGGAGTTTGAGGCCAGCCTGAACAACCTGGCAAAACCTCGTCTCTACAAAAACCTACAAAAATTAGCCAGGTGTGGTGGCACACACCTGTCATCCCAGCTACTTCAGAGGCTGAGGCAGGAGAATCACTTGAGCCCAGGAGGCAGTGGTTGTAGTGAGCCAAGATCATGCCACTGCACTCCAGCCTGAGCGACAGTGAGACTCTGTCTGAAAAAGAAAAGAAAAAAGAAATTGGCTGACTAAAGTGGGAGCTAGTTAAGCCAGGCAGGCAGTCAGGAAGGTCATGGACAGTCTGGAATCCACGGGCAAGAGCTTCTTGGAATCTCTGAGCTCCAGGAAGACCTCAAGGTCTCACCCAATTAGGTCAGACCTATCCAGGGTCATTTTCCTTTTGATGAACTGAAAGTTGATGGAGAAGGAACTTTAATTGCAAAATGCCCTCACAGCAGCACCAGGGCTAGTGTTTGAACTGGGGACTGTACTTCAGCCTGTCAAGGTGACCATAAGCAGACCATCATGGTCCCCCCTTGCCATTGTGGCTCCCATAGACATCTCCATAAACCATGTCTCCTCTCCAAACAAAGGCAGTGACAAGGTCATACTGCCACCAAGCATGATGCAAGAACCCTGTACGACCCTAAACATGCTGACCCCTTCCCCAGCAGGACAGGCAGAGGGTGTTCACTCTTCTCCTTCCATATCTTATAATTTTTGTTTTGTTTTGTTTTTTGAAAACAGAGTCTCGTGCTATTGCTGAGGCTGGAGTGCAGTGGCACAACCTTGGCTCACTGCAACCTCCACCTCCTGGGGTCAAACTAGTGTACTGCCTCAGCCTCCTGAGTAGCTGGGACTATAGGCTTGCACCACCATGCCCAGCTAATTTTTTCTATTTTAGTAGAGATGGGATTTCACCATGTTGGCCAGGCTGGTCTCAAACTCCTGAGTTCAGGTGATCTGCCCGCCTCGGCCTCCCAAAGTGCTGGAATGACAGGCGTGAGCTGGTTTCCTGTCCATCAAGCTGGTGGCTTCAGTGGCTGTGATGGCGTGGGTTTGGTGGCCGTAGCCACAGTATTTGGTGGCTTTTGATAATGGCCAGATGACAGAGGTATCTGGAGCAGAGGGGAGCAGGGTTCACAGCGATGGCAGTGGCCATGGTGATGGAGGCCAAGGGGATGGCCATCGTCCTGTGCGGAGGCCGCAGCCATGCATGGAGGGTGCCCCGTCTCACCTGGTGTCTCTGGCTTTAGCACTGGAGGAGCCGGTGCCCGATGACCGCTACCACGCCATCTACTTCGCAATGCTGCTGGCTGGCGTGGGCTTCCTGCTGCCGTACAACAGCTTCATCACGGACGTGGACTACCTGCATCACAAGTACCCAGGTGGGCCCTTCCACGGCCACGCCCGGCCACTCAGCATACTCCATCATGGCCCGGGGCCTCCCAGAAACCCCCGGGGGCGAGGGTCCTACCCAGGGACCTATTTGATTCGGATCTCGGCTCCACTGTGAGCTGCTGAGTGACCTCAGGGCAGCCACTCACCCTCTCTGGGCAGCGAGCCGCTTCTGGGAGGTTGCATCTGGCAGGGGTCAGTGCAGAGGGTGGGGCCTCCCTCAGCACCTGCTGTCTCTGGCCCTCCACAGGGACCTCCATCGTGTTTGACATGAGCCTCACCTACATCTTGGTGGCGCTGGCAGCCGTGCTCCTGAACAACGTCCTGGTGGAGAGACTGACCCTGCACACCAGGATTACCGCAGGTGCGCTGGGCCCCGCCACGGGACGCCTACCTGTTGTGGCTCCCATGTGCCTGGCCGGTCATCCACTCGCCCAGTTTCCCTGAGCCTCACTCGCCTCGTCTGTAAAATGGGCACACTTCATAGAGCTGCCCTGGGGTCTGGCCGTGGTGGGGCCTCTGTACCCCACTGCATGTCCCTGGGCCCCGCCCAAGCTCTTCCCCACACTCAGTGTGTTCTTCCTTTTCCATTCCTCCGCACGGTGTCATCCAGTTTCAAGGCCTGGCTCAAATGGCGCCTCCTCCAGGAAGCCCTCTGGGTGCCCCTGTTAGACTTGTAAAGCATCCCTGGCTGTCCTTAAAGAGGAAGGGCAGAGAAAGCCTCTGACCGACTATGCAGGAGGGGCGAGGAGGAGGGGGACCCCCACCCAGTTGGCTCCACCGCTCCCCTCACTGGCCTCTCCCCCAACAGGCTACCTCTTAGCCTTGGGCCCTCTCCTTTTTATCAGCATCTGCGATGTGTGGCTGCAGCTCTTCTCTCGGGACCAGGCCTACGCCATCAACCTGGCCGCTGTGGGCACCGTGGCCTTTGGCTGCACAGGTAGGAACCGGGGCCCAGGGGTGAGGCCCTGAGTGCCCACTTCCGACCCTGTCCCACCCCAGCCCTGGTCTCCTGCTGGTGGCATGTGACATGATGAGAGCCGGGCTGGCTGGGTGCCAGGTGTGTGTCCACCTGCATGCCAGCGTGCACACCTGCACACCCATGCACACTGGCTCACACCCACACGAGCCTGTGTATGCACAGCGTGTAGCCACAGAGACCCTGAGGCAGTCCCTGGTTTCCCTGGTATAAACAGGGCTTCAAAGACTGTTCTGCCTTTGTCACCATGTCACTGTTTCTCTTGGGCAATGGCTTTCAGTAGGGTCTGACTCTGTCACCCAGGCTGGAGTGCAGTGGCATGATCATAGATCACTGCAGCCTCAACCTCCTGGACTCCAGCTGGTGAGCCATCCTCCCACCTCAGCCTCCTGAGTAGCTAGGACCACAGGCACATGCCACCAAGCCTGGCTAGTTTTAAAAAATTGTTTGTAGAGACCGGGGTCTCCCTATATTGCCCGGGCTAGTCTTGAACTCTTAGGCCCAAGCAGTCCTCCCATCTCGGTCTTCCAAAGTGCTGGTATTACAGGCACGCGCCATCGTGCCTGGCCTTACAAACTTTTGAAAGCTACTTTTTATTTTGCAAAAATTTCAAACCTACAGAAAGCTTGCAAGAATGATACAGTGAAGTCCCACATGAACACTCTCTCCCCCTCTCCCTCCACCCCTCTCTCTCTGTACTTAAATTTCTCCCTAAGTATATATAAATATAAATACATATTTTCCCTTGTACCATTTGAGAGTTAGTTGTAGATGTCATCACCTTTCTTGCCTAATTACTAATACTTCAACTATCAGGGTGTATTTTCTTTTTTTTTTTTTTTTTTTTTTTGAACGGAGTCTCGCTCTGTCGCCCGGGCCTGGAGTGGCAGTGGCCGGATCTCAGCTCACTGCAAGCTTCCGCCTCCCGGGTTTACGGCCATTCTCCCTGCCTCAGCCTCGCCGATACTGGGACTACAGGCCCCGCACCAGTCGCCCGCTAGTTTTTTTTTTTTTTTTTTTTTTGTATTTTTTTTTAGTAGAGACGGGGTTTCACCGTGTTAGCCCAGGATGGTCCCGATCTCTGACCCTCGTGATCCCGCCCGTCTCCGCCTCCCAAAGTGCTGGATTACAGGCTTGAGCCACCGCGCCCGGCCCAGGTGTATTTTTCTACCAGTCAAGACATTTCTTTTCTTTTCTTTTCTTTTCTTTTCTTTTCTTTTTTTTTTTTTTGGAGACAGTCTCGCTCTGTTGCCCAGACTGGAGTGTAGTGTAGTGGCGCGATCTCAGCTCACTGCAACCTCCACCTCCCGGGTTCAAGCGATTCTTCTGTCTTAGCCTTCCAAGTAACTGGGATTACAGGCGTGCACCACCATGCTAGGCTAATTTTTGTATTTTTAGTAGAGATGGGGTTTCATCACGTTCCTCAGGCTGGTTACAAACTCCTGACCTCAGGTGATCCACCTGCCTCAGCTTCCCAAAGTGCAGGGAATTACAGGTGTGAGCCACCATGCCCGGCCGACATTTCTTCTGTAACCACGTTGCAATTGCCAAAATTGGGAAATTTAACTCTGATGCGATACTATTTTCTAAGCTACAACCCATATTCGAACTTCTCCAGTCATCCTGATAATGGTTTGTTTTTTTTTGAGACGGAGTCTCACTCTGTGTGGATCTCGGCTCACTGCAAGCTCTGCCTCCTGGGTTAACAGCATTCTCCTGCCTCAGCCTCCCAAGTATCTGGGACTACAGGCGTGTGCCACCACGCCCAGCTAATTTTTTGTATTTTTAGTAGAGACGGGGTCTCACAGTGTTAGCCAGGATGGTCTCGATCTCCTGACCTCGTGATCCACCCGCCTCAGTCTCCCAAAGTGCTGGGATTACAGGCATGAGCCACCGTGCCTGGCCCCGATAATGTTCTTTATAGCTTTTTTTTTTTTTTTCTGACCCAAAGTGCTCTCTAGATTCATAACTTTCCTTTAATCCAGGACAGTCCTTCACCCACCCCTGTGTTTCATGGCAGTGACATTTCGCAAGGGTCCAGCAAGGCTTTGTAGACTTTCTTTTTTTTCTTTCTTTTTTAGAGATGGAGTCTTTGTCGCCCAGGCTGGAGTGCAGTGGCGCAATCTCAGCTCACTGCAACCTATACCTCCCAGGTTCAAGGGATTCTCCTGCCTCAGCCTCCCGAGTAGCTGGGACTACAGGCGCCTGCCACCACACCTGGCTAATTTTTGTATTTTAGTAGAGATGGGGTTTCACCATATAGGCCAGGCTGGTCTTGAACTCCTGACCTTGTGATCTGCCCACCTCAGCCTCCCAAAGTGCCAGGATTACAGGCATGAGCCACTGTGCCTAGCCAGCTTGGTAGACTTTCAAACTCTTTTTGACCATGACTTTCAGGAAGAAAGAAATACATTTTGTATTATGGCCCTGTAAACACATGTGTG
This sequence comes from Rhinopithecus bieti, assembly GCF_001698545.2. Lineage (NCBI taxonomy): Eukaryota > Metazoa > Chordata > Mammalia > Primates > Cercopithecidae > Rhinopithecus > Rhinopithecus bieti. Next base: position 185,200 of record NW_016805664.1, read on the forward strand.
TCTTTATAAATGACATCAAGCCTTCATGAAATAATACTCCCAATGCTACTGTTGTGTTTTGCTAAAAAACAAAAAAAAAAATGCTGTGACTTGATTTTATTTTTTTAGAGGCAGGGTCTCACTCTGTTGCCCAGGCTGGAGTGCAGTGGTGGGATCATGGTTCACTGCAGCCTCGACCTCCTGGGCTCAAAGGAGAGCCCAGGCCCCCCCCACGTAGCTGGGATTACAGGCACAGGCTAATTTTTAAAAATTAGCACCTAGCTAATTTTTAAAAAATTTTTGTCGCCAGGCATGGTGGCTCTTGCCTGTAATCCCAGCATTTTGGGAGGCTAAGGTGGGCAGATCACAAGGTCAGGAGTTCAAGACCAGTCTGGCCAACATAGTGAAACCCCGTCTCTACTAAAAATACAAAAAATTAGCCAGGTGTGGTGGCGGATGCCTGTATGTAGTCCCAGCTACTCAGGAGGCTGAGGCAAGAGAATCACGTGAACCCGGGAGGCAGAGGTTGCAGTGAACCCAGGTAGTGCCACTGCACTCCAGCCTGGGCGACAGAGCGAGGCTCTATCTGAAAAAAAAAAAAAATCATAAAAACAAGATCTCACTTTGTAGCTCACGCTGGTCTTGAACTCCTAGACTCAAGCGATCTTCCCTTCTTAGCCTCCCAAAGCACTGGGATTACAGGCGTGAGCCACAGTGCCCAGCCTTGACCAGAAGATTTTAGTTAGACAAAGACTGCCCCCAAGGCTACTTCCAGTCATGGATTTGCTAGACTCCAAGGTAGGGGCCTGTACACTTTTGTTTTCCCTAGATCCTGATAGATTTCTGGCTGTATTATTTAGGATGAGAGGGGTTATTGCTGTATAGCAAATTAACCGAGAAATCTCAGTGGCTCCATAGAACAAGCCTGACTTTCTCACTCTTGCTGCCTGTCCTGTCTGGAGGGTGAAGGGTGTTATGCTCCACACGGTCTCTCAGGGCCTCAGGCAGACAGTCCTCTCCCCAATCCATAATACATGGCCTCTCCTGTCCCTGCCCATGGGAAAAGGAAAGGTTGAAAGTCCATGCAGGCTTTTCACTCCCTTGCCCAGAAGTGACGTGTCATTTCTGCAGATGTTTCATCCACCAGAGCTTGTCAATGACCCTGGCTGACCCCAAGGGTACACTGGTTGGTGTTCCTACTGCTGCGTGTCAAATCTCTCTGCCATTAGTGGTGTTAACGGCTGTTTATGCGCCCTTGAGTTCTCCCAAGCTAGTGCATTTCACCCAAGTTGACAGGTGATAATGGTGTCTCTGGATTTTTCCTCTCTCTCTCTCTCTCTCTCTCTCTCTCTCAAGTGCAGCAATCCAGCTTCTACGGATACACGGGGATGCTACCCAAGCGGTACACGCAGGGGGTGATGACCGGGGAGAGTGAGTATCTGCAGATCTCCCGGGGAGGGGGTGTTGGGCTGCCCTGGGCTCTGGAAGCTTCTTCCCGGGGGCTCCCAATGATGCACCCTGGTCTGGGAGGGAGGCTCACAATCCCTGGCACAGTGAGCTAGGGACAGTGATCACCATCTTTCCTGGCCTGGCTGGGGGTAGAAAAAGGGTGGACTCCCACATGGGAGGGACATGTGGGCCCACACATGTGTGTGCTGTGTTTCTGGGGTGTGTGGTCCTTTGTGATGGGGGAAGCGTGTGTGTCTCTGAGCATGTGGCTGGGTGTGCGTTTTGTAAGTTTGTGTGTGTGCGTGTGTTAGGGAGTGGGCCCCATCCATGGCCGTGATGTCATGGACATCACGCCATGCCTACAGCACCATGCCTTCCTTCAGCCACGGACACACAAGCCACCCCCTGGTCAGCACCCCATGTGGGTGTCTCACGGGCTTCTCAAACTCACGTCTCCTCCACCCACCCTGCCACTCACACCCGCCCCTTCTCAGCAAATGGCACCTCCTTGCTCATGCCTGAACCTTATATGACACCCGGACCTTCTCCAAGTCCTAGGTCTGTCCCCTGGCCTCCAGCCCCTGCAGAGGGGCAGCACTGGCCCCTGGCAGCGACACTGTGTGCGTGCAGGCCCCTTCCTCTCAGGGTCCCCAAGCTTCCTTCTGTGCCTGGACTGCCCGGGGTCAGTGCCGCCCAGGCAGGAAGCGGAAGCCCAGATCAAGACCCACGTGGGCCTGGTTCGTTTCTCCCCTTGGGGGCGTTCTGCAACCCTCTGCCTGGTGCTGAGGTAGACCAGACGCCCCGGAGCCCCCAGACTCCCATCTTGGCCAGTGGATTTTGTGGTGGGGCTAAGCCAGAGTGGGTGCAGAATTGTGCCGGCACACTGATGTCGGGTGGTTTATGGAGCCAAGGGCCCCGCAGAAAAGACGCGCTCAGAGCCCTGCCCACCCTCACGGGGTGGCCCACCATGGCCCTGACCCACCCTGCCTCACACGGGGCAGTGGCCCATGGCCACACTAAGAAAAAACCCACAGCCTGCCCACCCCAAGGCCCTCCCTCCCAGCCTCGTGACCCTAATCGCGGCTTCCAGCGCCTCAAACATGAGCAGTCAGCTCACGGCAGTCCCCGGCCAGGAACACCCGTCCCCAGGCTGCATTCCCAGCCCTGTCCTGCAGACCTCCGCGTCAAAGGCCCCCAATGGGACAGGGGTCCTCTAACAGCCCCCCACCTCTGCGCGCCCTCTGCTCCGTCTCTTTCGGCCCCCTGCCTGAATCACGCACAATCTTGTTTGCATCCATCCTCTTCCCACCCTGCGTCCGTGTGTCATCGTGGCCCTACTGCGTCCTCAGAGCAGGAGGGTGCAGCCACGCAGCAGGCACTGGGTAAATGCCCCATGGTGGGGTTGTGTGAGCGGCGTCGGGGTGGGGCTGCTGTGAGGGGCAGCTCCTGTGGGCAGCTCCTCTTGTGGCTGGGGCAGAGCTAGGGGCAACCGGAGTTGGGGCCAGAGAGAAACCAGACTCAGGACTTAGATGGAGCGGCAGGGGGTGTGGCTGGGAAGGGAGGTGGGGCGGGGAGCTGGGGGAGCGGGTGGGACGGGGCTGTGTGGGGCCAAGCTGAGTGGGGGTGGAGGGTGGGATGGAGCTGGGCGTGGCTGAGTGGGGGCGGAGCTGAATGGGGTCTGGAAGCAGCTGGGGCGCTTACTGTAGGAATTTCTGGAAGGGGCTAGTGGAGCTGGTCTGGTTGTGGGAGCGGGGCGGTGGAAGTGGGCGGGGCCTACGGTGATGGGAGGGGCCAGTGGGTGGGAGCAGGGCCGGCGGTGGAGGG
>NW_016805664.1:188938-199573 GCF_001698545.2 Rhinopithecus bieti
CGGGGGGGGGGAAGGGGGCGGGGCCTCGGGTGAGGGGAGGGGCCAGTGGGTGGGAGCGGGGCCGGGGGGGGAGGGCGGGGTTGGCGGTGGGGGGGAGCCTGTGGGCGGAAGGGGGAGCCGGTGGGGAGGGGTCTGTGTGGGCGGGGATGGGGCAGGGCAGGGTGGTGCAGGGAGCTGGGCGGATCAGGCCCGGGCCCACCGTGTATGCCCTCCAGGCACGGCGGGTGTGATGATCTCTCTGAGCCGCATCCTCACGAAGCTGCTGCTGCCCGACGAGCGCGCCAGCACTCTCATCTTCTTCCTGGTGTCGGTGGCACTGGAGCTGCTGTGCTTCCTGCTGCACCTGTTAGTGCGGCGCAGCCGCTTCGTGCTCTACTATACCACACGGCCGCGTGACAGCCGCCGGGGCAGGCCAGGCCTGGGTAAGGGCTCTGGTTACCGCGTGCACCACGACGTCGCCGCTGGGGACGTCCACTTCGTAAGTGCGCATCACCCACCTCTGTTCCCTCCTCTGTCCCCACCGCGAGGTTGGGAAGTACCCGCGGCCCAGCCCGTCCCCTGCACCCCAGGCTGCGGCCTCCCGCTGTGGTGGAGACCACTTCCTGCCAACTCCCTTTATTCTGTGGACTCAGCTGTGGGTTCTTAGTGGCACCCCACATCCCGTGGCCTGAGGCCCCACCCCAGAGCATCCGGGGCTCTGCCCAGCTGCTGTATCCCATGGCGTGGGGCGTGCGGTGTGCATGGCGCCTGTCTGCAGTGACACCCCACATGATGTACACTAAAGTTTCCATCCCTGGGACAGCCCACGTTGGTTCTGGGGGGTCTCAGCCCTCTTGGCTGTGCCAGCTCACGTTGGAGATTCCTCCTGCAAGCTCAGCCTGGCAGCAAACTCTCTAGGAAGCTCGCACCCTTCCTCCCTAGAGACGGGACAGCAGGAGGGAAATCAGGGCTCAGGGATAACCGTGTTCCCTGAGGGGGAATTTCCCATATAAGTCAGAATTTCCCATATAAGTCACCACCAGCCAGCCAGGAAAGGGAGCGGTCTCCCAGGTGAGGATAGACAGACAGAGAGGGAGGGCCAGGGGCTTGTTCTGTGGCCCCTGGTTCTGCTGCTCTTCCCTGTCACAGCACAGAGGCACTGCTCCTGTGGGGTCCCCAGCGCAGACAGCCCCTGCCAGGAAGTGCCCTGTCCCGCCATCGCTGGGGCAGGCAGCTGTCCTTGGGGGGCTGGGGTGCCCTCTGGTGGCAGCAGTGCTGCACAGCCCCCAGGCTCAGGGCCAGCCGCTGTACAGTCCTGGGGACACCTGCAGGGTGAGGTCAGGAGTGCCAGACCATGCAGAGGCGGGGTGAGGGAGCCATTGGTCCTCATTCCTGAGGGTCCAGAACCAGAATGGTCATGCAGGCCTTGATCCAGTGAGTCACCTGGGCCCTCAGCTGGGGACACTGAAGTGAGCCAGAAATACCATCCCCAGGGGAGCACCCAGACCCAGAGAGGGACCCAGGATGGAAAGGGACAAGCCGGGGCAGGGGTGCATCCCTCTCATGGTGAGGGACCTTCCCCGAGGGACTTTTGGGCTAAGACCTGACCTACAGGAAGGGTGTTGGGGTGGAGGGAAAAGTGTGTGCAATGGCTCAGAGGCTGGGAGGAGCTCCGTGTGTTTGGAGGAGGGGAGAAGTAAAGGGGTCATGGGGGACAAGATGCTCTGGTTGGTTTGGTCGGAAGCTGGTAGAGGGTTCATGGGAGTGGTGAAGTGGAATTTGCAGCATCAGAAGTGTGAGAGCCAGGCACAATGGCTCACACCTGCAATCCCAGCTATAGAGGAGGCCAAGGTGGGAGGATCATTCGAGCCCAAGAGTTTGAGATTAGCCTGGGCAACATAGCAAGACCCTGTCTCTACAAAAAAGAAAACAGCAAAAAAACTGGCCTGGGTGATGGCGCATGGCTGTAGTCCCCGCTACTTGGGAGGCTGAGGTGGGAGGATTGCCTGAGCCCAGGAAGTTGAGGCTACAGTGAGCTGTGACTGCACCACTGCACTCCAGCCTGGGCAGCAGAGCAAGACCCTCTCTCTAAAACAGAAATGTGAAGTGAGAGACCTTGATAAAGTGGGAGAGGGGTGTCTGCACACAGTAGGCACCACCTGAATGTCAGTGCCAGCCCCATTGCAGCTCTTCTGATTGGGCCTGGATTCCTCTCCTGTCCTGTCCTCCACTCAAACCCCATCCCACTCCGTCCTCCCTCCAGGAGCACCCAGCTCCGGCCCTGGCCCCCAGCGGGTCCCCAAAGGACAGCCCAGCCCACGAGGTGACCGGCAGCGGTGGGGCCTACATGCGCTTTGATGTACCGCGGCCAAGGGTCCAGCGCAGCTGGCCCACCTTCAGAGGTGAGTGCAGGGGGTCCCTCTGCAGCCCTGGCGCTGGTACCCAGGCGGGGGGGTGGGAGGCAGGCAGGGGTCCCCGTGGGTGCTGCCTCTGACCCCCGCCCGCCCCCAGCCCTGTTGCTGCACCGCTACGTGGTGGCGCGGGTGATCTGGGCCGACATGCTCTCCATCGCTGTGACCTACTTCATCACGCTGTGCCTGTTCCCTGGCCTCGAGTCTGAGATCCGCCACTGCATCCTGGGCGAGTGGCTGCCCATCCTCATCATGGCTGTGTTCAACCTGTCAGACTTCGTGGGCAAGGTGGGCTGCCCGCCCTGCCCAGTGTCGGGGGACGCCACGGGGTGGAGGTGATGGGGAGGCCTTGGTCCATCCGGGAGGGGTTCTGAGTGAAGGATGCATGTGGCTCCCACATGGAAAGGGCAAGAGCCATGGAGTGGCACCATGCTGGACAGTGTTCTGTGGAGGGTGGCCCCGGCCTGATCCCACTGGGGCACTCTGGAGTGTCAGCTGCATCTCGAAGGATAGGTGTGGCACTCACCCTCTCGCCTCACAGTCACAGGTCCTCCAGGGATGAGCACAGGAGGATGCCCCAGAGGGGACCCAGAGAGGGCAGGGACCCTCAGAAATGGCTCAAAGAAATGGCTAGGTGCAGTGGCTCATGCCTGTAATTCTAGCACTTTGGGAGGCAGGCCAGAGATGGGTAGATCACTTGAGGCTAGGAGTTCCAGACCAGCCTGGCCAACATGGTGAAACCTCGTGTCTACTGAAAATACAAAAATTAACTGGGCATGGTGGTGCGTGCCTGTAATCCCAGCTACTCGGGAAGCTGAGGCAGGAGAATCGCTTAAACCCAGGAGGTGGAGGGTGCAGTGAGCCAAGATTATGCCACTGCACTCCAGCCTGGGCGACAGCATGAGACTCTGTCTCAGAAAACAAGCAAACAAACAAAACACTTAGCCAGCCGTGGTGGCATGTGCCTGTAGTCCCAGCTACTCTGGAGGCTGAGGTGGGAGGATTGCTTGAGCCCAGGAGTTTGAGCCTGCAGTGAGCCACGATCGTGCCACTGCACTCCAGCATGGGGGATAGACCGATACCCTGACTCTAAGGGAAAAGGTTTTTTTTGTTTTTTTTTTTTGTTTTTTTTTATTTGTGTTTTTTTGAGATGGAGTCTCGCTCTGTCGCCTGGGCCCTGGATGCCAGTGCCAGATCCAGCTCACCTTGCGCAAGCTCGTCTCCCGGGTTTTACGCCATTCTCCTGCCTCAGCCTCCCAAGTAGCTGGGACTACAGGTGCCCGTCCACCCACCCGGCTAGTTTTTTTTGTAGTGATTTTAGTAGAGACGGGGTTTCACCGTGTTAAGCCAGGAGGCTCGATCGTGCCTGACGGCGGTGATCCGCTTTGTATTTCCGTCTCGGCCTCCCAAAGTGCTGGGATTGACAGGCTTGAGCCACCGCACCCGGCCTCTAAGGGAAAAGTTTTAAGTGGGATTTGGAGGATTTTAGAGGGGCGATCCGGAGAAGGGCAGGGTTGCAGGCTGAGCTGGACAGACCCAGGAGTGTTTGGGGATGGGGACGTGGCTGGAGGCTGGGTGGGGTGTGAGGGGAGTGGGGGTGGCCGGGACAGGGCGCTCACATGCCTGGCTCTCTGCAGATCCTGGCAGCCCTGCCCGTGGACTGGCGGGGCACCCACCTGCTGGCCTGCTCCTGCCTACGTGTGGTCTTCATCCCTCTCTTCATCCTGTGCGTCTACCCCAGCGGCATGCCCGCCCTGCGCCACCCTGCCTGGCCCTGCATCTTCTCGCTGCTTATGGGCATCAGCAATGGCTACTTCGGCAGCGTGCCCATGATCCTGGCGGCAGGCAAAGTGAGCCCCAAGCAGCGGGAGCTGGCAGGTGAGGCCCGCGGGGCATGGAGGGGGTGGTCCTCCCAGCAGCGCAACGTCCCCCTCACGAGGAAACCCAGGGCAGACCGCAAGAAGGTGCATTTGGGTTCCGGAGGGAGGTTCAGAACAGTCAATGTCTGGGAGGCCGTAGGTGTGGGGACGTTCTCAGCCACTTCATTCATTCACTCATTCATTCACTCATTCATTCGTGTTCCCCACAACTACTTGGTGAGCCCCTCCTGTGAACCAAGTGCTTTTCAAGGCACTGGGGACACAGTGGCGACAAAATGGCACTCTCCGTGCTGTAGGACTGACCGTCCAGATGTGGAGGCAGCCCAGGCTGGGAGCAGTGGCTCACACGGCACTCTCCGTGCTGTGGGACTGACCGTCCAGATGTGGAGGCAGCCCAGGCTGGGCGCAGTAGCTCACACCTACAATCCCAGCACTTTGGAAGGGCAAGGCGGGCGGATCACTTGAGCCCAGGAATTAAAGACCAGCCTGGGCAGCACAGCGAGAGCCTCTCCTCTCTAAAAAAGTGTTAAAAATTAGCTGGGTATGGTAGCATGCGTCTATGGTCCCAGCTACTCGGGAGGCTGAGATGAGAGGATCACTGGAGCCCAGGAGTTTGAGATTGCAGCTGTGATCACGCCACTGCACTCCAGCCTGGGTGACGGAGCAAGATACTGTTCAGAAAAAAAAAAAGATCCTAGATTGGTGTAACTGGTTGAATGGCAGGAAATCGTATGGGGAAAAATAAAGCAGAGAAACAGGAGTGATGGGATGGGAGAGTCAGGCTCAGGAGCCAGCAGTGTAAATGGAGCAATCTGGGAAGACCTCACTGAGGAGGTGACTTTTGAGCAAAGACCTGGAGGAAATAGCGAGGGAGACAGCCATGTGAGGATGCAAGGGAAAGGCGTCCAGGCAGAGGGAATGGCATGTGCAAAGGTCCTGCAGCACTGAGGCCAGGGGCTGGAGAGGAGAAGAATGGGGTCTGATGGTTGATAAAGCATCCCTCCAGCTGCCGTGGGCATGGAGGTGAGTGAGGAGCTACTTTACCAGTTCAGGCCCTTGAGGACGGGGCCCAGACCTGGAGGAGGTTGACGTGGCACTGGGAGGTGCCGGATTCCAGGTCTTGTTTGGACGGCAGCCCACAGGACCGGCTGATGGGTTGAGAGGTAGGGTGTGAGAGAGGGAAAGGGGCTCCAGGTTTGGGGTCCACTACTCAAGGCAAGAAGGCTGGCACTGGCCCAGACTGAGATGGGAAAGGGCCTTGCGGGGAGGGGTTGGGGTTGGGTTTGGGATTTGGTACGTTCCAGGTGCCCATCGGACATCCCAAATTGTCCCTGATAGGGAGGAAGCCGGAGGTTGGAGACTGGAGAGTTTTTTTTTTTTTTTTTTAAGATGGAGTCTTGCTCTGTTCCCCAGGCTGGAGTGCAGTGGCACGATCTCGGCTCACTGCAACCTCTGTCTCGCAGGTTCAAGCAGTTCTCGTGCCTCAGCCTCCCAAGTAGCTGGGATTATGGATGCCCACCACCACATCTGGCTAATTTTTGTATTTTTAGTAGAGGTGAGATTTCACCACATTGGCCAGGCTGGTCTTGAACTCCTAACCTCGGGTGATCTGCCCGCCTCAGCCTCCCAGTGCTGGGATTACAGGTGTGAGCCACCATACCTGGCTGAGACTGGAGATTAAAATGGGGAGGGTTGGGGCCGGCCGCACTGGCTCAGGACTGTGATCCCAGTGTTTTGGAGGCCAAGGTAGAAATATTGCTTGGGCCCCGGAGCTTGGGACCAGCCTGGGCAGTATAGTGAGACTGAGTCTCTACAGAAAATTTTTTTACGTTAGCCGGGCGTGGTGGTATGTGCCTGTGGTCCCAGGTATTTGGGAAGCTGAGGTCGGGGGATCACTTGAGCCCAGGAGGTCAAGGCTGCAGAAAGCTATGACTGTACCACTGCACTCCAGTCTGGGCAACAGAGCAAGACCTTGTCTTTAAATTTTAAAATGGGGTTTGGGGAGCCAGAGAAGCAGGCAAGGCCTGGTGTGCATAGCAGATGGCCTCGGGGAGAAGGAATGAGGAAGGACAGGATCCGGAGAGGGTGCTCCCATGCAGAGCGATGGGGCAGCGGGTCCTGGAGGGACAGCACGGTTCATGCGGGTGTCACAGCACCTCACACCCGAGCAGCCGTGGCCACCAGCTGGTCGCCCCGGCCCTGCTCCCCTCAGGCCAGTGTTGTCCACAGGGAACACCATGACCGTGTCCTACATGTCGGGGCTGACACTGGGGTCCGCTGTGGCCTACTGCACCTACAGCCTCACCCGCGACGCCCACGGCAGCTGCCTGCACACCTCCACCGCCAATGGCTCCATCCTCTCAGGCCTCTGAGCCAGCTCTGCCCACTGCCAGGGACGCCGAGGGCCTGACCAGGATCCCCAAGGCCTGAAGGCCCCTCCCCCGTCCCCACCTCAGTGCCTGCGGGGCCCTGAGCCTCTCCCTGTGCCAGCAGCGCCACCCCCTCTGGGTCCAGCCATCCCCAATCCTGGCCTGAAGTTCTGCAGTCCTTCGAGGACCGGAACACATTCCTGTGACCCAGGGCTCTGGCCAGCACTGTGTTCTGTGTTTGGTCTCATACCTGCCTCTACCTTCCATCTGTGTCCAGCGGCCCCAGCTCCAGCCCAGCCAGCACACTGCGGGGTCACACGCACTGTGTCCCCACTCAGTACAGCAGACACCCGCCAGAGTGTGCGTGCCCAGTGACTGCACCCCGGCCCTCGTCACCCGCTGCCACTGATCGGGCCACCACCTGGCCCAGCCTCCACCAAGGACCCCTCATGAACCCTGGAGCCCTGAGAGGAGAGGGGCAGCCCCCCACCGTGTTACCCTCCAGCCTCCCCCTTCTGTCCTCATTCTTAGAGACTGCTTGTCCCAAACAAAACGCGTTAGCCATGAAGGAGTCAGAGCCCTGGGTCCGAAGGGACCTGCCCATGGTCTGCGTCAGCCTCTCGGGAACCACAGCAGTGGTGCCAGCCAGGCACATCAGGACCTCCTCACACACCCATGCGATGCCACAGGCCAGGGGGCTGTGCCTGACTAGGAAGCCCTCCCATTGCCTTCTTGGTCCATGACAGAAGAGGGGAGGTAAGTCTAGGGGCTGAAGTCACACACCCTGGCTGAAGTCAGCTTGACCTACGTCTTGACCCTCATCCAGCAAGGGACCCGACAGACCCAAGGGTCCCTAGCAAGTAGGGAGGGGCTGGGGGCACTCCAGCCTGGGTCCCCCAGAACACCAGGCCTGTGTGGGTGGCACCCTGAGGTTGGGGGATTCTAAGGGTGTCCTTCCAGAGACAGCGTTTCCAGGGGGAGGACGGCCCACCCTTACAGAACCCTGGCCCTGGCTGTGACTGCCCTGTTTCACCCCTGCTGTGTCCCGTCACCCGTCTGTCCACTAACTGTACCGCACTGGCCATTAAAAGATAAAGCAGACCGCTGCACTGCCGCCTCCAAGCAGAGTTTGTGCGTGGACGGGGGCCAGGACTGCCATCTTGGGATCCCGGTGGAACTCGGGTCGCCCCGTGTAAGCCGGACCTCAGTCTTCCCATCTGCGAGGTGGGCGGGGCGGATCAGGGAGGAGGAGGGTGTCCTCATACCAGGTAGGCTTGGTTTGTGGGCAGGGCTGGGTGGTGGGGTGACAGCTGGGAGCACTTGTGGTTTGTCGCTCACCTTGACCCCCCCAGTCTTCGTGAGGATCAGGGAGGATGGCTGCATGCAGCCCATTTGAAGGGGAAACAAAGCGGGCGCGATTTGTCCCCTACCCCTCGGGGACTACACTGCGTCCTAGGAGTCAGAGCCTCCTGGCCTTGAGCCTCAGCCCTTTTGCTGATTTGTGCAATTTGGACGAAATCCTGCACTGTTCCATTCCTCCATTTTTTTTTTCTTTGAGACTGAGTCTTGCTCTGTTGCCTAGGCTGGAGTGCAGTGGCACGATCTTGGCTCACTGCAACCTCCGCCTCCCAGGTTCGAGCAATTCTCCTGCCTCAGCCTCCCAAGTAGCTGGGATTACAGGCGCCTGCCACCACCACACCTGGCTAATTTTTCTTGTAGAGACGGGCTTTCACCATGTTGGCCATGCTGGTCTCAAACTCCTGACCTCAAGTGATCCACCTGCCTCAGCCTCCCAAAGTGTTGGGGGATTACAGGCGTGAGCCACTGCACCCGGCCTGTGCCTCATTTTTGTTTTTTCTTTATGAGACAGGCTCTCGCTCTGTCACCAAGGCTGGAGTGCAGTGGTGCCATCATAGCTCACTGCAGCCTTCACCTCTTGGGCTCCAGTGATCCTCCCACCTCAGCCTCCCAAATAGCTATGAATACAGGCGTGTGCCACCACGCCTGGCTAGATTCTTTTATTTTGTGTAGAGATGGGGTCTTGCTGTTGCCCAGACTGGTCGCAAAGTCTGGGCCTCAAGTGTTCCTCCTGCCTTGGTCTCCCAAAGTGCTAGGATTACAGGTGTGAGCCACTGCACCTAGCCTGTTCTGTCCTTAGTTTCCCCAAGCAGTGGGGCTGGTCCAGGTTTTGATGTGGGTCCCTTAAAGAGAAGGGCCACCTGTGCTCCAGGTCTGCAGCCTCCAGGATACAGGGCAGACATCCTCCCTGGGATCCAGGTGGGTGGCCACTTGGGCCAAGACTGCACCAGGTGACACCAGAGCGTTTCCCATAGCCCACGCCGGGCCCTTCCCTTGCCTGAGGCCAGCTGGGTGCCCTCCCTGGGTTACCCTCTTGCAAAGCCCCAAATGTCCTCTGCAGGCCACCCACACTAACCAGGTCAGTCGCTGGGCAGCCAGACCCCCACCTATAGCTTCCCTAGGCCCCAGTGCAGAGGCTGTCCACCCCCATCTAGGTGAGGGCTTGGGGCCACTCTTACCATTAGTATCATTTTCTTCAGTTGTGATAGGCATGGCTGGGAATGTGCAGCTTTGCTGTTTTTTGGGGGGAGGGGTAGAGTTTCGCTTTTGTTGCCCAGGGTGGAGTGCAGTGGCTCGATTTCAGCTCACTGCAATCTCTGCCTCCCGGGTTCAAGCAATTCTCCTGCCTCAGCCTCCCGAGTAGCTGGGACTACAAGCATGTGCCACCATGCCCGGCTAATTTTGTGTTTTTAGTAGAGATGGGGTTTCTCCATGTTCGTCAGGCTGGTCTTGAACTCCCGACCTCAGGTGATCCACCCATTTCAGCCTCCCAAAGTGCTGGGATTACAGGCGTGAGTCACCGTGCCTGGGAATTGTTTTTTTGAGATGGAGTCTTGATTTGTTGCCCAGGCTGGAGTGCAGTGGCACGATCTCAGCTCACTGTAACCTCCGCTATGGGTTCAAGCACTTCTCCTGCCTCAGTCTCCCAAGTAGCTGGGATTACAGGCGCGCACCAAAACACCCGGCTAATTTTTTTGTATTTTTAGTAGAGATGGGGTTTCACCATATTGGCCAGGCTGGTCTCGAACTCCTGACCTCAAATGATCTGCCTATCTCAGCCTCCCAAAGTGCTGGGATTACAGGCGTGAGCCACTGTGCCCAGCCAACTTAACTTTTAATTTTTTCTCATGCAAATTTGCTCAAAAAAATTTTTTTTTGAGACCATCTCTCTCTGTCACCCCCAGGCCAGAGTGCAGCGGTGCAATCAGCTCACTGCAACCTCTGCCTCCCGGGTTTCAGTGATTCTCCCACCTCAGCCTCCCGAGTAGCTGGGATTACAGGTGTGTGCCACCACACCCGGCTAACTTTTGTATTTTTAGTAGAGACGGGGGTTTCACCACGTTGCTCAGGCTGGTCTCAAAACTCCTGGCCTGAAGTGATCCTCCCACCTTGGCCACCTAAAGTGCTGGGATTCAGGCGTAAGCCACTGGGCCTGGCTGATTAGTTCATTTAGATGGCCATCGGGTCACTACCCCTGCATGAGTGGTACCCAACTTCCAGTTGAATCCTACTTCTCAGTGCCCTGACATGGCAGAATCCCCCCAGATGCCACCCCTACTCCAGCCCCTGAAAACTCCAGCCCCTGAAATAAACCACTCCAAACCATTTTATTTTTCCAATTAAATCTTTTTTTTTTCTTATGAAAAAAGATCACACAGAATTTGCCAACAAACAAAATTCCAAAAGAAACTTAAAACAATTCCCCCAAAAAACAAACCCAAAGTCTGGCTTTTCCTTCCCTCAAGATTGTCTGGTCGAGGCCTTGGTTTCCCTGGAAGGCTTGGGGCCTGGTTAAGTGCTTTCTGCGGCCCAAGCAGGGACCCTGGGCTCGGGCCGGCTCCTGCCTCTCTCCCTCTCCTCTCCCTCTTTTCTCTATCCTGGGGGGCGAGTACAGTACACTTGGCGGGGTGGGTGGGG
>NW_016805664.1:203128-210475 GCF_001698545.2 Rhinopithecus bieti
CATGCCCGTGGTGGGCTCGTAGGTGCCCGCGAGGTAGTACAGGCCCTCGCTGTCCTGGTACTTCTTGGTCTTCAGCATCTGCTCGTACTGCTCTAGGCCCACCACCAGGCACTTGTGTGACACCGTCTGCACGTCATTCTCGTCCACATGTGAGGACTGGTACAGCGCGCGCTGTGGGCACGCGGGGACATCAGGATGGCGGGTGGGGGGCACAGAGGCCGAGGGAGCCCCGGGGAGCCCCGGGGACAGAGACAGAAGCAGAGGGAGCCCCAGGGGCCGAGACAGAGACAGAGACCAAGTCAGAGACAGAGGCTAAGAGACAGACCAACAAAAGAGAGAGAGACTGAGAGATGGAGAACAAATGAGAGACAGAAGACAAGGACAGACAGCCCAAGAGATCGAGAGACAGAGACTGAGAGAGACCCAGAGACCAAAAGACAGAGATTGGGAGAGACCCAGAGAGTCAGAGGGTAAGAATGGCCGGAGACTCAGGGACAGACACTGGGACAGCAGAGGAGACCCAGAGATGGAGACCGACGCAGAGACCGGGAGAGACAGAGAACAGGAGTCAGGCACTGAGAGTGGCAGGGACAGGAGGTCAGAGGCCGAGGGAGACCATGGGTGACAGCAGCGGATGCTGAGCCAGGCCCTGTCTGAGCTGCCTGGAAGGAGGCAGCCACCCCCAACCTGCCCACCACCACCACCACTACCACCACCTACCTCCATGAAGTCCTTCCTCTGGCTGGAGACCCGCAGGGCCGCCGGGAGGCTGCGGCTGGACTTCTGGTCCCAGTGCTGTGTGGGGGACAGGGGAGGGGCTTGGGTGAGCCCGGGGGCCGCCGCACCTGACCCCAGGCCCCAGGACAGGGCCGACCCACTGGGCAGGGCCGCTGATCCTCCAGCACCCAGAATGCCTCGTTCACCCTCAGGTCTGCCCTACACTGCCTAGGACTGGGGAGCCCAGCCGGGGTGCCGCAGGCTCACCTGGCCCTGGTGGAACTGCTTGCCCGGGCTGGTCTCCTCGGGGTGGTAGAACCACTTGACGCGGACCACCATGTTGTTGCCCCACGACTCCCACATGCTCTGGATGCGGCCAATGTAGGGCAGGTTGGGACGGCCGGCGGAGAGGAACACGGCGCAGTCCCCAATGCGGATCATCTCCTTGCCACGCACGATGGCCTTGTAGAAGAGCTTGCGGGCCTTGCCTTTCATGCCACGCCGCTGCAAGGACACGTGTGTCACGGCACAGCCCTGGCCCGGCCCCGCCGAGCCTGCCGCCTGGCAGGCTCTGCCGCTTGGGACTCCGGGCCTTCGGCCTCCAGGTCAACCCCTATCCAACTCTGGGGAGAGGAGGAAGCCCCTCTTCCATCTCTTTAACATGCTGGGTCTCCAAGAGGTGCTTCACTTAATCCAAGGATTCTGCCACTACGAGACTTTTTATTTTTGAGACAGGGTCTTACTCTGTTGCCCAGGCTGGAGTGCAATGGCGCAATCATGACTCCCTGCAGCCACGAACTCCTAGGCTCAAGAAATCCTCTCCCATGTCAGCCTCTGAATAGCTAAGAATACAGGCGCACGTCATGCCCGGCTGATTTTTTTTAATTTTTGTAGAGAACAAGGTCTCACTATGTTGCCCAGGATGGTCTCAGACTTTTGGCCTCAAACCATCCTCCCACCTTTGCCTCCCAAAGCACTAGGATTGCAGTGTCAGCCACTGCACCTGGCCTTCTTTTCTTTTTAAAATTACTGTTTTCAGAAAAAGGGTCTTGCTCTGTCACCCAGGCTGGAATCCAGTGGTACTATCATAGCTGACTGCAGCCTCAATCTCCTGGGCTAAAGCCATCCTCCTGCCTCGGCCTCCTGAGTAGATGGGACTACAGGAATGCACGGCTAATATTTTCATTTTTGTAGAGATGGGGGTCTGTGTTGCCCAGGATGGTCTCGAACTTTTGGCCTCAAGTGATCGTCCCACATAAGCCACCCAAAGAGCTGGGATTACAGGCATGAGCTACCATGCCTGGCCTTTTTTATCTTTTAAAACGTGTTACTATTATTTTTGAGACGAAGTCTCACTCTATCGCCCAAGCTGGAGTGCAGTGGCACGATCTTGCCTCACTGTAGCCTCCGCCTCCCAGATTCAAGCAGTTCTCCTGCCTCAGCCTTCCAAGTAGCTGGGATTACAGGCATGCACCACCACGCCTGGCTGATTTTTGTATTTTTAGTAGAGACGGGGTTTCACCATGTTGGCAGGCTGGTCTGGAACTCCTGACCTCAAGTGATCCTCCTGCCTGGGCCTCCCAAAGTGCTGGGATTACAGGCATGAGCCACTGCGCCCGGCTAAAACTATTCTTTTTTTCAAGACAAGGTATCACTCTATTGCCCAGGTTGGAGTGTAGTGGCACAATCATAGCTCCCTGCAGCCTTGAACTCCCAAGCTTAAGTGATCCTCACGCCTCAGCCTCCCAAAGTGCTGGGATTATAGACTTAAAGCCACTGCACGTGGGCAAGAGAGACTTGAAACTCCGTTCTACAGCAGCTTTGGAAATGCTGCCTGAGACACCACTGACTCCTGCTGGAAGAGGTGCTCCTGCCCCACACCTATGGCACACTGGGGACTCACTGCCAGCCTGTCTGAACCACTCTCACTTTCCACACTGGGTCCTGCCATGTGTATGTGCCTGTGTGTGCACATGTTCGTCTGTGCATTTGCGCACGTGTGTTCGTGTGCATGGACGCATGTGCATGCATGTATGCACCTACATTTGTGTACGTGTGCAAGAGTGGGTGTAGTACTTGTGTGCATGTGTGTGGGTGTAGTGTGTAGTGTATGTGTGCATGTTCATGTTTACATGGTTCATGTACATGCATGCATTCACGTGTATGTCTGTGTGCATGTGTACTTGCCTTTGTGTGGCTGTACGTGCATTCGTGTGTACATGTGCATGCATATGTATGCGTGTGTGCATGTGGCTGTGTGAGTGCACTGTGTGCATGTGTGTGTGCGAGTGTATAGCCAGCCACAGACAGGCTGGAAGGGCTCCTTCTGAACAACCAACCCACTGCTGCAGGCAGCAGACACAGGACCCCTGGCCAGCCAGGACTTGCTGTCTTCCAGGCCATATTGATTCACTCGGGGGTGGACACGAGATCCCGGCCAGGCCAAGGAGATTCAACCCTGGACTTTTGCTGGCAAACCCGGGAAGGAGGCACCTTCTGCTGGGACCGCCACACTGGAGCCCAGGGCGTGGCTGGGAGAACACTGCAAATGCCACACACAACAGGCTGTCAGGCCTAGCACCTGGAATCCCAGCACTCTGGGAGGCCGAGGCAGGAGGATCACTTGAGTCCAGGGGTTCAAGACCAGCCCAGACAACATAGTGAGACCCTGTCTCTACAAAAAAATTTAAAAACCAGCTGGGCAGCATGCTGGCACATGTCTGTAGTCCCAGCTACTCAGGAGGCTGAGGCGGGGAAATTGCTTGGGCCTATGAGTTCAAAGCTGCAGTAAGCTGTGATAGCGCCGCTGCACTCCAGCCTGGGTGACAGAGCAAGATCCTGTCTCTAAAAGAAAAAAAAGAAAACAAAAGAAAAACCAGGCGTGGTGGCTCACACCTGTAATCCCAGCACTTTGGGAAGCCGAGGCAGGCAGATCACTTGAAGCCAGGCGTTCCAGATCAGCCTGCCCCACGAGGTGAAACCCCATCTCTACTAAAAATACGAAAATTAGCCAGGCATGGTGGCGGGTACCTGTATCCCACCTACTTGGGAGGCTGATGCGTGAGAACTGCTTGAACCCTGGAGGTGGAGGGTGCAGTAAGCCAAGATCACACCACCGCACTCCAGCCTGGGCAACAGAGAGAGACTCGGTTTCAAAAAAGGAAAAAAAAACCCAGAGGCCTGGAAAGCCCCTTCCTTCCACGTGGCGCTGGCGCTTGTGGGTCTGCGCTGGTCTTTGCGGTGTCCTTCATTTGGTCTCCACATGAGGGTGGCTCTGCGTCCCGGGACTAGAGGGCAGGACAGACCCAGGTGCCTGAGGACACTCTGAGACTCAGTGTACCCATCCATCAAGTGGGACGCCAGTCCTCCACCCTGGGGTTCTGGGAGGTTACCACACGCGGAGACACGGCGTGAAGCCGTGGGTTCAGCAGAGAGAGACAAGGCCCCCAGCCCCTGCGCCCCGCCCGAGCGCGAGCTTGGTTACCTGGGTGGGCTTGCCGAACCACTTCCAGAGCTGCCGGGCTGGCAGGAAGGCAGCGATCTTGGGCCGGTTCTCCACGGACGGCAGGCGCTGCCGCTTGGCCAGCTCCTTGGTGGTGGGGAGGTGGACGCCCTCTCTCTTCTTCGGTCGGCTCTTGGCCCCAGCCTGAGCCTTGGGCTGCAGAGGCTGTGCGGGCTGCGGAGGAGGCGCCTGGGGCTGGGGCGCAGGCGCCTTCTTGCCTGGGGAGTGGGCTGAGGGCCGCGCCTTGCCGGCCTGCTTGGTGGCCTTGGTGGGGAGCGCCGGCTGTGCAGAAGGACCAGCCGTGGGAGCGGGGGCTGCCTCATCGTCTGAGCTGCAGGAAGAGTCCTCGTCTGTGGTGGAGGAAGAGGAAGAGGAGGAGGAAGAGGAGGAGGAGGAGGACGAGGAAGAGGAGGAGGAGGAGGAAGAGGAGGATGATGAAGAGGAAGAGGAGGAGGAGGATGAGGAAGAGGAGGAGGAGGAAGAGGAGGACGAGGAGGAGGAAGACGAAGAGGAGGAGGAAGAGGAGGACGAGGAGGAGGCCGGTGAGGCTGCCCTGGAGCTGGCAGCGCTGCAGTTACGGCCCCCGGCGCCGCAGCTCCCGTCCCCATTCTTGTCGCCTTCCTCCTCCCCTTCCGTCTCAGAGCCGCTGCTGCTGCTGCTACTGCTGCCACTACTGCTGCTGCTGCTCTCCGACTCTTCTGCCCCGTCCTGCTCAGCCTGGGCCTTGTCTGGGCTCTTGGGGTTCCCAGAGTCCTCGAACGTGAGCCCCGGCCCGGGCTCCTGGGCGAGGTCCCCGTCCGTGGCCTTGGGCCAGGGTGCCTTGGGCTCACTGCTGCCGGCCGCCTGGGGGTAGCTGCCCAGGCTCAGGAGGCTCTTGGGCTCCTGCCAGCCCCCGGCCCCTGGGTCCTCCCGGAGCAGCAGGGCCTCTTTAGCCTTCTTGCTTTTGGGTGACGTGACACCCTCGTGGTCCAGTTTGACAAGCAGCTCGGCCTCCTCCCCCGGCCTCCTCGGGCCCTTGGCACCTGACTCCTCGGCTGCCCGTGCCTTCTTGGGCTTGGGGCGTGTGGCGGGCATGGTGATGAGGGGTGCTGCGGCCAGGGTGGAGGCAGGGGCTGGTAGCTCCCCAAAGGGTTCGGGTGCTGGGCAGCTGGTGAAGGCGGGTGGTGCGGGGCTGGGCTGTGGTGGTGCTGGGCGCGCTTTGGAGGTCTTGGCTCTCTTGTCCACAGGCTCTGGGGGACTCTTCTTGGAACCTGGGGTGCTGCTCGGCTCCAGGGCTAAGGGGGTACTGGGGACCTCATCTGTTGGGCTCCCCTCCTCCAGGGTAGCAGCTCTGTCTGCAAAACAAAAGAAAACAGATGAGAGGCTGGGGCGGGGGCTTCCTGGCAGAAATGAGCTGTGGCTTTCATCAGGAAGGCCTGCTTCTGTGGGTTTTGTTTTTGTTTTTTTGAGATGGGGTCTCAGTCACCCAAGCTGGAGTGCAGTGGCATGATCAGGGCTCACTGCAGCCCTAAACTCCCTGGGCTCATGTCTCCAAAGTAACCTGAGGCCACAAGCATGCACCACTATGCCTGGGGAATTTTTGCATTATTTTTTTTGTAGAGATACAGTTTTGCTCTGCTGCCCAGGCTGGTCTTAAACTCCTGAGCTCAAGCGATCCCTGTGTCTGGGCCTCCTACAGTGCTGAGAACAGGCGGGGACCACCGTGCCCAGCAGAAAGGCGTGGTTTCAATCCTGGCTCTGCTACTTCTTGAGCGGAACCCGACTGCGGCCTTCTTAGGCGGTTCCCCTATAACAACCTTAAGTTGTGTTGGCCCCAAAGTGGGTCCTCCAGTAGCCTCTGCTCTCAGTCTGCACAAAGCATTTTCTCCGGATTCTGGAAAGAAATTCTGGAAAGAAACACAGGCCGGCTGCAGCTCAGCTCTGCCTCTGACAAACCAACCTGCCTCCCCAGCCTCAGTTTCCTCATCTGTCACCTGGTCAGAACAATCCTGCGGTGCAGGTGCAGAGGTGCAGAGTTTTTTTTTTTTTTTTTTAGATGGAGTTTCACTCGTCACCCAGGCTGGAGTATAATGGCACAATCTTGGCTCACTGCAACCTCCACCTCCCGGGTTCAAGCAATTCTCCTGCCTCAGCCTCCCATGTAGCTGGGATTACAGGCACTCACCTCCATGCCCGGTTAATTTTTGTATTTTTAGTAGAGACGGGGGTTTCACCATGTTGCCCAGACTGGTCTCGAACTCCTGACCTCAGGCGATCTGCCCACCTCGGCCTCCCAAAGTGCTGGGATTACAGCGTGAGGCACCGCACCCAGCTCAGAGTTCTTACAGACAGCAGGTAGGCACTTGGGCAGATTCCCAAGCCCCGAGTTTGGATGCACGAAGAAGCTCTACCCACTGCCCCTGCCCTGGGGCCCGGTTCAACGTACCACCCTTGGCCTTGGCGCTGGGTTTCCGCCCACGCCCACGGGCCTTGGCTCCTGGCTCCTCCGACCCAGTCGTACCACCGTCTTTGCCCTCCCCAGTGTCTTTGCTGGTCTTCCGGCTACGGCGCTTGGCACTCGGCACCAGGAGGGCTGGGGATGGCTCAGCACCTGCGGGGCAGAGGACAGAGTGGCTCATCAGGCCTGGGGTCCCCAGCTTGGAGCTTCCAAGACCCTGGTCTGTCCTGGGGATCAGGGATGGGGGTGGAAGCAACCAACGCCGGGTGGCTGACCCCGGGTGGGCTCCCACGACAGGCTGTGAGGTCCAGCAGGGGAAATCCCGTCTGCAGGGAGCAGCCAGAGGCCCCTGAATGAATGAAGTAAAACAAAGCACTTTGTGGAACTGGGACAGGTAGATAAAGATGCTGACTTTGGTTTTTTTTTTTTTTGAGACAGTCTTGCTCTGTCGCCAGGCTGGACTGCGGTGGCAGGATCTCAGTTCACTGCAACCTCTGCCTCTCGGGTTCAAGGGATCCTCCTGCCTCAGCATCCCGAGTAGCTGGGACTACAGGCACATCTCAACACGCCTGGCTAACTTTTGTTTTTATGTTTTTTTTTTTTTTGAGACGGAGTCTTGTTCTGTCGCCCAGGCTGGAGTGCCACTGCAACCTCCACCTCCCAGGTTCAAACGATTCTGCTGCCTCAGCCT
>NW_016805664.1:212821-226503 GCF_001698545.2 Rhinopithecus bieti
CGGCTAGTTTTTTGTACTTTTTAGTAGAGACGGGGTTTCGCCGTGTTAGCCAGGATGGTCTCGATCTCCTGACCTCATGATCTGCCCGTCTCGGCCTCCCAAAGTGCTGGGATTACAGGCTTGAGCCACCGCGCCCGGCCTGTTGTTGTTTTTTTTGAGACAGGGTGTCGCTCTGTCACCCAGGCTGGAGTGCAATGTTATAATCATAGCTCACTGCAGCCTCGATCACCCAGGCTTAGGTGATCCTCCCACTTCGGCCTTCCAAGTAGCTAGGACAACAGGTACACACCACCAAGCCCGGATAATTTTTTTTTTTTTTTTGAGACAGAGTCTCACTATGTTACCCAGGCTAGAGTGCAGTGGTGTGATCTCGGCTCAGTGCAACCTCTACCTCCTGGGTTTAGGTATTTCTTCCTGCCTCAGCCTCCCAAGTAGCTCAGATTACAGGAACCTGCCACCACGCCCAGCTTATTTCTGTATTTTTAGTAGAGATGGGGTTTCACCATGTTGCCCAGGCTAATCTCAAACTCCTGGCCTCAGGTGATCTGCCCACCTTGGCATCCCAAAGTGTGGAGATTACAAGTGTGAGCCACCACGCCCAGCCCAAACCTGGCCAATCTTTGTTATCTTTTTGTAGAGACAGGGTCTTGCTATGTTGCCCAGGCTGGTTTTGAACTCCTGGGTTCAAGTGATCTACCTGCATCGGGCTCCCAAATTGCTGGGATTACAGACGTGAGCCACCACAGCTGGTGGAGAATTTTTTAAATGACAGCAGAAATTTTTAAAATTCAAGAAAACAGACGGGGTTAGAAGATAAAAGTAGAGAAAATATCTCCGTAAGTTGAACAAAGTAAGAAAATAGTAACAGGAAAAAAGACACACACACCAGGACCATGGGACTAGCCCGAGTTCCAGAGAAAACATGAAATTCACAAGGGCAGTGATCCAAGTTGTGCTCACAAGTAGAGCTTCCAGGACTCAAGGAAATTTGCTTCAAAATCAAAGCCTCCCTCTGCAGATACCCAGCATGATAAGCACACACACACACACACACATACACACACACACACACACACATACACACACACACAAACACACACACACATGGAATTGCAGCTCTAGGGATAATGAGAGGATCCTAAAAGTTTCCAGAGATTAAAAAAACAGGTCTCCTACAGTGATTTGGGAATACAGCGTTGAATGTCTTCAACAACATGGGAAGCAAGATAAAAACAGAAAAATGTCTTTGAAATGGTGAGAGGGAACTATTTCCAGTTGCGAATTTATACCCAGCTCAAGTATCTCTAAAGAATAAGGGTACCCGGCTCGACTATCTCTAAAAAAATAAGAGTAGAATGAAGAAATTACAAACACACAAGGATGTGAGAAATTTAACTCCCACAGACTCTTCCTCAGAAAGCTACTGAAAGATCCGCTGCTTAAAACAAGGAACTGAACCAAAAAAGAGAAAAACATGCAATGCAACAAAAGCAGTTCCCAGGATGAGGGACAGGGAAGGCTCAAGAATCCAGAATGATACCCATGAGGCAGGCCTAGAAGACAGCCAGCACGTCCCAGTACAGGGGCACAGCATGTGCCAGGAAATCTGAATCTAAGGCCAACTTCTACCTTATTAACAGCACTTTCAGAATGTGGATGATAAATGAGTGACTAATACGATGGAAAAAAATAAATCTTCCTGGCCTGAGATCCTCTACTCAGGCTGGACCAGTCATCTGTTGTTTTGCTGAGCTGGCATTGGTTTCCATTTTCTGGGTATGAATGGATGTTAGGCCAAGCAGTGGACTGTATCTGACATGTGGGTGGGCTTTTTTTTTTTCCGGGGGCGGAGAAAGTCTAATCCACATCCATACCCCCTCTCTAGGATACACTGCTTTTGCAAGAGCTAAGGGTTGGACCATTTGACTGTCTTTCTTGCCTGTCTGATATCCACACCTACATTTCCTAGGGTACCTGTTGTTTTTCTCCATCCAGCCTCCATACTTTTTTCTTGTTTTGAGACGTAGTCTCGCTCTGTCACCCAGGCTGGAGTGCAGTGGTGCAATCTTGGCTCACTGCAACCTCCACCTCCCAGGTTTGAGCAATTCTCCTGCCTCAGCCTCCCAAATAGCTGGGATTACAGGTGCCTGCCACCACACCCAGCTAATTTTTTTATTTTTAGTAGAGACGGGGTTTTACCATGTTGGCCAAGCTGGTCTTGAACTCCTGACCTCAAGTGATCCACCTACCTTGGCCTCCCAAAGTGCTGGGATTACAAGCGTGAGTCACTGCACCCAGCCTCATTCTCTCTTATTCTAACAACATGTCCACTTTGCAGGGGAAGTCACCCTCCCATCTTTCTCAGCCCATGAATAAAAGGGAGGTGACCTCACTCCTTAGCCCCAGGGATGAGAATCTGACCCAGGCCTGGTCGATCAGACTCACAGCGGTAGGATCAATGAAAACCATGTGGCCCAAGTCAGTTCACACTAGAACTTGTGTGGGAAAACTGGGACCGAGAAATCGTCCAATGGTAAGATTTCTTAAGAGGGTAAAATACAATCTCCAAGGAGCTAGTGTGAAGCCAGCACAGAGGACAGCACTACTGACAGATACTCAGAGCTGGAGTCCTGATGACATCATTTAAATGGTGCCTGGATCCAACCATGCCTGAAGGCCGTATAGTTTTCAGTTATGTGAGCCCACAAGTCTTTCTTCTTAAGCCAGTTAGAGTTGGGTTTTAGTAACCAAACAAGTCCATACTGAGGTGTTAGGCGGCAGGGGAGAGCTGGGGAGGAGGCATCTCACCTCGGACCACGGTGCCTGGGTAGAGGCAGCGGTACTGCTGGCTCCAGTAAGCTGCAATCCTGGTCCCTTGTGGCAAGAAGCGAGTGGAGGCTGGCCTCACATCAATGATCTAGGAAGGCATGGGATGAGTGCAAGGTGTGGACACAGTTGTGGCCATGGCCTTGGACACCCAGCCCACCCCGAGCATCCCGAGGCCCCGCCCTCCCCTTCTCACCGCCTCCTGCAGCAGCTGCTCCAGACAGTAGATGTGAGGCCGGTTTCCGCGCTCACCCTCTACCACCACGCGGTATCTGCGGGAGCAAAAGAGGCCTGAGGTGGCAGAGGCCGAGACCTCCCAGAGGGCCTCAACCCCGCCAGCACCAGCTCTGCCTCCCAGACCACTGGGAGGTGACACCAGAACTCAAGAGGTTTGCCAGCTTGCTGAATTTGGCAATTCTCCCCCTTTCTGGGCTCATTTGCCTCATCTGTAGAACTAGGGGTTGCAGAGCAAGCCAGGCTGGTGCAGTCCAGATCCTGAGAGAGACCAGTATGCTCTCTCTCTCACCCCTTCCCGCTACGGCTCCTGCCATGGAGCAGCCGTGCCCAGCCCCTGGGAGCGTTCACCCAGTACTCCCTCAAAGTGCCCAGGGCCTCCCCGTCAGCTCTGAGCCCACTCATGCCCCTGCCCTCTGCCATCGGGGGAAGCCACAGCCTAGAAAGGAGAAGCAGCCAGGCACAGAGGCCTAGACACGGGGCAGGTATGGGACACGGGGCTCTGCACCGGACCTCCCACCCCACTCACATGTCTGGCGAGTGCACGGTCTGCACGTGGCCGGCATATAGCAGCTTGTCGTCCATGGGGATGAGCACACGCAGGCCGTCCTTCAGCTCGTCCTTGTCGATGATGCAGGAGCGAGGGGCTGCAGGGGTCGGACCGTGAGGCAAGGCTGGAGCCGGGGCGTCTGCGACACCTCTCCTTCCTCCCGTCACCCCCAAGTCATCCCCTTGGATTGGAGGCCCTGGTGCCGGGTGGGCCTGTGGGGCTGAGATGTGTGCACTTCTTTTGTCTGCCCGTGTGTGTACCTAGGCAGACCTGTGTGTACCAGTGGGCACACACAGGGTGCCGTGGGCAGCCCCTCTCCTCTCAGCCCCCTCCCCTGCTTGGCCCCAGATGTCTGCAAAGACCCCAGGCGGGTGTGAACCCAGGGATGAAAGGCTGCACGTGTTGTCTCTTCCCACCCCAAGGCAGCCTCTGGGACTGGCACGAAGCTCTGGGTTCCAGCCATCACCAGACACTCACAGCCACCATCCTCCATCATGACGTCCACCCCCTTTACTGCTGCCCTCAGCCAAACTTCTAGGACTTTCTTTTTATTTTATTTTATTTATTTATTTATTTGAGATGGAGTTTCAATCTTGTTGCCCAGGCTGGAGTGCAATGGCACGATCTCGGCTCACTGCAACCTCCACCTCCCGGGTTCAAGTGATTCTCCTGCCTCAGCCTCCCAAGTAGCTGGAATTACAGGCGTCTGCCACCACACCTCGCTAATTTTTGTATTTTTAGTAGAGACAGGGTTCTGCCATGTTAACCCGGCTAGTCCCGAGCCCCTGACCTTGGGTGATCCACCCACCTCAGCCTCCCAAGTGCTGGGATTCCAGGTGTGAGCCACCGTGCCCGGCCTCCTTCTTTTTGTAAATAATTTTTTTCAGGACAGGCACAGTGGCTCACGCCTGTAATCCCAGCACTTTGGGAGGCTGAGGCAGGTAGATCATGAGGTCAAGAGATCAAGACCATCCTAGCCAACATGGTGAAACCCTGTCTCTACTAAAAACACAAATATTAGCCAGGCTTGGCAGCGCACACCTGTAGTCCCTGCTACTTGGGAGGCTGAGGCAAGAGGATTGCTGGGAGGCGGAGGCTGCAGTGAGCCAAGATCACGGCACTGTACTCCAGCCTGGATGACAGAGAGTGAGACTTCATCTCAATAATCATCATCATCATCATCATCATCATCATCATCATCATCATCATCTTTTCAGAGACAAGGTCTTGCTTGCTCTGTCATCCAGCCTAGAGTGCAGTGGCAAGATCATAGCTCACTGCAGCCTCGAGCTCCTGGGTTCAAGACATCCTCCCACCTCAGCCTCCTGAGTAGCTGGGACTACAGGTGCACACCACCATGCCTGGCTAATTCTTTTATTTTTTGTAGAGACAGGGTCTCGCTATGTTGCCCAACTGATCTCGAACTCCTGGTCTTAGGTGATCCTCCTACCTCAGCCTCCCAAAGCACTGGGATTACAGGTGCAGGTGACCACAACCCACGTACCTCTGAGACTTTCCATCCACTTTTTCTTTCTGGTGGAAATGAATGCCCAGGGGCAAACTTCCTGATGGCGGTCAACTCTCATTGCCTCGGCCCTCTGCTCCCTCTCCCTGTGGGCGCCTCCCTTTCTCTGGAGCGCCCCTGACCTGGCACCTGGGCCTGCCCTTCCTTCTCAGTGGGACCTTTCACCTGGTCTGTCCCCAACATTCCCATTATGAATATAAAAAGACCCAGATGGCTCGCTGGGAGAGGGATGGTTGGGACCACCGTATCCCTGCCTGTGCCTGCACAGAGCTCTCACGTGGCCTTATCACAGGCAGAGTGGACTCCCCACGCCTTGACGCTGGGCTTGGTCACGTGACTCTCAGGAGTGGCCGGGGCCCAATGCTGAGCCCAGGCCTCAAGAGAGCTCTTAGGCTCAACTTCTCCTCTTAAGCCACAGGTCTGGCAGGATACACGACACACGCAGAGAGGACCACAGACGTGGAGCAGCTGACCCCTGGCCAGCCCATCACTTCCAGAGCAAGGCCAGTGGGGGTCTGCACAGCCACCCAGCAGCCCTGCACGCCCCGAGATGCACACAGGTGGTGGCTGGTTGTCACATAGCGGCTGCTCACCAATGCAGCCTTGGGGTAGCCAACTCCTTCTCTCACTCGCTCCCCCATATACCCACAATCTTGCCTCTGGGTTACAGACCCCTGGGTCCCAGCCTGGGCGTGACTTCCTGGGGTGCCTCCCAGGCACCCCAGACTCGAGTCATCAAAACCCCCACATGACCCTCTCTGACCTGGGTCTCAGGGACAGGGCCTCTGCCCACCCCCCCAAACCTGTCCTCACCCTTCCCTTCCCCTCTCATCTGCCTGCACCCCCGACCCTACCTCCCATCCAGTCTCCCTCCTAATGTGCACACCCTGCCCTGCCTCCCTGCCTGCTGCCCCTATGGCAGCCCCAGGCCACAACCCACTCTCACCTGGACAGCACAGCCTCCTAACTGGACTCCCTAATTTCCCTGGGGTCCCCACTCATTCTCTGTGCAGTACAAGACGGTTTTTTTTTTTTTTTTTTTTTGACAGTTTCACTCTTGTTGCCCAGGCTGGAGTGCAGTGGCATGATCTTGGCTCACCGCAACCTCCACCTCCCAGGTTCAAGCCGTTCTCCCACCCCAGCCTCCCTAATAGCTGGGATTACAGGCACCCGCTACCACACCCAGCTAATTTTTGTCTTTTCAGTAGAATCAGGGTTTCACCATGTTGGCCTGGCTGGTCTGGAACTCCTGACCTCAGGTGATCTGCCCATCTCGGTCTCCTAAAGAGCTAGGATTACAGGCATGGGCCACCACGCCCAGCCCAGACAGCTCATTTTAAAGTCAATCTCAGCATATCACATCTCCACATCCAACCTCAGAGAGCTTCTCACTTTCCTTGGGCCCAACACGGAACTCCTTCCCAAGCCCCGCAGGACCTGCCTCCTCCCTGGCCCCAACAGTGGACTGAGCTGCAGCCAGTCCAGCCTTCTCATCGACCGGGGTAACGGCCTCAGGACCTCTGCTCCTACGGTTCCCTGCCCTCAGCTAGCCCAGCCCTTCCGTCTCATGCCTTGCTCAGATCTGCCTTCCCCAAGGGAGGCTCCAGCAGCCCCGCCTGGCACATGCAGCATCACGGCCACTCACCCGGGGTCAGCGGCCGCTCCACGGCCCCACCACGCGGTAGGTGCTCGTCCTCCGAGAAGCTCGAGTCCTGGTTGGGTTCAAAGTCCTCCTCGGCCGCCATGCTCTCCATCAGCTTGCTCACGGCGCCCCCCTTGCCGCGGTTCTGGGGACAGAGCACAGCCGACAAATGACTTAGGACCTGGCACGGGGCTCCTGACGAGCTAGGAACCCTCTCTGGAAACCTGGAGCCACAGTCAGGCCGCAGGAGGAATCTGTCATGTGCATGGTGGGGATCCCAGCTGGGGGCACCCCAGAGGCCAGGGGGAGGGTGAAATAGGCCTGAAACCCAGCTGGTCAGTGCTCAGTACTTGGTGCTCAATACTCAGTACTCTGTGCTCAGTATCAACACTCAGTGCTCAGCACTCACTACCATACCTCTGGTTCATCACTACAGCGAGTGCCTCCATTCCCTCTTTAAAGAAACTTCAGCAGCATCTCCAGCCACACCTGATGGGCTTCACGAAAAACCACTCGGGCAGGGGCTAGCAGGTGTGGGGAGTGGGCATGCCACCATCTGCCACTCAGGCTAAGAAATTCACCCAAACCTGAGGGCCCTGTGAGGACCTGGTGCTGGGCTGGGGGCCTGTCACCCAGGTCTCCTGGTCTCTGTTCCAGTGACCCCCACCCCCGCTAGAGCAGGCATTTCCTGAGGACAGGAGCAGAGTCCCCAGTATCTCCTTATCCCTGGAGCACGGGGATGGCCAGGTCACCCCCATCAACTGCAACCTCTCTGAGCCACAGCTACAGGGAGGGTAAATACAGAGCAGCAGGTGGAGCCCCCTGCCCTGACCACAGGAGCATGGCTGAGCCCCACCACAGTGCCCCACCAGGGCACAGCAAGCCTCACCTCCTTCTTCACCTCCTTCCCTTTGGCCTTGGCCTTGCTCCTCTTGGCAGCGGTCAGGGAGCTGGCGTGAGGAGCCCTAGCCTCAGAGGGCAAGGCAGGAGCTCGGGGCGGCGGCAGCCCAGCTCCTGGCCCAGCCTCTTTCCCTTTCTTCTTCTGGAGGAGGAAGCAGCAGAGAGGAGACATCAGAGGGCAGGGCAAGTGCAGATAGCACCCCTGTTCCCTTCACTCACTCACTCCCCCAAGTTTTGTACCACCCCAAGTGTGTCCTCCCGGGAGGAACAAAATGTCCCTTCTCTCTCCCCTGCCAGAGTTTTGGTTTGGGTTTTTTTTTTTTTTGGAGACAGGGTCTCGCTTTGTTGCCCAGGCCAGAGGACAGTGGCGTCATCACCACTAAATGCAGCCTCGACCTCCTGGGCTCAGGCGATCCTCCCACCTCAGCCTCCTGAGTAGCTGGACTATAGATGCACACCACCACACCCAACTAAATTTTTATTTATTTTTTTTTTTAGAGACAGGGTCTTGCTATGTTGCCCAGGCTGCTCTCAAACTCCTGGCCTCAAGCAATCCTCCCGCCTTGGCCTTCCAAAGTGCTGGGATTACAGGCTGTTTTTAATGTTTATTATCTTATTACTAGTATTACTTGTTGCCCCCTCTACCCAAAAAGACAACACTGAAGTGTATATATGTTGTGAGTTCCTCTCCAGTGACCCTCCTACCAACTCCACAGAGTCAGCTACTAGTAACAGCATGGTGTATCCTTCTAGAACTTTCCACAAGCACACACAACCCTGTAAATATGAAGGCTATGCAGACACAACCACGCATACACAGTATTAAAAAAAAAAAAAAAAAACACACGCACAGGTAGGAATTTACCAACAGTCCTGCCTTGCAACATTTCCCCTCTAACACCACTGACACATATAAAAGGAGCTTCATTTTAACAGCAGCCTATTGAGCCAAGGTATGGAGAAACCGTAATTCATTTACTTTAACCACCCCCGCGATGAGAAGGACCTGTAGGCTGCCTCTGTTTTTTCACTCTCTGTTTTGTTGTTGTTTTTGAGACAGAGTCTCGCTCTATTGCCCAGGCTGGAGAGCCGTGGTGCAATGACAGCTCACTGTAGCCTCAACTTCCTGGGTTCAAGTGATCCTCCTGCTTCAGCCTCCCAAGTCGCTGGGTCTACAGACATGCACCGCCATGCCCAGCTAAAAAGTCTACACTTTCTAAAAAGGACATGTCTAAAACAAATGGCCATTAGCCGGGCATGGTGGGGGGTGCCTGTGATCTCAGCTACTTGGGTGGCTGAGGCAGAAGCATCACTTGCGTCCGGTAGGCAGAGGTTGCAGTGAGCCGAGATTGTGCCATTGCACTCCAGCCTGGGCAAAAAAGAGCAAAACTCCGTCTCAAAAATAAAATAAAGTTAAGAAAAAAAAAACAAGGCCAGGCGTGGTGACTCATGCCTGTTATCCCAGCACTTTGGGAGGCCGAGGTCGGAGGATCACGAGGTTAGGAGATTGAGACCATCCTGGCTAACATGGTGAAACCCCGTCTCTATTAAAAATACAAAAAAATTAGCCGGGCGTGGCAGCGGGCGCCTGTAGTCCCAGCTACTCGGGAGGCTGAGGCAGGAGAAGAGCTTGAACTGGGAGGTGGAGGTTGCAGTGAGCCGAGATTGGGCCACTGCACTCCAGTCTGGATGACGGAGCGAGACTCTTTGTCAAAAAACAAACAGAACAAAAAAAATAAATAACCAAGACCAGGAGAAGTAGAAAAGTAATAAAGATAATAACCGTCAAATGTTACCAAGACAACAACAGAAGTCACAGCATCCGTATCCAAAATGAAAGTCAAAGCAAGAGCATTAAAAGAAAGAAAAAATGGCATGTTCTAGGGAAAAAGGGTATACAGTTTAATCCCCATTTTGGGGGGGGAATATATATGTGTATGTGTATGTGTGTGTGTGTGTGTGTGCGCACGCGCACGTGTGTTTTATTTTCTTGTTTCTGCTGAACTCTTTAATGCAAGTCATCCTTTTGGAATCAGAGGCATCTTAGGCGTTGAAGGAATGTTAGTGGCGCTATCCCCATATCTTTGGGATCTGTCATTAAGCAGATAGCTGCAGCTCCTGGTACATGTCCCTGCAGCTGTACCCACAAGGGAACAAAAGGAAATGACAGCAGAAAGAAAAAAAAAAAAAGAAAGGCCTGAGTGGATTTTTCTTTTCTTTATCTTCCAAATTACTGTTATAATCAGATAAAACCAGTAACTCTTTCTTTCCCTTTGATTAGAACACCCATGGCTGGGAGCCTTCCCCTACTTTTTTGTAAAAAAAATAAAGTAAGTAAGAAAATAACTTCCGATGTGATAGAAGCTCTGTACACAAAACAGAGACGCTGACTGCTTTGGTAATTATGACAGCAAAACACCATCATCACCCAAACCACCAACTGCCAGCAGGGTCAGTGGTGGGAGACAGGCAGGCGGTGGGATGGCATTCAACCATTCAAAAATACTGACAGCCAGGCACAGTGGCTCACGCCTGTAATCCCAGCACTTTGGGAGGCCAAGGCAGGCGGATCACTTGAGGCCAGGACTTCAAGGCCAGGCCAGCCCAGCCAACATGGTGAAATCCCATCTCTACTAAAAATACAAGAATTAGCCAGGCATGAAGGGCATGTGCCTGTAATCCCAGCTACTTGGGAGGCTGAGGCAAGACAATCGCTTGAACCTGGGAGGCAGAGGTTGCAGTGAGCTGAGGTCGAGCCACTGCACTCCAGCCACAAGAGTGAGACTCTGTCTCAAAAAACAAACAAACAAAAATACCGATGGCCAGGCGTGGTGGCTTATTCCTGTAATCCCAGCACTGTGGGAGGCTAAGGCAGGAGGATTGCTTGAGCCCAGGGGTTCGAGACCAGCCTGGGCAACATAAGGAGACCCCACCCCATCTGCACAAAAATATATATATTTTTAATTAGTCAGACGTGGTGGTATACATCTGTAATCCCAGCACTTTAGGTGGTCGAGGCAGGAGGATCACTTGAGCCCAAGAGTTTGAACCAGCCTGAGCAACACAGTGAGACCACTGTCCCTTTTTTTTTTTTTTGAGATGGAGTCTCGCTCTGTCACCCAGGCTGGAGTGCAGTGGCACAATCTCGGCTCACTGAAACCTCCGCCTCCCAGGTTCAAGCGATTCTTCTGCCTCAGCCTCCCGAGTAGCGACTACAGGCACCCACCACCATGCCCAGCTAATTTTTTTGTATTTTTTTAGTAGAAGCAGGGTTTCACCATATTGGCCAGGCTGGTCTCGAACTCCTGACCTCGTGATCTACCCGCCTTGGTCTCCCAAAGTGCTGGGATTACAGGTATGAGCCATCGCGCCCAGCCGAGACCACCATCTCTTGTTAAAAAAAAAAATTAGCAAGGTGTGGTGGCGTGCACCTGTGATCCCACCTACTCAGAGGAGACTGAGGCAGGAGAACTGCTTAAACTTGGAAATTCGAGGCTGCAGTGAGCTACAATTGCCACTGCACTCCAGACTGGGCAACAGAGCAAGACTCTGTCTCTCATAAATAAATACAATAAAAATATAGATAGAAGGCCGAGCGTGGTGGCTCATGCCTATAATCCCAACACTTTGGGAGGCTGAGGTGGGCGGATCACCTGAGGTCAGGAGTTTGAGATGAGACTGGCCAATATGGCGAAACCTTGTCTCTATTGAAAACACAAAAGTTAGCCGGGCATGGTGGTGAATCCCAGCTACTCGGGAGGCTGAGGCAAGAGAATCACTTGAACCTGGGAGGCAGAGGTTTCAGTGAACCAAGATCTCACCACTGTACTCCAGTCTGGGCAGTGGGGCAGATTCTGTCTTTAAAAAAAAAAAAAAAAAAAAAAAAAAAAAAAAAAAAAAAAAAAAACCCCCCCCCAGTGGGGAACAAAAAAAAAAAAAAAAAAAAAAAAGATAATAAAAGTAAAAGCCCGTCCCATGTGGCAGTACACATGATATAACACAGACTGAACTAAGTCTGAAAAGCAGAATACAGCCGGGCGCGGTGGCCCATGACTGTAATCTCAGCACTTTGGGAGGCTGAGGTGGGCAGATCATTTGAGGTCAGGAGTTCGAGATCAGCCTGACCAACATGGTGACACCATGTTTCTACTAAAATACAAAAATTAGCTGGGCATGGTGGTGGGCATCTGTAATCTCAGCTACTTGGGAGGCTGAGGTGGGCAGATCATTTGAGGTCAGGAGTTCGAGATCAGCCTGACCAACATGGTGACACCATGTTTCTACTAAAATACAAAAATTAGCTGGGCATGGTGGTGGGCATCTGTAATCTCAGCTACTTGGGAGGCTGAGGCAGGAGAGCTGCTTGCTTGAACCCAGGAGGCGGAGGCTGCAGTGAGCTGAGATCGCACCACTGCACTCCAGCCTGGACGAAAGAGCAAGACTATGTCTCAAAAAACAAACAAACAAACAAAAAGAATCGTCTATGTGTGAAACCGTGAAGAAGGAAAAACACCCGTGCTAGTTTTGCTGTTGCACCTCAAGCTGTAAGTTACAGCCACGGTACCTGATTGCTTATAATAGAGGGTTTAGTATTATCCATGGTGGTCTTTGGCATCCACAGGGCTCCTTAGAACATATCCTCCACAGCTAAGGGGGGAATACTGTATGAAAGTATATTTCAAAAAAAATGTTGGGCCGGGTGTGGTGAGTCACACCTATAATTTCAACCCTTTGGGAGGCTGAGGTGAGTGAACTGCTTGAGCCCAGGAGTTCAAGACCAGCCTGGGCAACATAGTGAGATCCTGTCTCCACAAAAAATGTTTAAAAATTAGCCAGGCAGGCTGGGTGTGGTGGCTCATGCCTGTAATCCCAGCACTTTGAGAGGTCGAGGTGGGTGGATCACCTGAGGTCAGGAGTTTGAGACCAGCCTGGCCAACATGGAGAAGCCCTGCCTCTATTAAAAATACAAAAATTGGCCAGGTGTAGTGGCGCACACCTGTAATCCCAGCTACTTGGGAGGCTGAGGCAGGATAATCACTTGAACCCAGGAGGCAGACGTTGCAGTGAGCTGAGATCATGCCATTGCACTCACCTGAGCAACAGAGCAAGACTCCGTCTCAAAAAAAAAAAAAAAAAAAAAAAAAAATTAGCCAGGCATGCTGGCACACATGTATAGTCTTAGCTACTCCAGAGGCTGAGGTGGGTGGATCACCTGAGCCTGGGAGGTGGAGGCTGCAGTGAGCCATGACTGCACCACTGTATTCCAGCATGGGCAACAGAGGGAGACCTTGTCTCAAAAAACAAACAAAAAACATTAACAGTGTCTGTTCTTGGGATGCTGGGATGTGGGGTGATTTTCCTTGGGTGTTTGAGCCTCTGTTTGTCAACAAGGAATCCGTTCTGTTCCAGGTTCCTGCTACACTATTGAAAGGCAGACACTGGGTGAGCCTCTGGTATTATAGCTGGATATAACAGCTGGGTATTCAGCTGTTCAGATGCCAGGAATTGGAAACCCTGGGCTCCAACAGAAGGAACTCCTGGGGAACGCCCAAAGAGGCAGTGCAGCTCCGCGGTTAAGGAGCCAGAACTGAAGCTACGCCCCCAGTGTTCAAAGTCCTGCTCTATTGATCATTCGCTGCTGGAACCTTGGACAGAAAGCTGCTCTTTTTGTTTTTGATTTTGTTTTTTTTTTGAGACGGAGTCTCACTCTGTGGCCCAGGCTGAAGTGCAGTGGCGCAAACTCGGCTCACTGCAACCTCTGCCTCCCAGGTTAAAGCGATTCTCCTGCCTCAGCCTCCAGAGTAGCTGGGACTACAGGCACCCCCTACCACGCCCAGCTAAATTTTTTTTTTTTTTTTTTAGTAGAAATGGAGTTTCACCATGTTGACTAGGTTGGTCTTGAACTCCTGACCTCAGGTGATCTGCCCACCTCGGCCTCCCAAAGTGCTGGGATTACAGGCGTGAGCCACTGCATCCAGCCCTTTTTTTTTTTTTTTTTTTTTTTT
>NW_016805664.1:226999-241239 GCF_001698545.2 Rhinopithecus bieti
TTTTTTTTTTTTTTTTTTTTTTTTTGGGTAGAGGCAGGGTCTTGCTATGTTGCCCAGGCCAGTCTCAAAACTCCTGGCCTTAAGGGATCCTCCCACCTCAAAGTGCTGGGATTGCAGGTGTGAGCCACCACAGCCAGTCTGGTGCCTGTCAGTATGTGAGCCACCTATAGAGTGTGGTTCATAGGAGGAACCCACTTCACACAGTCCTGCACGTTAAGTGTGCGCGGTGAAGGGGTTAGAACATGTCTGGGCCTACTATGTGCAACTTGGTAGCATTGTTATTTTATTTTTGGAGACAGAGTCTCACTCTGTCACCCAGGCTGGAGGGCAGTGGCGTGATCTCAGCTCACTGCAACCTCCGCCTCCTGGGCTCAAGAGATTCTCCTGCCTCAGCCTCCCGAGTAGCTGGGATTACAGATGCCTGCCACCATGCCCAGCTAATTTTTGTAGTTTTAGTAGAGACAGGATTTTGTCACGTTGGCCAGGCTGGTCTCAAACTTCTGACCTCAAGTGATCCACCGGACTTGGCCTCCCAAAGTGCTGGGATCACAGGTGTGAGCCACCGCGCCCAGCTGGATCATTATTATTGTTACTAATTGTTGATACCTGTCCTGCAAGGCCTTCAAAACCCTGACATGGCCTCTGCCACGAGGAGACAAGAGCACAAATCCAAGGTGCCTATGGATGGTGCTTAGACTGGTCACTTCCTCGCTACTACCCCTTTGTCAGGAAATCAATGTGACTCTCATCTTTTTTGTGATTTTCTCTAGAATGTTATTGTTATTTGAGGGTTCGTCCTACATCAAGGGCTCAGGGTGGAGAGGCCTGAGTCAGAACACCGTCAAAACCTAGCTGTTAAGTCTGAACGCATCCGAATAAGAGGAGGAAGCAACTGGCCATCAGCTTCCTAGTGGCCAGTGCAAAATGGGTAACAGGTCCAATTATCATAAAGTTGTTGAAAAGCAAGTTTTCTTACTCTGTGGTGTTCACAGAGAGAATTTAGGAAATCCGTAAATGGGTAGGAAAGAAAATGCCACCTGTATTTTCATATTTTAATCTTTAAAAAAATGGGGTTTTCCTTCAAGTGAGAGTAGAGGCCACAAAACCACAAAAGTACCAGCAGCGCCGGTGACTTTGCCACCTATGGAAACCACGGAGTCTTGCAGCACACAACAGTTAACTGCAGGGACCTTAAATCATCCTTTACACTCATTGCTTCAGAAGTACAGCACTAGCCGGGCGCGGTGACTCACGCCTGAAATCCCAACACTCTGAGAGGCTGAGGCAGGAGAACAGTTTGAAACCAGCCTGGGCAACGCAGCAAGACCTTGTCTATACTTAAAATTTACAAATTAGCTGGGCATGGTGGTGTGCACCTGTAGTCCCAGCTACTCAGGAGGCTGAGGTGGGAGGACTGCTTGATTCCAGGAGTTCAAGGTCACAGTGAACCATGATCACAGCACTTCCCTCTGGCCTGGGTGACAGAGTGAGACTCTGTCTTTAAAACATAAAATAATAAAATTTTAAGTATGGTATTTACTAGACCCACTGCCAGATGTGTTTATTAATTAAATACATCCCTAAAGGAACATATAGGTACCATATCACAGAAGGGTCTTTCCAATATTTTGATAACGCTGGTCAATTATCACTGTCTTCCTTTGGGGTTCCAGGTTTTTTTTTTTTTTTTTTTGAGACAGAGTCTCGCTCTGCCGCCCGGGCTGGAGTGCAGTGGCGCAATCTCGGCTCACTGCAAGCACCGCCTCCCGGGTTCACACCATTCTCCTGCCTCAGCCTCCTCCAGGTATTTTATTCACTTTTTAAAGTCATCTTCTGAGACAGAAGAAGAGAGAGTAAAGACCTCTGTAAGAAATGGGTGGCTAAGCATGGTGGCTCATGCCTGTAATCTCAACATTTTGGGAGGTTGGGGCAGGAGAATCGCTAAAAGTCAGGAGTTCAAGATCAGCCCAGGCAACATGGCGAGATCTCATCTCTACAAAAAATAAATTAGCCGGCTGCAGTGATATGTGCCTGAAAAATCCAGCTATTTGGGAGGCTGAGGCAGGAGGACTGCTAGAGGCCAGGAGGTGAAGGCTGCAGTGAGCCATGATCAGGCCACTGCACTCCAGCCTGGTGACAGAGCAAGACTTGACTCTTAAGAAACAAAGGAACAGGTGCCCAGCTCCTCCTGTGGCTGAGTCCTAGCAGGGGCTCTGGGCGGGCCTGGAGCCGAGTCCAAGTCCCTTAACAGTGAAGCCGCTTCCCCAGGCTGGGAGGGGAGAGGGCCGCTCCCTCACCGAACCCCAGGGACCCTTCTGCGGCTCCCCTCCCCACGCGGCCCCTACCTTCCTGGGGTCCTTCCTGTCCTTTGCACGCCCGGCGTCCTTGCGCGGGCTCAGGGGGCCGCCCTTGGCGCAGCGGCTGGCCTTGGTGGCGGGCGCGGTGCTGGTGGGCGCAGGTGCAGCAGCTGAGGCGTCGTGCAGGAAGATGCGCTCGCTGCGGCGCCGCGTCCACAGGTCGTCGTCGCTGGCCTCGGGCCCCGCCTCGAAGCCAGGCTCCTTGGGACCCCGCAGCTTCCGGGCCTTGCGCCCCTTCTCCACCGCCAGCTTGGCCTTGTCCGGGCTGCTGGGGCCGGGGACGCGGGCGCCAGGCGTGGGTGCGGCTAGGGAGGGTCCTGGTTCCCCCAGTCCCTTCTTGGGCCGCAGCAGCCCCGCAGGCGACCGCTTGCGCACCTTGACCTCGCTTTCCGAGTCGGTGTACTCGAACTCTGTTCCTGAACGCGGGAGAAGAGCGTGCTGGTCACAAGCTCGTGGGGACCCAACCCCATGGGCACCATTCCTCCCCCGCAGGACCTCCCAGCTGATGACAGCGCTTCCCGTTTCCAGGAGAGGAAACTGAGGCCCAGAGAAGAAGGACTCACGAGGCCCACGCCTGTCCCTATTATGCCCGTCCTCACCCACCTCCGCTGCCCGGACGCTGCTCCCAGCCCCTCGCCCCATGGAAATATCCTGGGCCCCTTGAGCTCCTCCGAGGCCCCATGTGACTTGTGGAAATCCCAGAAGCCAGGGCAGCTGGGCGGGGCGGGCCGGCCCC
The DNA here is from genome assembly GCF_001698545.2 of Rhinopithecus bieti. Classification (NCBI taxonomy): domain Eukaryota; kingdom Metazoa; phylum Chordata; class Mammalia; order Primates; family Cercopithecidae; genus Rhinopithecus; species Rhinopithecus bieti. Next base: position 230,093 of record NW_016805664.1, read on the forward strand.
ACACCTGCAGGGCAGCAGCCCTCTAAGGCAGGCGGGCGGGGAAACCCGCAGAGACGCCCCAAGCCGCACTCGCCTTCTCTCCCCTGTTCTTGGTGCTCCCTGTCAGAGCCGGGTGGTCCCAGTAATCGTCCACTCCCACTGCCCTCTCTACACGACAGGGCCACCCCAACAGCCCTCCTTCCACCCCAGGCCCCACCCATTGCACAGCCAAGGCCCTGCTTCCCTCTGTCCTGGATCCTGGGTCCCAGCCCCCGGGCTCCTTGAACGCACAGCCTCTTGAGCACAGGTCGCCCAGCACTTGTTCAGCACCTATCATCCCCACTCACTCCCAGCTGCAAGCTCTGCTCTCTGCCATCCCCTCTGCACAGAGCACCAGCTCCCCCGACCTCTCCTTCGAACAGCGCTAAGTCCTTCAGAAGGAGATCCACCCCACAACCCGGGAAGTCCTCTCTGGCCACACCTCTGTTGTCACAGGCAATGCCACACCTTAGCATTTCTGTCCATGCCCAGGTCCCAGTTTATCCCAGCCTGCCCTGCCCCTGGGAAGCAGACCCCTGAGTTCTCTGGGATCTCCAGCTGAAGCCCCAGGTCAGAGCTGGTATCCAGAAACAGCCTGTGAGTAGAGGCGTGGGCGGCACTGCTCCCCAGGACAGGGGCTCCAAGGTGCCTTCACTCAGGGATGCAATCTCTGTGACAGTCCCTTGTGTTAACAACCTCAGGGAGAGCCAGTGGTCTGCCTTAAATCCTCCAGCACAGGAGCCGAAAAGCCAAGGCCCAATCCCAGGCCGAATGACCCTGGGGACAGCCGTGAGAGGCTTGCCCTGCACTGCGCTGGCAGAGGAAGTCACAGCAATAGGGGCCGGCGGGGGCTGCCCAGTAGGAAAGAGTCACCGACAAAGTGTAATGAGCCTATTCATTAATCTTTTTTTTTTTTTCCCTTGAGACGGAGTCTCACTCTGTCGCCCAGGCTGGAGTATAGTGGTGCAATCTTGGCTCACTGCAAGCTCCGCCTCCTAGGTTCACGCCATTCTCCTGCCTCAGCCTCCTGAGTAGCTAGGACTACACGCACCCGCCACCACGCCCAGCTAAGGTTTTTTTGGGGTTTTTTTTCTGTATTTTTAGTAGAGACGGGGTTTCACCGTGTTAAGCAGGATGGTCTCGAACTCCTAACCTTGTGATCCACCCGCCTTGGCCTCCCAAAGTGCTGTGATTACAGGCGTGATCATTAGTATTTTGCCAACAGACTTCCCAACTTCCCACGGTGCAGGGAGGCAGCAAGGGGCTTTTGAGGCTGATGTGGGTGCAGGCCACAAGCTTGAGAGCTCTGCTCTGGGTATGATGGAATGAGGTACCAACCGGTAACAGTCCCCCCGGAGATCCACTGGAACACCTGGCTTACATAATCCTTCACAGGCCCATTGTGTATGGTTCAGGGAGGGACAGTGGACAGAGAGGAGGGTCGTGTGGAATGCAGAGAGTGAAGTCACAGGAGGCAGATCTCCCTGCACCCTCTACCCTGGCACTAGACATGGTCTTCTTGGCACACACAGCAGGGAAGGTGAGGCCCACATGGAAAAGAAATAGCATCCCACTGACCTCAGCACCAGGAAAGAGAAGTCTAGAAACTGGCAACACAGAAGAGAATAGAAAGGGAGCCAGAGGCCGGGCGCGGGGGCTCATGCCTGTAACCCCAGCACTTTGGGAGGTCAAGGTGGGCGGATCACCTGAGGTCAGGAGTTCAAGACCAGCCTGGCCAACATGGTGAAACCCGGTCTCTACTAAAAATACAAAAATTAGCCAGGCACGGTGGCGTGCGCCTATAGTCCCAGCTACTTGGGAGGCTGAGGCAGGAGAACCACTTGAACCCGGAGGCAGAGGTTGTAGTAAGCAGAGATTATACCACTGCATTCCAGCCTAGGCGAAAGAGTGAGAATCTGACTCAAAAAAAAAAAAAAAAATTGGGAGCCAGAGGCCAGGCACGGTGGCTCACACCTGTAATCTCAGCCCTTTGGGAGGCCAAGGCAGGTGGATCACAAGGTCAGGAGTTCAAGACCAGCCTGGCCAATAGGGGGAAATACCATCTCTAATAAAAATACAAAAATTAGCCAGGCATGGTGGCGCACACTGTACTCACAGCTACTCAAGAGGCTGAGACAGGAGAATCGCCTGAACCCAGGAGGCAGAGGTTGCAGTGAGCAGAGATCGTGCCATTGCACTCCAGTCTGGGTGACAGTGAGACTCTGTCTCAAAAAAAAAAAAAAAAATTAGAAAGGGAGCCAGAGAGGGGTCCCCATGCGCTCTCTCTCTCCCCCATGTCTCTGAATGGCCCTGAAACTACCTACACACAGAATAGACTCCAAGCAGCCCAGGGCTCAGCAAAAAGTGATCTGAACAGAGGCCAGAGACACCACCCAAGAAATTGGACTTCAAGCCCTACCAAGGAAATATCTGCTAAAATAAAGGAGATAATATTCACTGGGAAAAAAAAAAAAAAAAAAAAAGGCATTCTGACTCTCCACAACCTCAGCCCCACAATGTCCAAGATACAATCCAAAATTACGAGACAAGGCCAGGCACGGTGGCTCACACCTATAATCCCAGCACTTTGGGGAGGTCAAAGTGGGCAGATCACTTGAGGTGAGGAGTTTGAGACCAGCCTGGCCAACATGGCAAAACCCCACCTCTACAAAAAATACAAAAATTATCTGGGCGTGGTGGCATGCATCTGTAATTCCAGCTACTGGGGAGGTTGAGGCACAAGAATCACTTGAACCCAGGAGGCAGAGTTTGCAGTAAGCAGAGATCACACCACTGCACTCCAGCCTGGGCAACAGAGTGAGACTCTGTCTCAAAAAACAAAATTACTAGACAAATCAAGAACCAAGAAAATGCATCACATTCCAGAGAGAAAAGAAAAGCAACTGAACCTGACCCTGAGATGAACCACATGTTGGAACGAACAGCCAAGGCTTCTGAAATCCTCAAAGAGGTAAAATAAAACTTGTTCTCAAGGCATGAAAATCTCACCAGAGAAATAGGAAGGACTAACAGAAACAACAGAAAAGAACCAAATGAACCAACTTTAAGTACAGAACTGGCTAGGCACAGCGGCTCACACCTGTAATCCCAGAACTTTGGGAGATTGAGGTGGGAGGATCCCTTGAGGTCAGGAGGTCATGAGTTCAAGACCAGCCTGGGCAACATAGTGAGACTCTGTCTCTACAAAAAATACAATAATTAGCCAGTCATGGTGGCACGCACCTGTGGTCCCAGTTACTCAGGAGGCAGAGGTGGGAGGATCACCTGAGCCCAGGAGGTTGAGGCTTTAGTGAGCTATGACTGTGCTCCTGCATTCCAGCCTGGGTGACAGAGCAAGACCCTGTCTCAAACAACACAAAGAAATTATAAAACTAAGAAGTACAATTTCAGAAATAAAAAATCCATGGAGGGGATCTAAGGGCTGAATGGATATGATTAAGAGAAAAGTGAGGCCAGGCACGGTGGCTCATACCTGTAATCCCAGCACTTTGGGAGGCCAAGACGGGCGGAGCACGAGGTCAGGAGATCGGTACCATCCTGGCTAACATGGTGAAACCCCGCCTCTACTAAAAATACAAAAAATTAGCTGGGTGCGGTGGCGGGCGCTTGTAGTCTCAGCTACTCGGGAGGCTGAGGCAGGAGAATGGCGTGAACCCTGGAGGCGGAGCTTGCAAAGTGATCAGAGATCACGCCACTGCACTCCAGCCTGGGCAACAGAGCGAGACTCCGTCTCAATAAAAAAAAAAAAAAGAGAGAAAAGTGAGTGTGTGAGTTTGGGTGTGGGGAAACCAGCCTCAGGGACCTACCTGTCAGATAACAAATGGTCAAATGTATGTTAAACAGGAAAAGAAAGAATAAGAAAAAATGCTTGAAGATTTGTTTTTCCTCAATAGCTGAAATCTTCCCAAACTTGATGACAAACAGAAACTTGCAGATGTAGGGTATCAGATGAACACCAAGCAAAATAAACACAAACAACTCCATCATGAGGCACGCCACAGTCAAACGGCTGACAAAGATAAACACGAACCCCCAGGAATAACAAGAAAAATGTAACCTATGACTTCCAAAACAATCGTTTGATTAATGGCAAACTTCTCATCAGAAACCAGAGGCCAGAAAAGAGCAGAATATCTTCTAAGGGCTCAAAGAAAAGAAAAAAAAACTGTCAACCCAAAATCCAATATCCAGTAAAAACATCATTCAAGAATGAAGGTGAAATAGAAACATTTTCTGGTAAAAGAACACTAAGAGGCCGGGCGTGATGACTCACGCCTATAATCCCAACCACTCGGGAGGCTGAGGCAAGAGAATCACTTGAACCCAGAAGGTGGAGGTTGCAGTAAATCAAGATCGTGCCATTGCACTCCAGCCTGGGTGACAGAGTGAGACTGTCTCAACAACAACAAAAAAAGGGAACACCAAGAAAATTCCTCACCAGCAGCTCTACAAGGCAAAACTGCTAAATGAAGTTCTTTGGGCTGAAACTGCAGGAAAACTGGAATCCTCAGACAAGAATGAAAAAGCAACAGAAATAATAAATATCTGAATAAATACAAAAGACTTTGTTCACTTTTCCTCTTAATTTCCTTATAAGCCATTTAAATGATTAAAACTAAGTTTGTGGCCGGGTGCGGTGGCTCATGCCTGTAATCCCAGCACTTTGGGAGGCTGAAGCAGGTGGATCATGAGCTCAGGAGTTCAAGACCAGACTGGCCAAGATGGTGACACCCCGTCTCTACTAAAAATTAAAAAATTAGCCAGGCGAGGTGGCAGGTGCCTGTAATCCCAGCTACTTGGGAGGCTGAGGCAGGAGAATCGCTTGAACCCGGGAGGCAGAGGTTGCAGTGAGCCGAGATCGCACCACTCCACTTCAGCCAAGGGACAGAGTGAGACTCTGTCTAAAAAAAAAAACACACACACTAAATTTGTAACATTGTCTTCAGGAGTTGATACCATGTGAAGAAGTATTACATATAATATAAAATATAAGGTATGATATGGACTGATAAAGTTGCAAGATTTCTGTATTTTATGTGAAAAAAAACACACGATATGTGGATGTGAAATAAAACACGTAAGTGGATGTGAAATAAAACACATGATAAGTGGATGTAAAAAGTTAGGAATGTAGATTGTTATCTCTATTTTCTATTTTTAAAAATGACAAAATGATACTGAGAAAGCTAACAGGAAAATTAAAATGGAATTTTTTTTTTTTTTTTTTTTGAGACGGAGTCTCGCTCTGTCGCCCAGGCTGGAGTGCAGTGTCCGGATCTCAGCTCACTGCAAGCTCCGCCTCCCGGGTTTATGCCATTCTCCTGCCTCAGCCTCCTGAGTAGCTGGGACTACAGGCGCCCGCCACTTCGCCCGGCTAGTTTTGTATTTTAGTAGAGACGGGGTTTCACTGTGTTAGCCAGGATGGTCTCAATCTCCTGACCTCGTGATCCGCCCGTCTCGGCCTCCCAAAGTGCTGGGATTACAGGCTTGAGCCACCGCGCCCGGCCTAAAATGGAATTCTTAAACATATTCAAATAAATCTGTTTAAAAGGCAGCAAAGGAGAACCAAAAATTAGACAAAAAACTAAAGACTAAGACACTAATAAATTGAAAGGCAAAGCATGAAAAAGGTATACCATGCAAACAGGAACCAAGAGAGCTGGAGTGGCTATAACAACAAACCAAATAGACTTTTTAAAACAAAAATTGTTACTAGCAACAAAGAAGAACATACTAAAATGACAAAAGGGGCCAGGCATGGTGGCGCAGGCCTGTAATCCCAGCACTTTGGGAGGCTAAGGTGGGCGGATCAGCTGAGGTCAGGACCAGCCTGGGCAACAGGCAGAGAGAGGTTGCAGTGAGCTGAGAGTGTGTCACTGCACTCCAGCCTGGGCAACCCTGTGTTTAAAACAAAAAAAGAATCGGGTGCAGTGGCTCGCGCCTGTAATCCCAGCACTTTGGGAGGCCGAGGCGGGCAGATCACCTGAGGTCGGGAGTTTGAGACCAGCCTGACCAACATGGAGAAACCCCATCTCTACTAAAAATACAAAATTAGCCGGGCGTGGTGGCGCATGCCTGCAATCCCAGCTATTTGGGAGGCTGAGCAGGAGAATCGTTTGAATCCGGGAGGCAGAGGTTGCGGTGAGCCGAGATCACGCCACTGCACTCCAGCCTGGGCAACAAGAGCGAAACTCCGTCTCAAAAGAAAAAAAAAAGGCATTCTGACTCTCCACAACCTCAGCCCCACAACGTCCAAGACACAATCCAAAATTACTAGACAAGGCCAGGCACAATGGCTCACACCTGTAGTCCCAGCACTTTGGGAGGCCAATGAGGGCAGATCACTTGAGGACAGGAGTTCGAGACCAGTCTGGGCAACAGAGCGAGACCTCTTCTCTACAAAAAATTGCAACTGTTTTGGGGCTCCATGAACAGTGCTCATATAAGATGGGAAACTTCACTGATAAATGTTTTTTTTTTCTTTTTTGTTCGAGATGGAGCCTCACTTTATTGCCCAAGCTGAAGTACAGTGGTGCAATCTTGGCTCACTGCAACCTCCGCCTCCTGGGCTCAAGCAACTCTCATGCCACAGCCTCCCAAGAAGCTGGGATTACAGATGCCCACAACCACGCCCGGCTAATTTTTATATTTTTAGTACAGATGGGCTTTCCCCATATTGGCCAGGCTGGTCTCGAACCCCTGACCTCTGATGGTCCATCTGCCTCGGCCTCCCAAAGTGCTGGGATAACAGGCGTGAGCTATCATGTCCGGCTCGATGTGTGTTCTCTTTTAGACAGAGTGTCACTCTTGTCACCCAGGCTGAAGTGCAGTGCAATGGCCCGATCTCTGCTCACTGCAAACTCCGCCTCCCAGGTTCAAGATTCTCCTGTCTCAGGCTCCAGAGTAGCTGGGATTACAGGCACCCACCACTACACCTGGATAATTTTTGTATTTTTAGTAGAGATGGGGTTTCACCATGTTGGTCAGGCTGGTCTTGAACTCCTGACCTCAAGTGATCCAGCCACCTCGGCCTCCCAAAGTGCTGGGATTACAGGCGTGAGCCTCCGCACCCGGCCATATGTTCTTTATATAGCAAGGAAGAAAAAAAAAAAGTGTGTGTTGACTGCTCCACCCACCGGCCTTCCTCATCTCTCTCCCTCTCCTTGGGCCTCCCTATTCCCTGAAGCACAACAATACTGAAATTAGGTCAATTAAACCTACAATGGCCTCTAAATGTTCAAGTGAATTGAAGAGTCATATGTCTCTTACTTTAAATTGAAAGCTAGAAATGATTAAACTTAGTGAGGAAGGCTTAAGCCAGTCAAAAGCCAAGATAGCCTAAAAGCAAAGCCTCTTGTGCCAAACAGTCAGCCAGGCTACGAATGCAAAGAAAAAGTTCTTGAAGGAAATTTAAAGTGCTCTGGTGAACACACAAATAAGAAAGTGAAACAAGCTCATTGCTGACAGGGAGAAAGTTTGAGTGATCTAGACAGAAGATCAAACCACCCTCAATATTCCCTTAAGCCAAAAGCCAAATCCTCATCCACAGCAAGGCCCCAACTCTCTTCAATTCTGTGAAGGCTGAGAGAGGTGAGGAAGCTGCAAAAGAAAAGTCTGAAGCCAGCAGAGACAGTCTCATGAGGTGTAAGGAAAGAAGCTGTAAGTCGGGCGCAGTGGCTCACGCCTGTCATCCCAGCACTTTGGGAGGCCAAGGCAGGCGGATCATTTGAACTCAGGAGTTCGAGACCAGCCTGGCCAACGTGGTGAAACTCCATCTCTACTAAAAAAATACAAACATTAGCCAGGTGTGGTGGCGGGTGCCTGTAATCCCAGCTACTGGGAAGGCTGAGGCAGGAGAATCACTTGAACCCAGGAGGCAGAGGTTGCAGTGAGCTGAGATTGCAACACTGCGTTCCAGCCTGGGCAACAGAGTGAGATCTCCATCTCAGAGAAAAAAAAAAGGAAAGAAGCCGTCTCCATAACATAAAAATGCAACGACAAGCAGCCAGTGCTGATGGAGAAGCTGCAGCGAGTTCTCCAGAAGATTCAGCTGGGGTCACCGATTAAAGTGGCTACACCAACCAACAGATTTGCGATGTGGACACAACAGCCTTCTGCTGGAAGCAGATGCCATCTAAGGCTTTCATCGACAGAGAGGAGAAGTCAGTGCCTGGTTTCAAAGCTTCAAAGGACAGCCCGACTCTTGCTGGGGGCTAATGCAGCTGGGGACTTTAAGTTGAAGCCAATGCTCATTTATCATTCTGAAAACCCCCCGGGGCTTAAGAATGATGCTAAATCTCCTCTGCCAGTGCTCTACCAGTGGAACAACAGGCCGGGCACGGTGGCTCATGCCTATAATCCCAGCACTGTGGGAGGCTGAGGCAGGCAGATCATGAGGTCAGGAGATCGAGACCATCCTGGCTAACACAGTGAAATCCCGTCTCCACTAAAAATACAAAAATAGTTAGCTGGGCGTGGTGGCGGGCGCCTGTAGTCCCAGCTACTCGGGAGGCTGAGGCAGGAGAATGGCGTGAACCCAGGAGGCGGAGCTTGCAGTGAGCCGAGATGGCGCCACTGCACGCCAGCCTGGGTGACAGAGCGAGACTCCGTCTCAGAAAGAAAAAAAAAAAAAAAAAAGGCAACAACAAAGCCTTGGTAACAGCACCTCAGTTCACAGCATGATTTACTGAATATTTTAAGCCTGCTGTTGAGACCTATTGTTCAGGAAAAAAAAAATTCATTTCAAAATATTACTGCTCATTGACAATGTACCTTGCCATCCAAGAGCTCTGAGGGAGACGTACAAGGAGATGAATGTTGGTTCCATGCCTGCTAGCACGGCACGCATTCTGTAGCCCGTAGATCAAGGAGCAATTTTGACTTTCAAGTCTCATTACTTAAAGGAATATAATTTGTAAGGCTATAGCTGCCACAGATGATGATTCCTCTGATGGATCTGGGCAAAGTAAATGGAAAACCTTCTGGAAAGAATTGACTATTCTAGGCCAGGTGCAGTGGCTCACGCCTGTAACACCAGCACTTTGGGAGGCCGACGCAGGTGGATCATTTGAGGCCAGGAATTCCAGACCAGCCTGGCCGACATAGCAAAACCCTGTCTCTACTAAAAGTACAAAAATCAGCCGGGCATGGTGGCAGGCACCTGTAATCCCAGCTACTCGGGAGGCTGAGGCACAAGAATCGCTTGAACAAGGGAGGCGGAAGTTGCAGTGAGCCGAGATCGCAACGCTGCGTTCCAGCCTGGGCGACATAGCAAGACTCAGTTTCAAAAAAAAAAAAAAGAAGTTGATTCCAGCCCTCGTGGACAACTATGAAAGGCTCAAGACTTCACTGGAGGAAGTTACTGCAGACGTGGTGGAAACAGCAAGAGTGAAGCCTGGAGATGGGACTGAATTGTTGCAATGTCATGATCAATTTGAAAAGACGAGGAGCCACTTTTTATGGAGGAGCAAAGAAAGTGGTTTCTTGAGATGGCATCTACTCCTGGCGAAGATGCTGTGAACACTGTTGAAATGACAAAGCATTCAGAATACTGCATAAGCTTAGCCGATAAAGCAGGGGCAGGGTTTCAGAGGACTGCCTCCAATGTTGAAAGAAGTCCTGTAGGTAAAACGCTATCAAACAGTATTGCATGTTACAGAGAAATCTCTCTTGAAAGAGTCAATCGATGCGGCAAACTTCGCTGTTATCTCATTTGAAGAAATTGCCACGGCCACCCCAATCTTCAGCAACCACCACCCTAATCAGTAAGCAGCCATCAGCATCGAGGCAAGGCCCTCCACCAGCAAAAAGATTACAGCTCACTAAAGGCTCCGATGATCATTAGCATTTTCGGCAATAAACTATTTTTAAATTAAGGTATGTACAGTGTTTTCTTAGACATAATGCTATGACAGCCGGGCACGGTGGCTTATGCCTGGAATCCCAGCACTTTGCGAGGCCGAGGCGGGCAATCACCTGAGGTCAGGAGTTCGAGATCAGTCTGGCCAACATGGGGAAATCCTGTCTCTATTAAAAATAAAGGCCGGGCGCGGTGGCTCACGCCTGTAACCCCAGCACTTTGGGAGGCCGAGGCGGGCGGATCACGAGGTCAGGAGATCAAGACCATCCTGGCTAACACGGTGAAACCCCATCTCTACTAAAATACAAAAAATTAGCCGGGCGTGGTGGTGGGCGCCTGTAGTCCCAGCTACTCGGGAGGTTGAGGCAGGAGAATGGCGTGAACCTGGGAGGCAGAGCTTGCAGTGAGCCGAGATTGTGCCACTGCACTCCAGCCTGGGTGATACAGTGAGACTCTGTCTCAAAAAATAAATAAATAAATAAATAAAAATACAAAAATTAGCCAGGCGTGGTGGTGTGTGCTTGTAATCCCAGTTACTCGGGAGCCTGAGGCAGGAGAATCACTTGAACCCAGGAGGTGGAGATTGCAGTGAGCAGAGACTGTGCAACTACACTTCAGCCTGGGTGACAAAGCAAGACTGAATCTCAAAAAAAAAAAAAAGACATAATACTATTGCACACTTAAGAGACTACAGGATAGTGTAAACATATGCTTTTTGTTTGGTCTTTTTTATTTATTTATTCATTCATTCATTCATTCATTTATTTATTTATTTATTTTGAGACAGAGTCTTGCTCTGTCGCCCAGGCTGGAGTGCAGTGGCCGGATCTCAGCTCACTGCAAGCTCCGCCTCCCAGCTTCACGCCATTCTCCTGCCTCAGCCTCCCGAGTAGCTGGGACTACAGGCGCCCGCCACCACGCCCAGCTAATTTTTTGTAATTTTTAGTAGAGATGGGGTTTCACCATATTAACCAGGATGGTCTCAATCTCCTGACCTCGTGATCTGCCCGCCTCGGCCTCCCAAAGTGCTGGGGTTACAGGCGTGAGCCACTGCGCCCGGCCTGGTCTTTTATTTTTGAGACAGGGTCTCATTTTGTTACCTAGGTTTGAGTGCAGTGGCACAATCTCGGCTCACTGCGGCCTCGACCTCCCAAGCTCCAGTGATCCCACTGCATCAGCCTCCCAAGTAGCTGGGACCAGAGGCGTGTGCTACCATGCCTGGCTAATTTTTCCATTTTTTTTTTTTTTT
>NW_016805664.1:241468-250170 GCF_001698545.2 Rhinopithecus bieti
TTGTAATTTTTAGTAGAGATGGGGTTTCACCATATTAACCAGGATGGTCTCAATCTCCTGACCTCGTGATCTGCCCGCCTCGGCCTCCCAAAGTGCTGGGGTTACAGGCGTGAGCCACTGCGCCCGGCCTGGTCTTTTATTTTGAGACAGGGTCTCATTTTGTTACCTAGGTTTGAGTGCAGTGGCACAATCTCGGCTCACTGCGGCCTCGACCTCCCAAGCTCCAGTGATCCCACTGCATCAGCCTCCCAAGTAGCTGGGACCAGAGGCGTGTGCTACCATGCCTGGCTAATTTTTCCATTTTTTTTTTTTTTTAGAGATGGGGTCTCGCTCGGCTGCCCAGGCTGGTCTTGAACTACTGAGCTCAAGCAACCCTCCTGCCTTGGCCTCCCAAAGTGCCGAGATTATAGGTGTGAGCCACCATGTATGGCCAATAACCTGTTTTTTAATTAAGGTACGTATACTGTTTTCTCAGACATAATGCTACTGCACACTTAATAGACAACAGTATAGTTTAAACATAACTTCGATATGCACTGGGAAACCAAAACATTCATGTGACTTGCTTTACTGTGATATTCGCTTTACAGTTTGGAAGCAATCCTGCAGTATCTCCAAGACATGCGTGTGGACCCAAAGGAATGAGAAGGAAGAAAATAACAAAGAGTAGAAGCCAATGAAACTGATCACGTCTAGCCAGACTGACCAAGAAATAGAGTAAGAAAAAACAATCTGTATAAGCAATGAAAAAGGAGACATCACTACAGACCCTTCAGACAGTCAATGTAGAAAAAAGGAATAATTTGGACCATATGCCAATACTTTGGACGGTTTGGGTGAAATGGACGTTTTAGGCTGTATTAATAGCAAGTGTAAATGCCTGAGGGTACTAGCCCGGCTGGTGCATGTAGGGGCTGTGGACAGGATAATGTTGTCCAAGCAGTCAGTCTGATGGTGGTGAGTCAGACAGGTAGCACTGATCAGAGGGCAGCAGGAAGCCATTTGGAGGTTCTGGGCAGAAGAGTGGCCTGGCGAAGTGTGCACTCTGAAGACGCCCTCCAGCTGCTTCTGTATGAAGAATACCTAAGAATAGGTAGCCTTGTAGGGGGCCCCTGGTGCCTCTTTTCAGGACAGCCAGGCCCGGAGCCCAGCAAACAATGGCAGAGTGTGGGAGTGAGAGGGAGGAGGGGGAAGGCAGGGCCTGGAGCCTGACATGGGTGCCACAAATGGGGTTCCAAGAGACACTGGAGGTCAGGGGTGGGGCTTTGCTACACGAACCTACAGAGGACATGAAGCCAGGGGCAGCTGGGTGGCCTTCAGGGGAAGCAATGCCTGTTTTCCTGTCCCAGCCCGACAGGAGGGCCTCAAACCTACCCCTACTGCGGCTCAGAAAAGGACGCCTGAGGGGTCAGAAGGACCCTCCCCTGCTGGGGCCAGGGGAACTCAGAGCCTGAACACATGCATGACCATCTCCATCTCCGGCACCAACCCCAACTGCAGGTGAGCTGTGTCCATGTGAGGGCACTCAGCCTGGTAAGAACAGGAAGGGTCCACGAGAGGGTCCCAAGAAGGCAGGGCCCTGACGCAGGGAAACAATCAAGAGATGCAGAGACATGAAGGACATGGACTGGGGTGAGTGCTTGCTGCCGAGGTTTACCTATCTGGATTGTGGGCAAGTCGAAGAGAGCCTGGTGCCTGCCCACCCCACCTGACTCCTCCAGGCTCAAGCCCAGGCCATATGAGGCCTGTCCCACCCATTCTCCCGTGGCACAGACTGCACCCCCACCACCCCGCAAAGCCTGAACGAGACGCGCTCTGTCTTCTTCCTACCGCGGCGTGGCTGTTCCTTCCCCTGCACCTATGTCTCAGCTAGCACCCATGTCTCTCTCACGGGCCAGACTGGGTGTCACCAACCTGGAATGGCCCCCACAAACCCCAGGCTGGGTCAGGGGCCTCCATGGAGCTCCCGCAGCCCGCTAAGTGCCCCAAACAGGACCGTGTTTGCTGGAAGCACGAGAGTGAAGGAAGTCGCCCTTTGCAAAGCGAGGAGTCCGCTTATTGGAGATGGCAGGCTGGGGCCCCTGTCGCCAGCATCCCTGATCACGATGGGGCTGGCCCACGAGGTTGAGGTTCTGCCCATTCCCAGCGCAGCACCTGCATCTGAGCCTCAGTTTTCTCACCTGTGGGATGCAGCAATGGCGTGTACCCCTCCTACCACAGCCCACCTGCTGCCACTCACCGAGCAGGCTCTGCCGCTCCTCTTTCTTCCGGGCCTTCTGCTTGGCCTCCAGCTGTACCACAGACAGGGACGGGCCCACCGTGGGGCTGGGGAGGGCGCTGGCGGCGAAGCGTGCCAGCAGGCCCAGCCCACTCTCCTCCAGGCCCGGCGACAGGGCCCGCTCCCGGGCACCCAGCCTATAGCTGCTGCCGCTGGCCTCGTCCTCCTCAAGCTCCTCTTCCTCGTCCTCCTCCTCCGAGCTCTCATCTGGCGTGCAGAAAACAAGGACCGAGTCAGAGCCTTAGCCTTGGCGAGGGCCGCCCCCCACCACACCCCCTGGCCTGGAGTGGCCTCTGGGCTCCAGCCTAGCCCCTCAGTCCTCAGCTGGGGGCTGCCGGGGGTGGATGCACCCAGCCCATGGGTTCCCCCCACCCGATGGCCCAATGCCCCCAGCCAGCTGAGCCCAATGTGGGCGTCCCGGAAGGCCCAGAAGTGGGCAGCGGCCTTGTGTGTCAGGGTGGGCTTCTGTGAGGGGCACCAACATGCACCTGTGCTGTGGCAGGGGCCAGACACACGGACAAGGACTGGAGACAGCGCTCTCCACGGTCACACACACACACACACACACATGCCCCAACACACAACACAGAGGCAGAAGAGGAGAAGGAAAGAGGAAGCGGAGGGAGGTGAGCAGGGAAGAGGGCCCTGGGGGCTCAGGCCAGGGGTTCTGGGCACAGGTGCCCGTGGCAGCTTCACCAGCTGAGTCCTGGAGGCTGGCGGCAGGAGAAGGTGGAGTTTGGACTCTTCCTGGGGGCCAGGGGACCCCCATGGTTTCAGCCCTGAGAAGGAATCTGGAGTCTAAAGTTGACTCCTGGCATCGCTTAAACCCGGGAGGCGGAGACTGCAGTGAAGCAAGATCACGCCCCTGCACTCCAGCCTGGGTGACAAGAGTGAGACTCGGTCTCAAAAAAATAAAATAAAGTTGACTCCTGACTGGGCGCAGTGGCTCACGCCTGTTAATCCCAATGCTTTGGGAGGCCGAGGCAGGAGGATCACTTGAGCCCAGGAGTTTCAGACCAGCCTGGGCAACGCAGAGAATCCCCGTGTCTAATTTTCTAGAAAAATTAATTTTAAAAAATCAAGTTGACTGACTCCTAGCAACTCCCCCATTCTGAGGAGGCTGGGCAAGTCCTTGGCCCTCTCAGAGCCTCTGTTTTCTCACCTGCAGCAAGGGGTGACCCTCCCAGCTCACTGGCTCAGCCAAGGGCAGGGTCCAAAGAGAATCATTTGCATGGAGGAGGAAGCGATTTGCAAGCTTAAAGACGATGGAACAGAAACAGGGCCACCCCTGTGACTTGCAGGCAGGAACTGTGCTGTCCCCGTGCCTAGGGAGCTAAAGCCAGCTGTGACTCTTCACTCATGGGATGCCCAGGAAGGGCAGGGGTAGACTGAGGCCCAACGGGGTTAAGCAGTTGGGCAGTAGAAGAGCAGGCTCGAACCCAGAACTGGCAGACTGTCTAAAGAAGCCCCAGGGCTGGGCAAGGTGGCTCACTCCTGTAATCCCAGCACTTCGAGAGGCTGAGGCGGGAAGATCTCGAGACTAGGAGTTCGAGACCAGCCTGGGCAACAGAGCAAACCTTGTCTCTACAAAAAAAAACTTTTTTTTTTTTTGAGACGGAGTCTCGCACTGTCGCCCAGGCTGGAGTGCAGTGGCTCGATCTCGCTCACTGCAAGCTCCGCCTCCCAAGTTAACGCCATTCTCCTGCCTTAGCCTCCCGAGTAGCTGGGACTACAGGCGCCTGCCACCACACCCGGCTAATTTTTTTTTGTATTTTTAGTAGAGACGGGGTTTCACCATGTTAGCCAGGAATGGTCTCCATCTGCTGACCTCGTGATCCGCCCACCTCAGCCTCCCAAAGTGCTGGGATTACAGGCGTGAGCCACCGCCCTCGGCCCCCCCAAAAAATTTTAAAAATTAGCCAGGCATGGTGGCACACACCTGCTGTCCCGGCAACTCCGGAGGCAGAAGCGGGAGGATCACTTGAGCTCAGGAGTCCGAGGCTGCTGTAAGTTACGGTGGCACCACTGGAGTCCAGCCTGGGTGACAGAGCAAGACCCTGTCTCAAAAATAAATAGGCCAGCACAGTGGCTCATGCCTGTCATCCCAGCACTTTGGGAGGCCAAGGCAGGTGGATCACGATGNAGACGGAGTCTCGCACTGTCGCCCAGGCTGGAGTGCAGTGGCTCGATCTCGCTCACTGCAAGCTCCGCCTCCCAAGTTAACGCCATTCTCCTGCCTTAGCCTCCCGAGTAGCTGGGACTACAGGCGCCTGCCACCACACCCGGCTAATTTTTTTTTGTATTTTTAGTAGAGACGGGGTTTCACCATGTTAGCCAGGAATGGTCTCCATCTGCTGACCTCGTGATCCGCCCACCTCAGCCTCCCAAAGTGCTGGGATTACAGGCGTGAGCCACCGCCCTCGGCCCCCCCAAAAAATTTTAAAATTAGCCAGGCATGGTGGCACACACCTGCTGTCCCGGCAACTCCGGAGGCAGAAGCGGGAGGATCACTTGAGCTCAGGAGTCCAAGGCTGCTGTAAGTTACGGTGGCACCACTGGAGTCCAGCCTGGGTGACAGAGCAAGACCCTGTCTCAAAAATAAATAGGCCAGCACAGTGGCTCATGCCTGTCATCCCAGCACTTTGGGAGGCCGAGGCAGGTGGATCACGATGTCAGGAGTTCGAGATCAGCCTGGCCAACCTGGTGAAACTCCATCTCTACTAAAAATACAAAAATCATTCGGGCGGGGTGGCGCGCACCTGCAATCCCTGCTACTCGGGAGGCTGAGGCAGAAGACTCACTTGAACCCGGGAGGCAGAGGTCATAGGGAGCCGTGATCGTACCACTGCACTCCAGCCTGGGTGACAGAGCGAGACTCCATCTCAAAAAATAATAATAAAAACTTAAAAAAAATAAAGAAGCCCCAACCTGTCTCTCTCGTTGGTGACTTAAGATGAGCATCATCTAGTAACCTTCCCTGCCTGCCTGAGAGTCTGCAGCCCCCAGAGCCCAGCCCAGGCTCTCAGGACAAAGGCAGCTGGCAGACAAGAGGCTCCCTGCACACAAACCAAATCTCCCCCACCAAAAAGAGAGACCGTCTTGGGGCAGAGACTTACTTCCAAGGACGGGCAGGTGGTAGGCCTCAGAGAGCAAAGTCCGCCCTGGGATGCCACATCCAAAGTGTCACCCACGAGCAGGTGACAGGGGCGCCTGTCTGCCTCGCGGACCAGAGTGCTGGGAGCCGGAAGGGGACTCTGGGTGCCGCAGGGCTGGAAGGTGGCCCCTTCCAGCAAGAAGAGGCAGACACCAGACCCTCTCTCTCCAGGACGGGAAGCAGTCTAGGCTCGGGGAGACAGACGGGGAAGACGGACAGCCAACTCCACAGTCTCCTGCCAATGCCCCAAGCCGCCTGCTTGCTTAAGCAACTTGTGGCCAAAAGCAGTGGCCCCAGGGGTGCCAATAAGGGCAGAGGTTCTGTCTGTCTACTCGTGTATTGGAGGGAGCCCGGATTTCTGCTGGGCCACCTCACAGAAGACGGTGATGAGTCTGAGGAGTCCGCAGAGGGGTAGAGGGAGGGAGGAGCCAGAGGGAGAGGGAGGAGGTTTGTTAAGAGGGTGAGAGGGGAGGCTGGCCCCCGGAGCGATGGATGAAGCAGGCTGGAGAGGCCAGCCGGGCAGGCGGGGGCAGGCAGGCAGGCAGTGCACACTTGCGATCATTCACATTGCAGGCGTCACATGGCTCTGTCTCCGCCCCAGTGGGCCACAGCGGCAAAGCAGGCTAAGTGTAGGCAGACTTTCGACAGCGCCTGGGTCCCCCACATCGGGTCTCCCTGGGGTGGGCCAATTTGAGCAGGGTGGTGCCGGGGGGTGCTGGTTTGGGGTGGGGGCGGAGGGTTGGACGTGAGGCCAGGGATCTTCCCTTCTAGCCACTCGGGTGCGCAGACTCCAGAAATCTTTCCTATCCAAAGGAATTCTCAAGCAGCAGGGGCTGTGGCGGGAGGGCAAGCTCTGGGTTTCTGGACGCTCGTAACGTCCACATCAGAGCCCAGAAAGCTGGGAGCAGCTCGATGCCTGCACGCTGGCATGGGAGCCCCTCCCGCCACCCTGCGTGCTTGACAAGGCCACGCCTGCTGCCCCTACGGGGTCTGGGGCACACTCCGCTAGCGTCCACAGCAGGCCGGGGAGCAGAGGGGCTCTCAGGACCAAGAAAACCTTTCTGGAGTTGTCCACACCTGAGGCAACAAAGCCTGCCGAGGGCTGGGGACAGGGAGGGGGGAAAAAAGTCCCATCAAAGTAACCCAAGGAAATGCAGAAAAACTTTTTTATTATTATTATTTAAAGAAAAAAACAACAACAAAAAGATCTTGGCTCAGGACATGGGGTTGGCGGTGACAGGTTGGTGGTAAATGTCGGAGCGATCTGCTGCTGCCAGACCCGGTGGGGGCGAACCCCGAGGAGGGAGGTGCACGGAGGACAGAAAGAAAAGCGTTTTGCCTACCTACGGAGCAACGAGCCAGGCTCGCACCCAAGCTCAGTGACCCGCTGCGCCGTCTGCCCTACTCCCAGCCTTCGCTTTGCGTCCAGAGTGCAGCGTGAGAGCAAATGCAAGAGACCAAAACAGACATTCAAAGCGTCATGGGGAGGGGTCAAGGGTGGAGGGATGGTCGGGCTGCTGGAAGAAGCAGACACACTAGAAAAGCCAAGCCAGTTATGGAGTTTAGTACCAGGTCAGCGAGGCCCTATTACCCAAATATCCCTTTCAAGACCTGCTCAGTGGTGGACTGGCGGGGGTGGAGGGGGGCACTGAGGAGCCTGGGCCTCCCCAGCCTCCCCTCGCCCCCCGCACTCCCCTATCTGGGTCCTGTCCACTTGGCACTGCGGCATCCAGCCCGGAGCCCCTTCCTAAGAGGCCTAGGGGGCTGCCTGCTTCTCTGTGGGGTCTGAGCTGGGGCAGGAGGGCTCAAAAACTTGGAAGTGGGAACCATGGCTTTAAGGAGGCGTGGGGTGGGGCGTGCGGTGAGGGCGTGGGGTCCAGCCCAAGGGGAGATGGGGAGAGGGAGGAGGCTGGGGAGGGACACGGGGATCATAAACTAACCCGACTCATCCACGGACAGCCAGGACAGGGGGAGGCCTCAGAAAATGAGGCTGGCCAGTGGGTCAGGGGCCTTTCTTCTTGGCCCGGGTGGCGTTCGCTCAGAGGGGTAGTAGCAGCCCAGGGGAACATGGGCCCTGGGGCATCGTACTCCTTGCCATACCACCTCCTGGTCACCCAAATGGATCTCTGCCAATCTGGAGGGGAGGTCTGGGAGGGGAAGTGGTAGACCAGGAATTCGAGAGCAGGGCTGGAAAAACAGGGCGGGGTGGGGGGGGGACAGCGTTCAGGTCCCGGGGTGCCTGAGCCAGGTCAGACCCAGCGACATGATGACACCCCCAGGCTTTCCTCAGGGAGTAGCTGACATTCAGGTGTGGCTACCCAGGGCCTGGGGGATCCCCTCGGCTGGCCTTAGGGGGAGTTGGCCCTGAAGCAAATCCTAAAACCAGGGCTAGGAAAAAATGTCAGAGCTTCACCTGCTTTCCTTCCTTGGGGCATTTCTGGTTGAAGGGCCTGAAAGGCTCACACATGTCTAATCTCAGAAGCACAATTCCGACACTAGAGAGGGCAAGGCCAGTAGGTTCTCAGGGCCCACACAGCTCTCTTTTGAGAACCGAGGTGGCTGAGGACCCCGGGCTGAGACCAGGCCAGCCCCTCTCCAAACAGAGCATGACGTTCTGTCCCTAGACACGGCAACAGAGCCGCTTTCGTACTGAATGACAGAGACCGGGGGTGTCAAAGGCTCTGGGCCCTGCGCTGCCTACACGCCCTTCAAAACAGAAATACACGTGAGAAGCCAAGTGTTTATAAATAATAGTTTTTAACCACTGGCAAGTAAGAATAGAGCTTTAAGAAAATAAAAGACAAAACAAGCAACTAAAAAAACATGATGATGCTGGAGGTGAAGGCGCTTTATTTTAAACCTGAAAAATGAAATGAATGCCAATCGCTACCAGGGATATTTGAATAACACAGGCAAGCGGCAGGCGGCACGGTCCCGTCCCTACTCCTTCTGGGTGGGGAGGAGGGAGGGGAGGAGGTGGGGGAGAAACAAAATGAGAGGGAAGCGTCAACCTAATGTCTAGTAAGGACACAGCAAGAGAGACAAGGCACACAGGTTTAGTTAAAAATGAACTCGATATGTTTAATAAAGCTTGGTATTACCAAAATCGCAGTACAAACATCAAGTCACACGCCCACACGACAGAATTCCATTTACAAAATGTTCCTCGGGAAGCCTCCACCGAACCCGTGCCCAAAGAGAGCCCGACCCGAGCCTGGGGTCTCTGGGTGGGCAGAAAAGGTGAGTGCGGGGGGTTGGGGAGAACTCGGG
>NW_016805664.1:250332-263107 GCF_001698545.2 Rhinopithecus bieti
GGTAGGGGGAGGAGGACAGAGAGGAGGGAAAGTGGAGAAAAATGCAGACTCAAAAGCAGTCCATATAACAGCTCAAAAAGAGCCAGCCGGTGATATTATCACAATGATACAGTACAAATCAAAGCAAAAATCAAAATCATTCAGCTGATTAACAGCAGACTACGCTGCCAAGATCCCAGATGGCAGCCTTCTCGCGGCCATCCGCACGGGCCTCCTCACCCACCATCTCTCCCGTGCGCCCACTCGCTTCCCTCTCGCTCACTCGCACGCACTCTCTCGCTAGGAAACACGGAAGGTATTTTGTGTTTGGAGCTAGTAACCTTGGTCAAACGATTCCTCCGAGGAGTCGCTGAAGGAGGAACGCGCCTCGGCCTCTCGAAGCAGCAAACAAAACGGCTGCTTCCTGCTGGTGGCCGGCTTGGGTTTCAGAGTCCGGGGGGCCACCAGGCCCCTCTTGGTCAGCTTGGGGCCGCCAGCCGCCTTGCTGTTCTTTGCCACCATGCCACACAGGAGAGAAGGCGTCAGTTTGGAGCTGGAGGGGCCTTGGGCGGGCCACTCGTCCTTCAGGAATTCTTCGTCTTCCTCTGAGTCCGTATCTGCAGTCAAAGTTTTTAATAGAGATAAGTCACAGGGCAGCGGGAGCTGGTGTCACTGCATTGGTTTTAATGGTTCTGAGAACGCACTGGAAGGTGCCAGAATAGGTCTGAATACCTAGTAGGCAGCCGTGGGAAGGCCTTGCCCAATGTCACCAGCTCCCCTCCCAGTCCAGGCTTCTTCCTTGTTCCGGGTGCCTCGGCCATTGCACGGCATCTTCCAAGTGCTGGACCCAGGCCCTTCCTAGACTGGATGCTTCCAGCCTCACCCAGCAGTCACTCCAGCCTTTCCGGGCACCAGGGGATGAGAGGAGCCCCATGCTCAGGAAGGACTGTCCCCTGGTCTCAGCGGTCACTGCCTGTCCCATGGGATTACAATGGGCCAAGGGCGACAACCGCAGAGGACCTGACTCAGGAGGGGAAGGGCTCATGAGAGCAGATCACGCATTTTCTTCCCAATGCCCCTCCCAGTGGCCTCCTAGTGGCAGCACGAGACAGGCCACGGTAAGAGTGTTTACACCATGGAAATCGGCAAACGCTGTTACTGCTAGCTATTCCCTTGGCCTTCTTTCTACAAGCCGGTGCACTGACACACCACTGCTGGCTTCCCCGAAGTCTCCAGCCTCACTACACAATGCAGGACAAGAGTCTTCAAACCTTCCAGAGAGACAGCCAGCCAGCTTTGGGAGGGGAGCCTGCGAAGCAGGCATTGCTCCGGTCCCCGCCATGCCCATGCCATTTTGATTTGTTTTTCACACTGGGCAAGATGGAAACACAGGGATTCCAGAGACAGAGAATAATCCCTTGATCTGCTGAAATCCACTCCCAATAGGGGGAATGTGAACAAACACAGCTACAACTCTGGCAGCACCCTCCACCTCCAAGAGAAACCACACGCACGTGTCCATGGCAGGCATTCCTCTGACTGCTCCCACCAACACCTAAGCTTTCACTCCAGCAAGACCCCAACCTCAGGATGGTCCAGTGGGACAAGGTCCAGTCCCGCCAGGCTACCAGCCCCTGCTCATCTACCAGTCAAAGCGCGCTCTCTCTCTCATATGCTCCAATCTGTCCCTCCCAAGGCTGTGTCCCAGGCTGGAGAGACCAGTGGGTGACAATAAACTTGGCCTCCTACAAGAACCCACAGGGAGGTTGGGCGTGGTGGCTTGCATCTATAATCCCACCACTTTGGGAGGCTGAAGCGGGCAGCACACATGAGGCCAGGAGTTCGAAACCAGCCTGGCCAACAAGGCGAAATCCCATCTGTATTTTAAACAAATACAAAAACTGTTGTATTTTCTATTTGTATTGTATTGTGGTGGTTGGCGCCTGTAATCCCAGCTACTCAGGAGGCTGAGGTGGGAGGATCACTTGAATCCAGGAGGTGGAGGTTGCAGTGAGGCCAAGATCACACCACTGCACTCTAGCCTGAGCAACAGAGCAAGACATCATCTAAAAACAAAACAAAAAACAAAACAAAAAAACAAAAAACAAAAACCCACAGGGCATGCCACCGACCCCTACAATCGAAACTGAAAAAGCAAGAGGAAACCATTCTCGCTTCGACCTCGTCCATCTCAGCACCTCCCTGCTGGACACACCCCTACCTGCTTGTGGACCCTGCACTCTCTCTGACCCAGGAGTGCAGAAAAGCAGATTATAAAGAACAGAGGAGCGCTCTGCAGAGCCAGGTGAATCCCACAGCCACCATCTCGCTAGAGCCAGGCCCATGAATTCCTCACTGCTACATTAGTCTGTTTCTCTCATCCAGGACAGTGGAGTTTTCAACAAAGGCAAGATGAAGTGAGGGTGCCCATCTGAGCATTCCCAGACCGGGCACGGCAGCTCACGCCTCTAATCCCAGCACTTTGGGAGGCTGAGGCAGGCGGATCACCTGAGGTCAGGAGCTCAAGACCAGCCTGGCCAGTGTGATGAAACCCCGTCTCTACTAAAAATAACAAAATTAGCTGGGCGTGGTGATGTGTGCCTGTAACCCCAGCTACTCAGGAGGCTGAGGCAGGACAATCACTTGAATCTAGGAGGCGGAGGTTGCAGTGAGTCGAGATCATGCCATTGCACTCCAGCCTGGGCAACAAGAGTGAAACTCCATCTCAAAATAATAATAATAATAAATAAATAAAACGAACATTCCCTCACACGCGCCAAGAGTGAACACACCAGCTTGGAGCACCCCAGAGACCTCAGGGACAGAGCTCATCTCTGACCTTCGGTTCGACCCCATCCACATCCACCTGAAAGTGGGGAATTCTTCCAGCTGTCACCCAGACTGCATCCACCGACCCCACTCCCTCAGAAGATCAAAAGAACAGCCATCTCCCTCCAACTTCGCTGAACCTCCTTTACTTTTCCAAAATGAGCAGAGATTGAGAGAGCAAAAGAAAGCCCCTCCCTCCCCCTCCTCAGAGTGATGCGTCTCTGGCACTGTCCCTCCCTGCTTGTGCCCACGCACACTGGCCAGGGGCCTGTGCTGTACTTCTCTGATCACACCCATCCCAATCAGAGAGGCACGGAAGCCACGACACTCTCATACGTCCTCAGCACAGAAGGCACAAGTCAGCAGCTTAACTCACACCCATGGGGAGCATCAGTCCTGGTGACCTGCTAGCCCAGGAAAAACACATGTACCCCAAAAAAAACCAGCAGCTTAATCCCGTGCCAAGTGCCACATTCCGCTCTCTGCCCACGTGAGCCCACTTAAGGCCCCCCAACAGCCCCATAAAGCAGGTAACCGTATCTTAAAACTCTGAGTCCATAAACACTTTTTATTTTCTTAAGAAAACACACTTTACTATATCAGTAAACGGGTCCACTTTTCGCCCTTGACATTCAAACTCCCCCCTTCTCCGCCCATGAACCGGCCAGAGCCAATCAAAAGCCCCAGACACAGAGAACCAGGCAGTTGCCAATGCAAAAGCTCTCCACACGCCCCAGGGACTGGGGATTCCCAGAACAGCCACCACAGACACTGACATGGGCCAGAACCCCAGGAGGCTCCTCCTGGCCTCCCTGCAGCAGCCACAAACTTAGCACCTGTCCACAAATACTAAGCAAGCACCCTCTACCAACCAGGCAGCAGGCTCTGGGCCACAAGAGGCCATGACCATGAGGACACTCCAATCTGGCAGTCTCTTGTTAAATGAGATAAAACTCCATTCTTCAGTCCCACCAGGACTGATTCATTTCAACAGCTCAATAGCAGCTGAGCAAGACAGTTCACGCCTGTAATTGCAGCACTTTGGGAGGCTGAGGCAGAAGATGTTGAGCCCAGGAGTTTAAGACCAGCATGGACAACATAGCAAGACTTAGCCTCTATAAAAATAAAAATAGATTGCTGGGTGTAGTAGTGTGCGCCTATGGTCCCAGCTATTCGGGAGGCTAAAGTAGGAGGCTTGCTTAAGGTCAGGAGTTCCAGACTAGCCTGGAAGACAGGGCGACCCCATCTCTACGAAAATAAAAATAAATTAGCTGCATGCGGTGGTACACAGCTGTAGCTCCAGATACTCAGAAGGCTCAGAGGGGAGGATTGCCTGAGCCCAGGCACCAGCCTGGGAAACACAGCAAGACCCTGTCTCTACAAAAAAATTTTAAAATTAGCCGGGTGTGGTGGTGCTCACCTAGTCTCAGCTACTCAGGGGGGCTAAGGCAGGAGGATCACTTGAGCCCAGGAGCTGAAGGCTGCAGTGAGTTATGATGGCCCCACTGCACTCCAGCCTAGGCAATAAAGAGAGACACTGTCTCAAAAAACGCAGGGCGCGGTAGCTTACTCCTGTAATCCCAGCACTTTGGAGGCCGAGGCGGGTGGATCACCTGAGGTCAGGAGTTCGGGACCAGCCTGGCCAACATGGTAAAACCCCATCTCTACTAGAAATACAAAATTAGCCGGGCATGGTGGCGCATGCCTGTAGTCCCAGCTACTCGGGAGGCCGAGACAAGGGAATTGCTTTAACCCAGGAGGTGGAAGTTGCAACGAGCCAAGATCGCACCACTGTGCTCCAGCCTAGATGACAGCGTGAGATGCTGTCTCAAAAAAAAAAAAAAAAACAAAACAAAAAACAAAACCAAAAGCAAAACAAAACCCAAAAAACAAAAACAATTCAATAGCGGGCCATAGCCATGATGGCAGCGGTTCCAGAGAGTAGGTGGGTCAGGCCAAACCAGGTTTAACCCCGAGTCGCCTCTCCGCACGTGAGCGCACACACTCCCTCTGGCTCTCAGGCCTCAGCATCCCCAGCAACAACATGGGGGTACCACTGTCAGAGCTGCCATAGACACAATAATGCCAATGAAGCCCTGCATTCAGAGTCCAGCACTGGGCACTCCATAAACGCTGTTTCCGCCAACACTTCGCTACAAAGCTGTGGTCCACAACAGACAGCATACCTCCTGTGGGTAGTGGAGGCCAGTCACCTGTAGGACCCTCAAGAGCAGTCACACTCCAGGCCTGTCTAGGCCAAACAGCTGCAAACTCTATGACACGCAAAGCCTACACGCCAATGGCATCCGGTAGGTAAGCTGAGGGCGGGCAAGAGAGCGCTGGCGGACGTCGGCTTCCAACCGCCAATCACGGGCGCCCACCAATCACCGGCATCACACTCGCCAATCACAGGCATATCCGCTTCAGGCGGCCTCCCCCCAACTTCCGGCTTGGAGGCCATGCCAAGCCTAGGCACTTTAGTGCGAGAGAGAGAGAGAGAGAGAGAGAGAGAGAGAGAGAGAACGGTGGAGAGAAGAGGGGAGAGGAGAGGAGGAGAGAAGCAGCGGACCAAAGGTGGCGCGGCATCCGCTACTTACTGTAAGAGTAGCTGCTCACTTCCGAGGCGAACGGGGAATGGGCTGACTTGGGCTGGCCTCTGGCCTTGAACCCCACCTCCATCTTCCTGGCTTTGGCGGCCTTTTTGTGTTTACCTTCTCTGGAGGATTTCAGAGACAGGCCGAGGCCCTTGGCCAGCGCCTTCCTGTCCTTCCCCAGCAGGCTGTCGTAAGGAGTCAAGTACCTGCCGCAGCCCCCGCCAGTTTTCGATTTCCCCCCAGCACTGTCCGAAAACTTGAAGGGCGACTTCAACTTGTCCTGCTTGGTGAGGGAGAGGGCCTTATCGAGCTTGCTTGCCAGCTGCTCCTGGTCGCTGGCCATCTTCTTCTTCTTAATCTTTAGCTGGAGAGGGAAGGTGGGTCATGGGTTAAAAGATTTGACAAAACAGCGTAGTGGGTTTCTGTGTACATGCTCTGCCCAGCCTGGGCTCCAATCCTTCCCCTGCCTCTGTGATTTAACTCCTCTTAGCTTCTGTATCTATAAATATACGTATATATATTTAGAGACGAAGTCTCGCTCTGTTGCCCAGGCTGGGGCGCAGTGGCGCGATCTCGGCTCACTGCAACCTCCACCTCCCAGGTCCAAGCAATTCTCCTGCCTCAGGCTCCCGACTAGCTGGGAGTCGGAAGTCACTGCAGCCTCGACCTCTGGGCTCTGTGACCCTCCCGCCTCAGCTTCTCTGGTAGCTGGATGAATACAGCCGTGTGCCACCCCTCCTAATTGTTTTATTTTGTAGAGAGGGGGTTTCACCATGTTGCACAGGCTGGTCTCAAACTTTTAGGCTCAAGGCATTCTCCCACCTCAGCCTCCCGAAATGTCGGGATTCCAAGCGTAAGCCACCACAACTGGCCAGCTTCAATGTTTAACTCTGTAAAATAGGGATACTTGTGTCTGGCATTACAAGGTGCTTCTGAAGATGAACTCGGGTAAGGTATGCAGTGACCACAATGTCTGGTACAAGGTAACCACTTATGAAACAGCCGGTGCTGTGGTTACATTAATCCCTGGCCCTGGCTTTCCGCGGCACTGCCTGCTGTCTCCTAAGGAAGCACTTCAAGCAAGTGCTGCTGCTGATGGCCTGGAGAAGGCAGCTGGATTAAGAGAGGAGGAAAGGAATCAAGATCAAAACCCCAGATTGAAGCACAGCTGATAGGCCTGCAGCAGCTGACAAAGACTAGTGCACAGTCCAAACCAGTTTGCCTAACTAAAGGGGCCGAAGCTGCCAAAAAAAAAATGCCTCAAGTGTTCCTTGGATGCCTGAAGCAGAAAGACCCATTAGAGATTTCACAGATTAAATTCCTGCCTGCACGTCTATCATCAGCTGTAGGCATTTGTTGAAGTGAAATATGCAGTTTCAAAGCCATTGATGCCCCACGTTTGAACATTTTATCTCGATTTTCTTTAATCAGGTGACATTTCTTAAGAAAAAAGTTGGGATGGTGGCAATTACAACAAAAGCATCCCTTACCACAATTTGAAAGTAAAAAATGTCTGGTGGCCGGGCGCGGTGGCCAAAGCCTGTAATCCCAGCACTTTGGGAGGCCGAGACGGGCGGATCACGAGGTCAGGAGATCGAGACCATCCTGGCTAACACGGTGAAACCCCGTCTCTACTAAAAATACAAAAAAATTAGCTGGGCGAGGTGGCGGGCGCCTGTAGTCCCAGCTACTGGGAGGCTGAGGCAGGAGAATGGCGTGAACCCGGGAGGTGGAGCTTGCAGTGAGCTGAGATCCGGCCACTGCACTCCAGCCTGGGGGCAGAGCGATACTCTGTCTCAAAAAAAAAAAAAAAAAAAAAGTCTGGTGTACACACTGGCGATCTTTCTCTTCCTAGACCCCGTCTCCCTCCATGAGCCTGCCCCCAACAGCCCCATAAAGCAGGTAATAATATCTTAACTCTGAGTCCATAAACACTTCTTATTTTCTTTTCTTAAGAAAACATGCTTTCTCAGCCAAGTCAACCAAAATACCCCTCAGCCGGGTGCAGTGGCTCACGCCTGGAATCCCAGCACTTTGGGAGGCTGAGGTAGGCAGATCACCTGAGGTCAGGAGTTCAAGGCCAACCTGGCCAAGATGGTGAAACCCTGTCTCTACTAAAAATACAAAAATTAGCCAGGCATGGTGGTGGGTGCCTGTAATTCCAGCTACTCGGGAGGTTGAGGCAGGAGAATCACTTGAACCTGGGAGGCAGACGTTGCAGTGAGCTGAGATTGTGCCACTGCACTCCAACCTGGGCAACAGAGTGACTCCGTCTCAAAAAAAAAAACAAAACAAAACAAAACAAAAACTACCCCTTTGCAGTGGGCTTTATGGGGAGGGATGACAAGGTACGTTAGTATTTACAGAAAGACACCTTAAGTGGATGGTTTCAATGCTCTGAAGAAATAAGACTCAAGGAGTTGGCTCTCAGCCCATTGCCCCTGGAGAGTTCAGAGAGGAAATTACCATGGCACCAAGCCCTTGTTTCTTAGAACTACAGAATGGCAAAGCTGCTCATTAAACAATTACACCGTTAAACAACAGAGCAATTGCACTATTTAGTTAAGAACTTGTATCTCTGCTTGGCTTTAGCAAAGGGTCATGCAGCACACGGAGGGAGACAGCTTTTAGGTCTCCTGTCTCTGAGGCTGTGTTACTTCGGTAGGTCTCTGACCTCCTCTGGGCCTTAATCTCCCCCTCTGTAAAATAAGGATTGGAGAAGAGTCGTCATTCTGGCACTAAGACAGCCACTTCTAAGGTTTCTGTACAGGAACAAGGGGCCTGCAAAGGGAGCGTGAACTCTTAACATACCCTCCAGACACCTCCCTGAAAGATCTCACACACCTGGAAGACTGGGTTACTTACCTGACTAATGAAGTCGGATGAGGCCTCATGTTCATCCCAAGTCTGGTTCCTCCCCCTGGCTTTCCCCATTCCGACGAGGGCATCGTGTTCCTCCTCAGACCCCTTGTGTCTCTTTCTTATCCCTGCTCCCAGCTCATAGTCATCTGATGTCAGCAGAGACTTGCTGCTCAGCCTGAAACGCAGACGCACTACCGGTCAGCACCGTGGCCAGACAAGACTTGCGGGCTGGGGTCCACCCTCGTGGCCCTGAAGGGTTGGGCTCTGGACCCTGAAGCGCGGACAGTGATGGCAGAGATGGGCGTGGGGAGATGGATCTTGTAAAACAACCGTGCTGGAATTCTGGGATATTTGTGAATGAGGCAGAATGAGAGTTTAAGGTGAAAGAAGGAAAAAAGCGTTTTCTCTCGTGTGTGCTTTCACGCGTACACAAACACACACACACATCTCTGTGTGGTCAGACACCTATTTACCAAATCGTGCCAAGAACAAAGATCAGAAACGCCAAGGAAATCCACCAGGATGGCAGGGGGAGTTTAGAACACAAGTTTACACGAAGAAGGATTCCAGTCTGTCTTCTCCAGCAAGGAAAAAAAAACGAAAAAGGAACCATTTGCTGGTCTCCAGAATCCCATGCGCAGTGGCAATGGGGACACAGACATGGCTTAGAAGCCCCACTTGCTTGCTTTAAGCTGAAACTTCACAGGTGATCGAAACAGCCAATCTGTACTTGGTACTCACTCACTGTGTGTCTTGCACTGTTCGTGACATATATCTTTGCCACAAACGTTTGGTGCTGCTGTATTTTATTTTTTATTTTTATTTTTTGGATGGAGTCTCACTCTGTTGCCCAGGATGCAGTGCAGTGGCTCAATTTCAGCTCACTGCAGCCTCTGCCTCCCAGGTTCAAGCAATTCTCCCACCTCAGCCTCCCGAATAGCTGGGACTACAGGCCCACACCACCACGCCCAGCTAATTTTTGTATTTTTAATAGAGATGGGGTTTCTCCATGTTGCCCAGGCTGGTCTCAAACTCCTGATCTCAAGTGATCCGCCTGCCTCGGTGGCCTCCCAAAGTGCTGGGATTATAGGCGTGAGCCACCGTGGCCAACCTGTGTACTTAATTTTTTTATAGATGAGAAAATAGGCTCAGAAAAGCAAACACCTGGCCTGAGGTCAGTCACACTAAGGGATAGTGTGCTGGGACTCAAGAATAGGAAATTTAACCAGTGCAGGCCACACCCCTGACCACCACACTGCTGGTGGCCGCAGCCTCCTGCCGTCTTTCTCCAGGAAACTCTCCCTGCCCCTGCTGCGGCCAGTGAGGGAGATTTCTACCACTCTTCATCCCCTCTTCGGTCAGAAACATCCAAGGATGTTAAATGGAAGACGTGGGGGCCTTAGAGCTGTTTTATCCTGAGAAGACCTGTGGCCTTCCTACTGCCTCTCCTGTGCCCTCCAAAGGTCCCCCGGGCTCCTCCTTCCTCAGGGCAGGTCTTGAGCCACCTAGCGTCTACCCCGCCCTCCTGTCCCAGGCTCAGAACACTCCGACCCCTTTCCTTGACGGGCCCCTTTCCGCTTGTGCTAAACACCCAGGGAAGGACGAAGCATCTTTTCTGTGCACGCCTCGCCCTGCGGGAAAAGCTCTCGTTCCAGCTGGCATTCAGAAAGACCCACACAGGCGCCCCACAAGGCTGCGACCACCACCCGAGGAGGAGGAGCTTGTCCCCAAGTGCCAGAAGGAGCCAGCCCTGGTCTCGGGGGCAAGCCAGCAGGTCCGGCATGGCGGAGACCGATCGACAGCCGGGTCACAGTCCGTCCCAGCAAGCAAGGCTGGCAGCCCAGCGGGTCCTTCCGCAGGGAGAAGGCGCATGGAAAAGAGGAGGAATTAGGCCCTAGGCGTGAGAAGGCAGGCGTGGCAGGAAGAGAGGTGAAGCGCTGGGTTAGGACATGGGAAAAATCTGTCGCAGGAGCCATCCATCCAGCTCAGCACTGGCCTCACTCCCTCCTGGCCCGGGTAGCACAGTCCGTGCTCCCCGAGGGCCACTGCTGCAGGTAGGTCAGAGTCTGAGGGACGCTAGGTCCCCCAGTACCCCGAGGCAGGCCCCGCGTGGGGCCCGGGCTCCTCCCCTCAAGCTGTGTGCCAGTCCCCGACCCACCGAGGGGCCAGCCTTACTTTCCGCTACTGTGGCCGCTCTTCCCTCTCTTGCGGGGGGGCGACAGGGCGCTCGGGGCGTGGGTCCGTTTCCGCGGCCTGCCAGGGCCTCTGCGTGCCAAGCTTCTATGGGGTTCCTCGCGCCTGTCCCTTAAAAAGAATCACACGCTTGGCTGTGACGCTGGGGGTCGGGCGGGACGTGGAGAACGGGCACACGATGCACACACGGCGTCGGGTCCACGCACACCTCGACGGCTGCTGCGCGCCTGGGGGCCTGGCGGGCCGGGGCAGGGGCCCCACGGGGCGGGCGGGGGGCACACTCACTCGGAGTCCCGGCGGCGCTGCAGCTTCACCAGCTCACGCTGCTTCTCCTTGTACTGGCGCTGGACCTCGGCCAGCCGCATCCGGAAGTCCAGCTCCAGGGCATCCATGTCCTCCAGGGAAGACTTCATGGCGTACATCTGGGGGAAGAACCGGGAGAGGAGAAGCGGGTGAGGATGCCACTGCCCAACGACGCTCACCGCCCACCCAGGTGCCCCGAGGAAGAGGAGACGGCACTGGGAGCTGGGGCTCGAGTCCCACCGCTGCCACCTCCTGACTTGAGGCCATGGCCTCATCGTAGGCAAAGGACCCTGTGCTGGCTCTGTGGGGCTGTGGCAGTGCTCAATTAGATGGCATGCCTGAAGCACAGCACTTGCGTATGACACCTGCTCCATCAGCGAGGGCCACTGTGTCATTTATAAACGGAGGCTCAGTGAGCGGATGCTGCGGCCCCAGGCCCCGTGGACACCTAAGGCCAGAGCTACATGTGACCCTGGGCTACTCTCTTGCCAGTGGATCACACCGCGACCTGTATGATGTGCCTGACATGCTAGCAGATGGGTAAACTGAGTCCCCGAGAAGAGCAACCACTTGCCTGGGACCACGTAGCATGTCAGCACAAGGAGCTGAATGTAGCTCAGCCCTCTCTGACGCCAAAGCCAGCCACGCCCCAAGCAGAAGGGCACCTCCACGGAGGGGACTCCCACCCGGCCTCAGCTCGCGGGCCCCAGGGAGGAAGCAGCCGGCCGCTCACCCGCTCCTCCTTCTTGCGCATCCAGCTGTACTTCTTGTTGGGCTTCAGCTCCCGCGGGAGCCGCAGGTTCTTGAGCGGGTCCACTACAGGCCCATCCAGCACCTCCCTCAGCATGTGGCTGCCCGCTGCCAGCAGACTCTCCAGTGAGGGCCGGGCCACCAGGGCCCGCTCCACACCTGCAGACAGGAGGCAGGTAACAGGGCGCTGCCGCCACCCCCCACCCGACCCCAAATGGGGATGCCAAGGCCCAGAGCAAGCACAGGCCCCAGGCCACACGCGCCCATCCCCCAAGGTGCTGAGTGGACAGAGGCCTTTGTGACATGCCGGAAGTCCTGAGCATCTCTCAACAAGAACGGAGCTTGAGAAGGCCGGGCACACTGGCTCATGCCTGTAATCCCAGCACTTTGGCTGGCTGAGGCGGGCGGATCACTTGAGGCCGGGAGTTCAAGACCAGCCTGGCCAACATACAGAAACGGTGAAACCCCACCTCTACTAAAAATAACAAAAACTAGCCGGCTGTAGTGGCACACACCTGGAATCCCAGCTACTCAGGAGACTGAGGTGGGAGAACCGCCTGAACCCAGGAGGCAGAGGTTGCAGTGAGCTGAGTTTGCACCACTGCATGCCAGCCTGGCCGACAGAGCAAGACTCCATCTCCAAAAAAAAAAAAATTGGCCAGACGTGGTGGCTCACGCCTGTAATCCCAGCCCTTTGGGAGGCCGAGGCGGGCAGATCATGAGGTCAGGAGATCGAGACCATCCTGGCTAACACGGTGAAACGCAGTGAGCCAAGATAGCACCACTGCACTCCAGCCTGGGCGACAGAGCGAGACTCCGTCTCGATCAGTCAATCAATAGAACAGGAGAGAAGGCAGCACGCCCACCACAGGGTCCTGTGCTCTATTCCCAGAGTACACTGGGCGCAGCAAAGCCTCCAGAGGGAGGGCCTCCAAAGGCCGAAGGGTACTTCCCAGCAATACAGCTCTCCTTTATTTTATTTTATTTTATTTTTTTTTGAGACGGAGTTTCGCTCTGTCGCCCGGGCTGGAGTGCAGTGGCCGGTTCTCAGCTCACTGCAAGCTCCGCCTCCCGGGTTTAAGCCATTCTCCTGCCTCAGCCTCCGAGTAGCTGGGACTACAGGTGCCCGCCACCTCGCCCGGCTAGTTTTTCGTGGTTTTTTTTTGTATTTTTTTTTTAGTAGAGACGGGGTTTCACCGTGTTAGCCAGGATGGTCTCGATCTCCTGACCTCGTGATCCGCCCGTCTCGGCCTCCCAAAGTACTG
>NW_016805664.1:263497-298396 GCF_001698545.2 Rhinopithecus bieti
AAAAAAAAAAAAAAAAAAAAAAAAGACAGCCTTCTTCCTTCCTCCTGCAACACACAGGTCCCTCCCTTGGGAGGCCACTGTGGGTGCAGTTTCCAGAAGACAGTTCCAGAAATGATTATGCATATTCAAATGCACATGACATCCACGAGCATCCTTTAAAATATAAAAATAAGCCAGGTGCGGTGGCTCACACCTGTAATCCCAGCACTTTGGGAGGTCAAGGCAGGCAGACAATTTGAGGTGAGCAGTTTTGAGAACAGTCTAGCCAACATGGTGAAACCCTGTCTCTACTGAAAATTCAAAAATTAACTGGGCATGGTGGCAAGCACCTGTAGTCGCAGCTATTCGGGGGTTGAGGCGTAACTGCTTAAACTCAGGAGGCAGAAGTTGCAGTGAGCTGAGATTGAGCCACTCCAACCTTGGCAACAGAGTGAGACCCCGGCTCAAAATATATATATATATATAAATGTAAACTGGGTGCCTGCAGTCCCAGCTACTCAGAAGGCTGAGGCAAGATCACTTGAACCCAGGAAGGTGAGACTGCAGTGAGCCACGATCATATCTGCACTCCAGCCCAGGCAACATAGTAAGCCTGTCTCAAAGAAAAAAACGTACACACACACACACACACACACACACACACACACACATCTCTGGCTGGGCACGGTGGCTCATGCCTGTAATCCCAGCACTTTTGGGAGGCCGAGGTGGGTGGACGGCTTGAGGCCAGGAGCTTGAGACCAGTCTGGCCAACATGGTAAAACCACCCCGCTACTAAAAATACAAAAATTAGCTGGATGCGGTGGTGGCCACCTGTAATCCCAGCTACTTGGGAGGCTGAGGCACGAGAATCGCTTGAACCCTGGAGGCGGAGGTTTCGGGGAGCCATGATAGCCCCACTGCACTCCAGCCTGGGCGACAGAGGGAGACTGTTTCAGGAAAAAAAAAAAAATCTCAACACTGTATCACACTGCTTTTTTTCTGCTTAATGTCTTTTCTCAGCACAAAGCAAACATTTACCTCATTATTATCAGCTTGAACCTTATAAAAATTGCCATCTCTAAAGGTCAAAAACACTAGAATGTCAGCAATTTTAAATGGTCAAACGTGCAAAGAAGGAGCTTACGCAGAATCATGCGGGGCGTGGGGTGGAGGAGCAGCCTAGAACCCTCTTGAACTGATGAGTTTTGATTCATCCAAGTCAGTCATCTCCCATTCACGGCATTTAGGTTCTTCCCCCCCCCCTTTTTTTTTTAAAGATAGGGTCTCACTCTGTGCGCCAGGCTGGAGTTCACCATCACACATCACCACAGCCTCAAGCTCCTAGGCTCACGCAATCACCCTGCCTCAGCCTCCTGAGTAGCTGGGACCACAGGCACATGCCATCACACCCGGCTAGTTTTTGTATTTTTTGTAGAGATGGGGTCTTGCTACATTGCCCAGGCTGGTCTCGAACTCCTGGGCTCAACTGATCCTCCCACCTCAGTCTCCCAAAGTGCTGAGATTACAGGCGTGAGCCACCGTGTCCGGCCTCCTATCTTTTTGTAATAGGAGCACATGGGCACATAGCTGGGACACGTATGGTAGGAAAAGTCTCACCAATGTGATGAATATGACCAGGTCTGTGCAGTTCTCTCTCTCTGATAAATACTCCCCTCCAACCCTCCAGAAAGGGTGCTTCAACCACAGAGATCTTGCTTTGGTCTCCACCAAATTTAAATGAGTCCTATTACAATTTTTTAATTGACATTTCATTTTTTTAATGCAGACAAGGTCTCGCCATGTTGCCCGGGCGGGTCTTAAACTCCTAGGTACAAGCAGTCCTTCTGCCTCAGCCTCCCAAAGTGCTGGGATTACAAACGCGAGCCACCATGCCCGGCTGACATTTTCTTTGTGATCTAAAATATCAATTTTTGGCTGGGCGCAGAGGCTCACACCTGTAATCCCAGCACTTTGGGAGGCCAAGGAGGGCGGATCACCTGAGGTCAGGAGTTCAAGACTAGCCTGACCAACATGGAGAAACCCCATCTCTACTAAAAATACAAAAAATTAGCCGGGCATGGTGGCGCATGCCTGTAGTGCTAGCTACTCAGGAGGCTGAGGCAGGAGAATCACTTGAACCCGGGAGGCGGAGACTGTGGTGAGTCGAGAACCATATTCTCTATTGGCAAAGTTCCAGAGACAGACATGACTAATGATGCTGCTGAGGGGGGAGCTTCTCTTCCTTGGCACCATTCACATTTCACTATTCATTTGCATCTCTGCTTAGGGCTGTCCTCTGCCTTCACTGTAGGGTGCCTTGCTGAGTCCCTGCCTTTACCCACTAGATGGCAGTAGTGCTCCCCCGAAGCTGTGACAACCAAAACTGCGGTTGCCAATGTCTCCTGGGGGAACAAAATCACCCCTAGTTGAGAATACTTGTTTTGCTCTTCTCATATCTTTTTTTTTTTTTTTTTTTGAGATGAAGTCTCGCTCTGTCGCCCAGGCTGGAGTGCAGTGGCCGGATCTCAGCTCACTGCAAGCTCCGCCTCCTGGGTTTACGCCATTCTCCTACCTCAGCCTCCTGAGTAGCTGGGACTACAGGCGCCCGCCACCTCGCCTGGCTAGTTTTTTGTATTTTTTAGTAGAGACAGGGTTTCACCAGGTTAGCCAGGATGGTCTCGATCTCCTGACCTCGTGATCCACCCGTCTCGGCCTCCCAAAATGCTGGGATTACAGGCTTGAGCCACCGCGCCTGGCCACCTTTTTTTTTTTGAGACGGAATCTCACTCTGTCATCTCACCCTGTCATCTCACTCTGTCGGCCAAGCTGGAGTGCAGTGACAATCTCGGCTCACTGCAACCTCCGCTTCCTGAGTTCGAGCAATTCTCCTGCCTCAGCCTCCTGAGTAGCTGGGATTACAGGTATGTGTCACCATGCCCAGCTAATTTTATTTTTAGTAGAGACAGGGTTTCGCCACGTTGGCCAGGCTGGTCTCGTACTCCTGACCTCAAGTGATCCGCCTGCATTGGCCTCCCAAAGTGCTGGGATTCCAGGCGTGAGCCACTGCACCCAGCTGCTCTTCTTTTATCTTTAGGGAGACTGAGGCCACAAAGCCGCAAACCTGATCAGCTCCTAAAGGCTGATGTTAGATTGAAACCATCTCGCCCATCCCACAGTGATGCCTCTGCGCCACCTACCCCTGCCTCAAGTTTCTGCGAGACGTAAGCGTCTACAATGTCAGGTAAGGATGGAGGGCTGCTCTGTTCTCCAGGAGGGGACCAAGGTACAACTGTGTCACCTCCTTCACCCTCCCACAAACCTATTTTCCCGAAGCTCTTAACTGATCAGACAAGGGATGCCCAAGTGGCCTCAAGGCCAGCAGTGGGGGGTTCAGTCATTTCCCCACTAATTTAATATGTGAGAGTCCTAACCCCCCGTAACCTCAGAAGGTGACCTCTGTGGGAGACAGGGCTTTTGCAGAGGTGGTCAAGTTCAAGTCATGACAGTGGGCCTTAATTCCGTAAGGCTGGTGTCCTAATAGGGTGGAGAATTCTGGGCTGGGTGCAGTGACTCACATTTGTGATCCCAGCACTTTGGGAGGCCGAGGTGGGCAGATCACTTGAGGCCAGGAGTTCAAGACCAGCACAGCCAACATGGCAAAACCCCATCTCTACCAAAAATACAAAAATTAGCTGGACATGGTGGCATGCGCCTGTAATCTCAGCTACTTGGGAGGCTGAGGCAGGAGAATCACCTGAACCCAGTAGGCAGAGGTTGCAGTGAGCCGAGATCACACCACTGCACTCCAGCCTAGGCAACAGAGTGAGATTCTGTCCCAAAAAATATTAAAACACACACACACACACACACACAAAACCCAGTACCAGGTAGGAAGACCAAGGGATTTTTTTTTTTTTTTTTTGAGATGGAGTTCCACTCTCGTTGCCCACGCTGTAGTGCAATGGTGCAATCTCGGCTCACTGCAACCACCTCTGCCTGCCAGGTTCAAGTGATTTTACAGCCTCAGCCTTCTGAGTACCTGGGACTACAGGTGCCCGCCACCGTGCCCGGCTAATTTTTGTATTTTTAGTAGAGACGGGGGTTTCACCATGTTGGACAGGCTGGTCTCGAACTCCTGACCTCAGAGGATCTGCCCACCTCGGCCTCCCAAAATGCTGGGATTACAGGTGTGAGTCACCACGCCCAGCCGACCAAGGGAATTTTGATTTTCTTCTACCAAAAACAAAAAAGTTTCTATTGAACTATTTTAGTGAGAGAAAAGCAGCAATGAACTTTAGGACAACCGCCGCCCAGTGGGGAAGGGGCGTTGCTCACACAGGCCAATGGGAGCGTGGCTTCTCCAGGCTTCCTTGAGGGTCATCTGACCATGACAATCAGAAAACCCTGAAAAATGTGGCCTTGTTTGGACCCAACAGTTCTACCTCTGGGCATATAATCCAAGGCAATTCAGAGATATGGACAAAGATTTTTTTTCTTCAAGGATAACCATCACGTTATTTGCAACAGAAATAAATAAATAAATACACTTTGTTTTAAAGCAAACGAAAATGCCTGACGATCTAAGACTGGGTCATCGAGGGCCAGGGCCACCGCCAGGCAGAAAATTGGGCAGTCCCTAAAACAATGATTTTTTTTTTTTTAACCACAGTTTTAAGCTGGCAGCTCATGCTTGTAATCCCAGCAATCTGGGAGGCCAAGGTGGGAAAATCACTTGAGGTCAGGGGTTCGCGACCAGCCTGGCCAACACGGCGAAACCCCATCTCTACTTTTTGTTAAAAAAAAAAAAATTAATGTAAACCCACAGCTTTGAAAACTGTTTAATAAAGAACATTTTAAGTAAAATGGTCAGGCAAGGTGGCTCAAGCCTGTAATCCCAGCACTTTGGGAGGCCAAGGCGGGTGGATCACTAGAAGTCAGGAGTTCAAGACCAACCTGGCCAACATGGTGAAACCCCATCTCCACTAAAAATACAAAAAGATAGCCAGGCATAGTGGTACACGCCTGTAATCCCAGGAACTCAGGAGGCTGAAGCAGGAGAATCACTTGAACCCGGAAGGGCAGAGGCTGCAGTGAGCCGAGATGATGCCACTGCACACCAGCCTGGGTGATAGAGGGAGACTGTCTCAGAAAAAAAAAACAAAGCAGGAACCGCAGTCAGCCTGTGAGAGTGAATCTCAGTGTCTTTGCCAAAGCTAGCAAGAAAGAGGTGGCCTCTTTCGTGAGGCTGCTGAGCAGGCCCAGGGATCTGAGAGGAATTGACAGACCACACCCCCCAACCCAATGAAGACGATTAAGGGACGGTAAGTCGGCCTTGAATGAGGCCAATGGAGAGAAAAGTCGAACAGCAAGAGGGAAGGAGACGGACACAGAGAGAGAGACTAGGGAAGGGCCTGTGTAGGAGAAGAGAAACTTGGTTTCTTGGCTTGAACACCTAGATCCAGCCATACCTGAAATTACCTAATTACTGCTGGACTTCAGTTCCAAGAGCCAATTAATTCTCTCCTGCCTAAACCAATTTAAATAAGACTTTCTGTTCCTTGCAACCCAAGAAATCCTGCTAAAACACACCATTGATAGAATGCGAAATTTCGCCACCAGGAAACCCACAGACCGCTGCACAGTGCGAACACACTTAACATGCCACTCAACAGGACGCTTAAAAATGCTCGAGATGGAAAATTTTGTTATGTGTATCTTACCACAATTGTTTAAAAAAAAGAATATGAATAAACCACATTCCTGGTTTTTCATAATTTAACAGTCTTATAAAAAAAAGTTTAAGGGGTCGGGCACAGCGGCTCACACCTATAATCCCAGTACTGTGGGAGGCTGAGGTGGGCAAAAATCGCTTGAGTCCAGGAGTTTGAGACCAGACTGGGCAACAGAGCAAGACCCCATCTCTTAAAAAAAAATTTTTTTTTAAAGTTAGCTGGGCAGGGTGGTAGATGCCTATAGCCCAAGCTACTTGGGAGGCTGGGGAGGGAAGATCACTTGAGCCCAAGAGTTTGAGGCTGCAGACAGCTAAGACTGTGCCACTGCACTCCAGTCTGGGCAACATAGCAAGACCCTGTCTCCACAAAAACAAAATTTACAAATCTGCAGAACTCAGAGGTTGTGCACTCTCACCTATCTCCTGGCTCCTCCTCTCCAGCTCCAGCTCTGCGATCTCACTCAGCAGGGTGATGCCATGAAGGAAGCTCTGCTCCAAGACAAGGCTCTCGGATGCTTCCAGCTTCTCCAAGGCCTGGGCTCCAGCAGCACCCGGGGAGGGCAGAGGCCTGGCCTGGGGCAGCTCCGCAGCTGCCGCCAGGGCGTTCATGCCAGCCAGTGGGTCCTCTAGACTGGGCAGAAACTGGTCAGAGCTTGCCTCTTCCAGGTAGCAGGTGCTGCCAGGCACAGGCACAGCCTCTTGGGGCTCCAGGCTCGGGCACTGTCCCTCCCCGGCGGGCACGTCACAGTCTGACATTTCTAGGGTGGGCTGGGACTCGCTTGGTGCCACCTGCGCCAGGCCTTCCTCGGACACTGCCTCCACCACGGGCACCGCCACAGGCACCTCCACTGGCTCCTCCTTGGCCTCCACCAGTGTCTCGGGTGTCAGCTGCACCCCCAGGTCCAGGGCGGCAGTGCAGGGTTCTGTCCGGCCCGGGGAATCCACCCGTGGTTCAGGCCCCTCCACAAAGTCTGGGCACTCGGAGGGCTCTGCACAGCTCTGCCCGGTGGCACTCAGCGCCTGGGCCTCCAACAGGCCACCTCCACAACCCCCTGTAGGGCTGGGGGTAGCCATGGCTTCCGCGGCGGGCAGTGGCAGTGGCGACTCCAGAGGCGGCAGCTCTGTGGGGCCCTCATCCATGTCCTCCACCTCTGCCTTCACCTCCCGCTCAGTCAGCGGTTCTTCCTCCGGGCCCTCCCGCAGCGGCTCTGTGATCTTGGAGGGCGACAAGCGGATGGGCTTGTCTTCAGGTGAGAGTGCCAGGCGCTCAGGCCCATCAGCCGGGAGTGGCACATCGGGGGCCAGGCCATCCGCGTCGGCGGCTGCCGTGGGCTGCAGCAGGAAAGGGTAGGGCCTCCCGTAGTGTGGTGGCAGGGCTTGGAACGGGTACCTGGGCGGGATATCTGCCAAGAACACAGGAATCAGCATGGGAGCCCTAGGATCTCATATCCCATGTCCCCATTGACACCGCCCACCACCCCAGAGACCCGGGACACAGCCGCCCTCTGCTCACCCAGCTGCAGGGCTGGGAGCTGTTCTAGGTGGGATCTCAGAGACCCCAGGACCATGCAGTGGCCCCACAGTGAAAAATCAGCCACCTTCCTGTCCCCAGGGTCTGTGGTCTTGAAGGCAAAGAACCACAGTTGTCTCTCTCGTCCCTTTCCCACTCCACACCCAGCACAAGGCTAGACCAGAAGCAAACACTTCATGAGGTCTGCAAAGGCCTACAACTGCCTTTACCCACCTTGTGTGGTCTGGCCTCCACTCCCCACGAACCTGCTGCTCCGCCCCATTAAAGCAGTTGTTCAAAATGTAACAGCAAGGCCAGGTGTAGTGGGCCACGCCTGTCCCAGCACTTGAGGAGGCTAAAGTGGGATGATTGCTTGAGTTCAGAAATTCAAGACCAGTCTGGGCAAAAGTGAGACCCCATCTCTCTTTTTTTTTTTTTTTTTAGATGGAATTTCACTCTTGTTGCCCAGGCTGGAATGCAATGGCACATCTCGGCTCATTGCAACTTGTGCCTCTTGGATTCAAGCGATTCTCCTGCCTCAGCCTCACGAGCAGCTAGGACTCCAGGCATGAGCATGAGCCACAACGTCTGGCCAATTTTTTTTTTTAGATGGAGTCTCGCTCTGTCACCCAGGCTGGAGTACAGTGGCACGATCTCAGCTTACTGCAAGCTCTGCCTCCTGGGTTCACGCCCTTCTCCTGCCTCAGCCTCCCGAGTAGCTGGAACTACAGGCACCCGCCACCATACCTGGCTAATTTTTTTTCTTTTTTGTATTTTTAGTAGAGATGGGGTTTCACCATGTTAGCCAGGATGGTCTCCATCTCCTGAACTCATGATCCGCCCACCTTGGCCTCCCAAAGTGCTGGCATTATAGGCGTGAGCCTCTGCGCCCGGCCGTGCCCGGCTAATTTTTTATATTTTTAGTAGAGACGGAGATTCACCATGTTGGCCAGGCTGGTCTCAAACTCCTAAACTCAGGTGATCCACCCGCCTCGGCCTCCCAAAGTGCTGGGATTATAGGCGTGAGCCACTGTGCCTGGCCTGCAAGACTCCATCTCTACAAAAAAAAATTAGCTGGTCATTGGTGGTATACTATGTAATCCCAGCTACTTGGGAGGCAAAGGTGGAAAGATCACTTGAGCCTGCGAGATCAAGGCTGCAGTGAGTTATGATGGCACCACTGCACTTCAGACTGGGTGACAGACCCTATCTCAAAACAAAACAAAATATAACAGCAGGACTAGCTGCAGTGGCTCAAGCCTACAATCCCAGCACTTTGGGAGTCCAGAGTAGGAGGATTGCTTGAGCCCAGGAGATCAAGATCAGCCTTGGCAACTAAGCAAGACACAGCTGTATGAATATAAAAAATAAATTGGCCGGGTGTGGTGGCTCACGCCTGTAATCCCAGCACTTTGGGAGGCCGAGGTGGGTGGATCACCTGAGATCGAGAGTTCGAGACCAGCCTAACCAACATGGAGAAACCCCATCTCTACTAAAAATACAAAATTAGCCGGGTGTGGTGGCTCATGCCTATAATCCCAGCTACGAGGGAGGCTGAGGCAGGAGAATCATTTTAACCTGGGAAGCAGAGGTTGCAGTAAGCCGAGATTGCGCCACTGCACTCCAGCCTGGGGAACAAGAGTGAAACTCAGTCTCAAAAATAAATCAATCAATAAAAATAAATAAATAGCCAAGTCCAGTGATGCGTGCCTATGGTCCCAGCTGCTTGGGAGGCTGAGGCAGGAGGATCACTTGAGCCCAGATGTTCAAGGCTGCAGTGAGCTGTGATTGTACCACTGCAGTACAAGCTTGCGCGACAGAGTGAGGATCCCATCTCAAAAAAAAAAAAAAAGAAAAAGGAATAGCAACCCAGTTCTGTCCCCAGGTATAATCTCCCTGAGAGCAGGGCTGTGTGCCCCTGATTCTCTGCACCACTCCCAGCCCAGCAGCTGGAGGCACACAAAAGGAAACTGACAAAGGAGAGACAGGCGCCAGGCCAAGCTCAGTAATTGCCATCACTGGCCCAAGCTCACTCAGCCTCGGTGCCAGAATCTGAATTTGAACCAAAGTCCTCCCAAGCACGCGCTCAACATGCCTAACACCCCCCAGGAAGGAAGAACACAGTGCCAGCCCCCAAAGCCACCTGCTGCAATGCCACCTGATGCAGAAGACGGGAAGAGTGGGTGTGTGCGTGCGACCCATGGAACGGGTGTCCCTAGACCATCATCACCAAGGTAGAATTTAGCGCTGACTGCATGCTGAGTATGTGACAGGTGTGGCTCGGTTGAAAGCTCAGAACAACTCGTCCTGAAGCAGTTTCTAATATTAGGCCCATTTCCCTGACACTACTGCTGAGAAGGGGCCGGGGAGAGGCTGGATGTGACTGTGGGCTCCTGTGTTCGTCTCCGTGTCTGGCGGCGGGTCTGGTATGTAGGAGGTGCTCCGTGGAGTTGGAATGAATGAACGACCGAATGGGTCAATGAAGAGATGGGGTGAGCAGTTTTACCACACCAGGGCCAGAGTGAGACCCTGAGGGTCTCAGCTGCATCCTACCTGAGAAAAGGGCCTGGAAGGGGCTGGGGGCTTCCTTCTCCAACTCCAAGTCTTTCTTCTCGACCACATTCTCGGGAGCCTCCTCCTTGCGGGTGATACCTGGGGTGGGTGGCGGGGAGGCCGGCGGCGGGCTGGTGGGGTGGGAGCTGGGGGTGGCAGGGTAGGCATAGGCGGGTGGCTTGGACACGTCCTCCAGCTTCTGGATGACCTTGGCCTTCAGGGCAGCCACAGGGGATGCGCGGGGTGATGGTGGTGGGCTCACAGCCTTGCCATAGGTGCCCGTGGGGCCGGCGGCCAGGCCGGGGGGCTTCCGCGGCAGCAGCCCGGGGCCAGCAGTGGCCAGGCCAGCCTTGCCCGCAGCCTCCAAGCCCCGCTTGCTCCCCTTCTCTTCCATCTCCGCCCGGTGCTCCTGCGCCTTCAACCGCTCCTGCTGGGGAGGGGCCGGCAGGCAGGGTCAGCATGGCATGAGTTCCCCCCTCCCCCACCCCCGCACCTGCCCTGTCCCCGCAGGGTCCCCCAGCCTGAGGAGAACCTCATGCAGGGCCTGGGGTCCAGGCTGCCCACCCCCTCCCAGGCTGGAGACGGACATTCCATCCCAGTCCATGTGTCATAAGCACAGCATTCCATGCAGAACCCCAAAAGGCAGGGCTGGGGGTGAGGAGCTCTGGTGGGCCCCTTTGGACCAGGGCTGATGGGGGACCTCCACCAGGACACCGGCCCTGCAGGGACCCTCACAGTCAGGGCATGGGGGGCCACCCCTCGATGACATTGGGACAGATGCCTTCACGGAGTGCTCACTACCTGCTCAACCTTCCTGCTTCACTGCATCATCATTTTACGGTCTCACAATGCCCCAAAGCGGGCAGGAGGAGCCCAGGCGTGTCTTTTATGAGGAAATGGGAGGGAGTCGGCTCCGTGACCACCAATGCCTACCTGGGCCGGTCAGTCAATACACAAAACATACTGGGGGCCAGGCATAGTGGCTCACACCTGTAATCCCAGCACTTTGGGAGGCCAAGGCAGGTGGATCCCCTGAGGTCAGGAATTTAAGAACAGCCTGGCCAACATGGTGAAACCCCGTCTCTACTAAAAATACAAAAAAAAATGAGCCACGCACGCCGGGCGTGGTGGCTCATGCCTGTAATCCCAGCGCTTTGGGAGGCCAAGGCGGATGGATCACCTGAAGTCAGAAGTTCGAGACCAGCCTGACCAACATGGTAAAATCCATCTCTACTAAAAATACAAAAATTAGCTGGGCATGGTGGCACGCGCCTGTAATCTCAGCTACTTGGAGGCTGAGGCAGGACAATCGCTTGAACCCGGGAGGCGGAGGTTGCGGTGAGCCGAGATCACGCCATTGCACTCCAGCCTGGGCAACAAGAGCGAAACTCCATCTCAAAAAAAAAAAAAATTAGCCATGCAAGACAGCATGCGCCTGTAATTCCAGCTACTCGGGAAGCTGAGGCAGGAGAATCGTTTGAACCCAGGAGGTGGAGGTTGCAGTGACCCGAGATCGCACCACTGCACTCCAGCCTGGGCAACAGAGCAAGACTCCACTTCAAAAAAACTGCACAAACAAACAAACAAACAAAAAACACCAGGATGAAGCACTCCAAGACAGGCCACTCTCCCGATTACTTAACAGTTACATTTAGCAACCCAAGGACTACACAACGCTAGCATCTGTTTCTAGGAGAGGAAACTTGAAGCCCAGAGAAGTAAAGGTACTTCCCCATGAGCACACAGCCAGGCCTGACAGAGGTAAGATTCAGAACTGGGGCTCGGGCTCTGAGAACTCCTTGCTGTATGTACCACCTGGGCCGACCCCTCCAGAGCAGACTCTTCCTGTACCCTATCTTATGGGACCATGCCATCAGGAGACAGCTGGCCAGGCCTCCTTGTGCCTCTCCGAGAGGCCACCTGGAGAGAAGAGGCCAGGCTGGGCTCAGGCAACAGCGGGAGCCCACTGGACTCCTTCAGCATCCAATCACCCTTCCCCAGTCCCCAAGGCCACCTCTCTGCCTTGGTTTCCCCCTTGTTCCTGCACCCTGCCCTTCCAGGCTCCATCTACCTCTGTTCACAGCTCCCTCTGCCTGGAGAGCTCTTCCACAGACGGTTCCAGGTCTCTGTTCCAGTGCTGCCTCCACCAGGAAGCCCTCCCTGACCACCTGCCCCTCTGCTGTTTTCTCCCTCCCTGTAACTGTCTGGAGTTTCTGCTGGCTGACTCGTCTGCCTCA
The DNA here is from genome assembly GCF_001698545.2 of Rhinopithecus bieti. Lineage (NCBI taxonomy): Eukaryota > Metazoa > Chordata > Mammalia > Primates > Cercopithecidae > Rhinopithecus > Rhinopithecus bieti. The sequence continues at coordinate 275,511 of NW_016805664.1, forward strand.
TCACCCATGGGGCCCCCAGAGGGAGCTGCGCCTCATCCTCCCCGACTCACCACCAGCTGGGCGCTCCTCTGCAGTTCCAAGGCCTGGGCCGCCTGCTGCTGCAGGTACAGGAACTCCTGCTGCCGCAGGAAGTGCTGCTGCGAGAAGAGCTGCAGCTGCTGTGCATGGTGCAGAGGGCTGCGGCCTGGCGGGTACAGGGCAGGCCAGAGGGGTGGCACGGTGGCCCGCTCCATCAGCTCCGCTGTGGGGACACAGACAGTGTGCTGCACCTGCGGCCGGATGCTGCACCACCATGCCTATTTACAGAGGGGAAGACGAGGCCAGAGAGGGGCCACCCACACAGCGGGGAGCTGGGCTCTGCAGGGCCCCCGGCTGTCCCCTAGGGGCAGGAAGCTTGTCCTGTCCTCCATAGGCCACGTATGCACCCCAGGCCCAGGAACACAGCCCTGTCCACACCCGGGATGGGATGTCCCCACAGCCTGACAACCAAAGCAGGTCAGCATGCAGACGTGTAAGAGGGCCACTGGGAGGACCCAGGGAACGCCTTCTCCGGCCCCTCCCAGCTGTCTTTTTTCTTTTTTTTTTTTTTGAGACGGAGTCTTACTCTGTCACCCAGGCTGGAGTACAGTGGCCGGATCTCAGCTCACTGCAAGCTCCACCTCCCGGGTTTACGCCATTCTCCTGTCTCAGTCTCCCAAGTAGCTGGGACTACAGGCGCCCGCCACCTCGCCCGGCTCGTTTTTTTGATTTTTCAGTAGAGACGGGATTTCACCATGTTAGCCAGGATGGTCTCGATCTCCTGACCTCGTGATCCGCCCGTCTCGGCCTCCCAAAGTGCTGGGATTACAGGCTTGAGCCACCGCGCCCGGCCTCCAGCGGTCTTCGAGGTGGATTCGAGGAGATGGTGGTGCCAGGTAGGGGGAATCCCAGCCCCCACCCAGGGCTGCCTGTCTTGCTTCTCTTTATGGAGTTTTTGGGCAGGAGCTCATTGCAACAAAGACCCCAAGGCTTTATAACGCTGGCCACAGATGTTCTCTCTGAACCCCAGTCTGCCTCCCCAAACCCCGGATCTGCCGGCCGCCACCCCTCAGCGGGAGGCCCTTGGCATCAGAGCCCATCTCGCTGGGCATGGCCAGCCTGGCCCACGGTGGCCACACGGAGGGTCCACTTACCAAAGTGAGGCAGGTGATCGCTGGGAATGACCACCAGCTGGCCCGACTGGGGGTCCCGGACAAACTGGTAGGCCGATGGCAGGGAGCCTCCAAGGCCAGGTGGGAACGCAGGGGCCATGCCCTGGTGCAGAGATGGGGGGCCCAAGCCTAGGAGGAGAGAAGCCCAGGCCTGAGTCAGCGCTGGGGCACCCCAGGCTGTTTGTCCCCGGGCGGCCCCAGCCCAGCACCATCTCCCAAGTCCTGAACCTCCTGGGGCCTCCAGTGGGGAAGCCAAGGGACAGGGGTGTTGGCTGGCTGCAAAGAACCTCACAGAGCCACCCGCATTGGGCATCTGCCCCAAACAGGCATGGCAGACGGGCCCCACGCGGCAGAAGCCATTATCATTCCTTCTTCGGACAAATGTGGAGGCCAGGCCCAGGACCCCCAGGAAACGGCAGGCAGGAGCCAGCCCTGAGCTCTTGTCCTGCACCTGCCCCCTCCCACCCCTCCCTCAGAGAAGGGGAGAGTCCCTGTGCCCCACACTCACCGTAGGGGTGTCCGGCGAGCCACATGGATGTGCTGCCCGAGCGGGGCAACCAGGGGTGCGTGGCCAGATGGGCTGCGGGGTCGGCAGACCAGCGACCCGAGCCCGCCAGCGCCGGGCCCCCCGTCACCATGAGGTTGGGGTTCAGGCCGTTAGGAGCACAGCTGGTAGGGTGCAGGCGGGCCAGGTCAGCCAGCTCCTTACTCTCTCTGGAAGGAGGATCACAGGTGTCAGCAACAGCTGGGACAGCCCAGGGGACGAGAGGGAGAAGAGGGGTTGCCCCAAGGAACTGTTTGCCACCAGGCCATGAGTCAGGACAACCACTGCTCGGAACTGAAAGGCCTCCCAGGGCCTTCCACACTCACTGGAAGGGGTCGTGGGGTCACCTGGCCTGGGCAGGGCTGGCCCAGTGCTGAGGACCAGGGCAGCTCCCGCTCTCAGTACCACAGCATCCATGGTCAAGGGGCGAAGCTCACCTGGGGTCATCCAGCTGCCCCTCACCCCCAGGGGCTCCCAGACACCCCCCAGACCCTCACTCTCCCCCAACGCCCTCACCTGAGCAGCTTCTCCTGATCCCGGTCCAGCCGCGCCCCGAGCAGCCGTTCCTCCCGGTGTCTGGCCCGGTCGTCCACACAGTCCTCATCTGCTCGGCCGTGTCCTACAGGGGGACAGGCGGAAGTGAGCCCCCAGCCAGCACCCAGCGCACCCCAGACCCACTGGTCCCACTGCCCTCACCCCTCCCTGGGCCCCCCAAAGCCCCAACGGTCCTGCACAGCCATCTGTGCAGTGCCTTCACCCCGACACCTTTCCTTATGACACATCAAGCTCCCCCAAACCCCAATCGGGGTTTCTCAGGGCCAGGAATCATCCATCCCCTCTGTCATCCCCCATCCAAAAGGCCTATGTCCCCTAGACAGGCAACCGTGGCAATAATTAGACCAATAGCCATGGATATTATAAGAAAATGTCATAAAACCTGTCACATAACAATGAAATGTGAGACTAGGTGCACTTGCTAATGCTATTTTACTTTTTTTTACTTGAGAGGGAATCTTGCTCTGTTGCACAGGCTGGAGTAAAGTGGCGCGATCTTGGCTCACTGCAAGCTCCGCCTCCCGGTTCACGCCATTCTCCTGTCTCAGCCTCCCAAGTAGCTGGGACTACAGGCGCCCGTCACCACGCCCGGCTATTTTTTTTTGTATTTTTAGTAGAGACGGGGTTTCACCGTGTTAGCCAGGATGGTCTCCATCTCCTGACCTCATGATCCACCCACCTCGGCCTCCCGAAGTGCTGGGATTACAGGCACTGCGCCCAGCCACTAATGCTGTTTTAATGAAGGGAAAGCAGATTCTGAGCTGGGGTTTGGTGAGGATAGGGCAGAGTCCAAATGGAAAAAAAAAACCACAACCCAAAAACTAGCCAGAACTGGGTCACATTAAGCCAGGCTGTGGTCCCAACCATGCAGGCCTGTGTGTCCCAAGACAGTTTAAATACACATGGCTAGCCGCGCCAGTTGGCTCACGCCTGTAATCCCAGCACTTTGGGAGGCCAAAGGGGGTGCGGATCACCTGAGGTCAGGAGTTCGAGACCAGCCTAGCCAACCTGGCGAAATCCCATCTCTACTTAAAAAAATACAAAAATTAGCTGGACGTGGTGGTGTGCACCCTGCGATCCCAGCTACTCGGGAGGCTGAGGCAGGAGAATCATTTGAACCCAGGAGGCAGAGGTTGCAGTGAGCCAAGACTGCACCAGTGCACTCTAGTCTAGACGACAGACAAAACGAGACTCCGTCTCAAAAAAAAAAAAAACCCGGCCGGGCACGGTGGCTCAAGCCTGTAATCCCAGCACTTTGGGAGGCCGAGACGGGTGGATCACGAGGTCAGGAGATCGAGACCATCCTGGTCTACACGGTGAAACCCCGTCTCTACTAAAAAATACAAAAAACTAGCCGGGCGACGAGGCGGGCGCCTGTAGTCCCAGCTACTCGGGAGGCTGAGGCAGGAGAATGGCGTAAACCCGGGAGGCGGAGCTTGCAGTGAGCCGAGATCGCGCCACTGCACTCCAGCCTGGGCGACAGAGCTAGACTCTGTCTCAAAAAAAAAAAAAAAAAACCCATATAAAAATTTAGACGGGCATGGTGGCATGTACCAGTAGTCCCAGCTACTCAGGAGGCTGAGGTGGGAGGATCGCTTGTGCCTGGGAAGTCGAGGCTGCAGCAATTCCCTATCATGATTGTACCACTTCACTCCAGCCTGGGTGACAGAGGGAGACCCAGACTCTAAAGAAAAAAACAATCAAGACAGAAAAGTAAACCCAAAGAACATTATCCACTTGGGTGGAGGGGGTGGCCTTGGCCCCCAGAGTGGGAGATGCCACCAGGCTCACCCATCCCTGTCCCTCCCCATGGCCAGCCCCTGAGTCCCAGGCCTGGCACATGGATGGTCACCAGAGGAGAGGGGACGGGGAGGGGTGGAGTGGCAGGAGCCCCATCTGTCCCTCTCGGTCCCTCCTCGTCCCTGCCACCCTGCCCTGGCCCCTCTTTGAGTGTTTAACACCATGAGCCAGAGATGGGACCACCGACAGGTGAGGGCACGGGAGGAAGCTGAGCACCATGGCAGAGGCCACCAGGTGTACAGCTCGGAAACCTGCCCGTCGGCTCCCGGGTGCCACTCGCACAGGCTGAGGCATGGTTGATACTCCCCTCAGGGCCAGCCTTCCCAGGGCTGCCAGGAAGAGGGGTGGGCTGGGAGCTAGGTCCTCCTACCCAGGGCTACTGTGGGCAGATACTGGCCATCAGCCACCCGCAAGGGCCCAGTCCAGCACTGCCAGCAGCAGTGTCAGGGGCTCAGCCCCCATTACAGAGACACTATCCTTCTGCTGGAGACAAGGTCCCCACCCAGCTGCCCTAGCTGGGGTCTACAGCGGCCCCACAGCCATGACCCTAATGGGTGAGGAACCTTGGAATCAAGCTTCTCCTCTCATCTCTCCCTTCTCACACCCCCAAATACCGCGAGCTCCTAATGAGCAGTGCCCCAGGCCCAGCAGAATGGCTCACACCTGTAATCCCAGCACTTTGGGAGGCCCAGGTAAGAGGATCACTGGAGTTTGAGACCAACCTGGGGAACACAGTGAGTCCCCATCTCTACAAAAACATAAAAAATTAGCCAGGAAGAAGGTGGGTATCCTCCAGTCCCAGAAGCAGAAGAGAGGAACCCAGAGAGGGGCACAGTCATGCCAGCCCAGAAGCCTGCAGGACCGAGTGTGTGGAGGGACAGCTGAGCAGCCTGGCACCGGGAGGGGCATGTCGATGAGGCGGCTGGACATGGGCCTCCAGGGCCACCCGGACCTCCAACATCAGTGTAGCTCCTGTATCAAAGCAGAACCTGAGCTCACAAGGCACCCCTTAGTCAGGACTGAAAGGGGCCCTGCCTGGGGACCTCACGGGGAAACTGAGGCTGAGAAGGGCAGTGACAGGTCTCGGGCAGGACTGGGACAATGGAGGGCCACCCCAGAGTCCCACAGCTGTGCTGAGAAATCGGGTCATGAGCTCAAGCTTCCCTCTCCCAGGGGAGACAGCCGTCCCAGCTTATAGAATCCCAGAGGCTCAGCCACCTGAAGGGGCCACCCTCACGCCCCCGGCTCCTCCTGGAGTCTGGGACAAGCTTTGAGCACAGGGCTCTCCCAGTGCCCCCAGAAGAGGCGGGCACTGAGCGTGCAGCCTGGGCTCAGCCCCAAGTCCTCTGTGCCCCCAACTGTCCCGGCTGTCACTGCGAATGGTCTCAGGGGCTTCCATCCCAGGCGCCACCTGCCACCGAAGCCAGTCTACTTGCCAGCCCCCTCTCAGAGCACCTGCCACCCTCAGGGCCTCAAGGGCCATAGCCTCAGGCTGCTCCCTGCAAATGTGGCTGGCCTCTGAAGAGATATAGTGAGCCCTCTGTCCCCTACCCCTGCCAGGCTCCTGCTCTACCCTCCTCACTCTGTGCCCCCCCATCTGCTCTAATCCTGGTCCCATCTGTCACCCCACGGGGCCAAGTGGGGACCTGGCTGGCCTCTCAAGGGTGCCCCACCCTCTCTGCACATATCACACTCGTCCCTTCCCCACCTCTGGGCCACACACACACACCATTCCCACCACCTGGACCCCCACCATCAGAGCTCAGCTTCAATGCCACCTCCTCCAGGAAGCCCCCCCGACCACCTCTGCTCCATCACGCTCTAGATTCCACACAGCTATTCTGCTTATTGAACACTATCTGTGTTCTAAAGGCTGCAGTGAGCCATGACAGCACCACTGAACTCCAACCTGGGCGACGGAGTGAGACCCTGTCTCTAAAAAAAGAAAAAAAGAGAGAAAGAAAGAATAGAAAGAAGGAAAGAAGGAAAGACTGAAAGAAAAAGAAGTAAACTCAGGTTGGGCACAGTGGCTCACGCCTGGAATCCCAGCACTTTGAGAGGCCAAGGTGGGCGGATCACCCAAGGTCAGAAGTTCAAGACCAGCGTGGCTAACACGGTGAAACCCTATCTCTACTAAAAATACAAAAATTAGCTGGGCATGGTGGCAGGTGCCTGTAATCCCAGCTATTCAGAAGGCTGAGGCAGGAGAATCGCTTGAACCTGGGAGGCGGAGGTTGCAGCGAACCGAGATCACACCACCGCACTCCAGCCTGGGCGACAGAGCCATACTCCATCAAATAAATAAAATAAAATAAAAACAAAAATATAAAATAAAATAAAAATAAAAAATAAGAGAAAGTGGATAAATAAACAAAGGCTGTCCCTGTGCCCAGCAGGGCACCAGGCCACTTTGCACACATGAACTCAATCACCATCAACCCAGGAGGCAGATCCTAGCCCTCACCCCTCTCTTCCAGATGAGGAAGCTGAGGCACAGGGAGATAAAGAAACATGCCCAGGTCACAAGACTAACATGGACGCATCATGGCTGGGATCAGCGTCCAAGTCGGCCCTGCTGACCGCCAACATACACAGCCCCATGTAGGGAGTGCCACAGGGCCCTGTCTAGCCACGTCACTGCTGTCCCCTATCTGCAGGCCGCCCGGAGGCCCAGCCCCACCCCAGGGCCCATGGTGGGGTGAGAGTGTCCTGCAGCAAAAGCCCCCCAGTCTGCAGCGCAGTCTGCAGCGCTAACGAACCCCCTCACAGGTCACACGCCCCACACTGCAGCCATTAGGAGCCCAAGGCTCATGCAGAGGCCCCGTTCCCATGGCAACCCCTTCCTGGCCCCTCTCTGAACAGCTCCAGATAGGGTTGCTCTCCCGGGGTCCAGGGAAGTGGATGGTAGGGGGGCGGTGACGGGATAGAGGCCCCAGCAGGCTTGTCACCAACACCATGGCATACACCTGGCTCTGCACCCCCAGCCACCCTGTGATGCTGGAGGTGGGGACATCCCCACAGCCCCTCCCTCCCAGACCTGGTCCCACCCTAGAGGTGATGGGCCAGTGAAGAGGTGGGAGAGACAAAGCTCAGCTCAGGGTTCCCCACTCAGCCTTGCCTCATCCCTGCAGGCCTCAGTCTCCCCATCTGTGAACAGGGAGAGTAACAGTCCCTCCTCTGCATAGGTCCACGTCCTCACAGGAGGCCTCATGGAGCTGTCTGTTCATACAGGCTGCTGGCTCAATGGCAATGACTGCTTTCTTTTCTAGGGGGCGGTTGGGGGACAGGATCTTACTCTGTCACCCAGGTTGGAGCGCAGTGGTGCGATCTCACTGCAGCCTCGACCTGCTGGGTTCAAGTGACTCTCCCCTACCTCAGCCTCCCAGTAGCTGGGACTACTGGTGCCACGCCACTATGCTCGGATCGTTTATTTTTATTTTATTTTATTATTATTATTTGAGATGGAGTCTCACTCTGTCACTCAGGCTGGAGTGCAGTGGCGTGATCTCAGCTCACTGCAACCTCCACCTCCCAGGTTCAAGTGATTCTCTGCCTCAGCCACCCGAGTAGCTGGGATTACAGGCGCCCGCCACCACGCCCAGCTAATTTTTTTGGTATTTTTAGTAGAGATGGCGTTTCACCATCTTGGCCAGGCTGGTCTTGAACTCCTGACCTTGTGATCCACCCGCCTCAGCCTCCCAAAGTTCTGGGATTACAGGCATGAGCCACTGTGCCCGGCTTTTTTTTTTTTGTAGAGCTGGGGTTTCACTATGTTGCCCAGGCTAGTCTCCAACTCCTGAGCTCAAGCGATCTACCCACCTTGGCCTCCCAAAGAGCTGAAATTACAGGCATTGAGTCGCTGCATCTGGCAAGGATGACTCTTAGGGGTCTCGGGTTCTCGGGCGTGCGTGGGGGCTCTGACTGTGTGGGGCTCACAAATGTAGGTAATGCCTGTCCTTCATCCATCTCAAGGTCCAAGACAGCCTAAGGCCAGACCTAGATCCTATGTGAGGACAGGAGGAGCCAGCGCTCCCCTGCACAGGCAGGCGCATTCTAAGACCCTAATGCCTGAATATGAACAGATGAGAGAGAGGCCTACTATGTGCCCGTCAGCCTACCCGGCATCAAACAGATGAGCTGCCCCCAGAGCCGAGAGGGCTCAAGGCTCTTGTTCAAGGTTACGTAGTTACAAAGCGCAGAGCCTGGACTTAAAACCATTGACAGAGGCAGAGGGCTCGCCCCAAAAAGCAAGAGACTGGGGCGAGACCCCAGGAGACCAGGGTGACAACCTGACTGTCCTCAGCTGGGAGAACTGCCCAGGCACAGGCACCCCAGTGCGTCTCTCTCCTCCCTCCTTTCAAAGTTGCTCAGCATTCAGACTGGGCTGCCCAGAGAGAAATGACCACTTCTTATGGGATTTTTTTAAGGACAGAAAGAATCCAGCCACATACTTTTTTTGTTCTTTTAGAGACGGGTTATCACTCTGTTGCCCAGACTGGAGTGCAGTGGTACAAGCATAGTACAGTGCAGCCTTGACCTCCCAGGCTCAAACTATCCTCCCACTCCAGCCTCCTGAGTAGCTGGGACTACAGACACACCAGCATACCCAGATGATTTTTTTTTTTTTCTTTCATTTTTTGAGATAGACTTTCGCTCTGTTGCCCAGGCTGGAGTGCAATGGCACGATCTCAGCTCACTGCAACTTCCTCCTCCTGAGTTCAAGCGATTCTCCTGCCTCAGCCTCTCAAATAGCTGGGATTACAGGTATGTGCCACCATGCTCGGCTAATTTTGTATTTTTAGTTAGTAGAGATGGGGTTTTACCACATTAGCCAGGCTGATCTCAAACTCCTGACCTCGGGTGATCCACCCGCCTCAGTCTCCCAAAGTGCTACGATTACACGTGTGAGCCACCACACCCAGACTATTTTTATTTTTTGTAGAGACAAGGTCTTGCTAGGTTGCCCAGGCTGGCCTTAAACTCCTAAGCTCAAGTGATCCTCCTCCTTTGGCCTTCCGAAGTGCTGGGATTACAGGCGTGAGCCACCATGCCCGGCCCCCAACCAGTCACCTACTTGTCAAACATCAGCACCAACAGAGAAGGGCAGCTTCAGATAAATCCCCAAACACCTCATCCCAAACTTCTGGCACACCCTCCCTCCCTCTCTCACATTCACATTGTCCCCCTCCCCTCCACACACACACACACTCACGGCCTCTTGGACACAGACAGGTACTCTGGGATCCCAGATGGATTCCACTGACCGTGAGCCCCCAACAAAGGTGCTACCCCATGCGACAGAAGGATCCTTCCAGAGAAAGGCTCAAAGAGATCTCCTGCCTCCCAGGGGACCCCAGCCCCAAACCTCTGAGCAGGAGACTTTTCTGTCACCAAGCTGGCCACCTCCAATCCAAGGGCTATTGGCCCCTCCCTCCTTCTGTCCCAGAATAAGGCCGATTCTCGTGCAAAGCCCCAGGGTCAGAGTGTAGCGGGGGCTTCCCTGGCTCCCAGGAGCTCTGCACAGGACCGTGGGCTCATTCAGTCAGTCAACAAACACTCACTGAGCATCGCTCACTGAGCCAGTCCTGCTGGATGAAGAGAATTCCAAGACAAGCCTGACAGAGCCCCAACTCCCAGCTCAAAATCCAAAGACTCCAGGGCCGTCCCCAGAAGGCAGGAGCATCTAGAGCTCAGCCAGAGACAGGCCCCATCCAAGGTGGCTCGACGGGGAGGTGAAGGCACAGAGGATGGGGAGACGTGGCCGTGCAGGAAGTGGGAAGGGCGCTGCAGGCAGGAGGTCCAGCATCACACACCCAGGACCGGCTGGGGCAGGCGTCAAGGTGGTGGGAAAGTGACACAGCTGGCCGGGCGCGGTGGCTCACACCTGTAATCCCAGCACTTTGGAAGGCCAAGGCGGGCAGATCCCCTGAGGTTAGGAGTTCGAGACCAGCCTAACCAACATGGTGAAACCCCATCTCTACTTAAAAAATACAAAATTAGCTGGGCATGGTGGCGGTGCCTGTGACCCCAGCTACTCATGAGGCTGAGGCAGGAGAATCACTTGCACCCGGGAGGCAGAGGTTGCAGTGAGCCAAGATCGTGCCACTGCACTCCAGCCTGGGCAACAGAGCAAAACTCTGTTTCAAAAAAATAAAACAGCTGGATGCGGTGGCTCATGCCTGTAATCCCAGCACTTTGGGAGGCCGAGGCGGGCAGATCACTTGAGGTCAGGAGTTTGAGACCAGCCTGGCCAACATGGTGAAACCCTGTCTCTACTAAAAAATACAAAAATTAGCCGAGCGTGGTGGCGCGTGCCTGTAGTCCCAGCTACTCGGGAGGCTGAGGCAGAAGAACCGCTTGAACCCGGGAGGCAGAGGTTGCAGTGAGCCGAGATCATACCACTGCACTCCAGCCTGGGTAACAGAGCAAGAGTCCGTCTCAAAAAAGAAAAAAAAGTAACACAAGTAGGAGATTCAGCCAGAGAGGCCCAGACTCCCATCCTCAGAGTAGCGGGTCAGGGTGGACTCTGGGAGGCGAACACAGAGGGGCATCTACAGGGTCCTCTGCAGCCATGGTGTACACGAACACTGGGGAGGCAGGGCTGGTGTGACGAGGGTGGCCTGTGCCCTCCTAGGCTGTCTGGGAAAACAAGGTTGAGACAGTGGAAGTAGGAGGTGGTGGTGACAGGACCCAGCCATGCCACTTGCCATGGACCAAGGTCCAAGCCCAGGTAGGCCCGGAAGGCCAGGCTGGGGAAGGATGGAGCCCCAGAAGATGGGCACCATGGTGCCTATGCAGCCTGCAGTAGTAGAGTCTGGGACATGAAGGGAAGACAGTCCTGTGGGTGCCACAAACAAGGACCCAGACCCTGGGACAGGTGTGAGCTCCCAGCAAGTGAGCATGGGACGTGAGCTGGGGGCTAGGGGCAGAGGCTGACTGTCAAGAAGTCCCACAAGCTAGAAGCAGCCGGACGTCGCTTCCCTGGCCCTTACTCCAGCCTGCAACCCCACACCACACAGGCTAAGCACGGCCTCAGGTGGGGGTCTTGGCTCAATAGCGGGCCACCTTCTGGACAGACCAAGTCAGGAGTTCCAACAAACACACCTCAGATGTGAACTCCCCCCAAATCCCAGGAGGAATCCCAACAGCAAACTAGACAAGGGACACAGGAAATTGGACCGTCAGCCAAGCTCTGCAGAAACACTCAAAACTTACAGAAATGCACCATCCTCCCCTACTGAAATTATCAACCTTCTTGTTCTTTTAATTTTAATTTTATTTTTTCCTGAGATAGGGTTTCATTCTGTCACCCAGGCCTGCCTGGCAGCAACAGTTAAAAAAAAAAAAAAAAAACCCGAGTTGTGGCCAGGCACAGTGGCCACCCCTGTAAGCCCAGTAATTTGGGAGGCCAGAGCAGGAACACTTGAGGCCAGGAGTTCAAGACCAGCCAGGGCAACACAAGAGGACCCCCGACTCTACAAAAAAATGAAAAAATTGGCTGGGCCCAGTGGCTCGCGCCTGTAATCCCAGCACTTTGGGAGGCCAAGGCAGGCGGATCACCTGAGATCAGGAGTTTGAGACCAGCCTGGCCAACATGGCAAAACCCCATCTCTACTAAAAATACAAAAATTAGCCGGGCGCGGTGGCTCAAGCCTGTAATCCCAGCACTTTGGGAGGCCGAGACGGGCGGATCACGAGGTCAGGAGATCGAGATCATGAGATCATCCTGGTGAACACGGTGAAACCCCGTCTCTACTAAAAAAATACAAAAACTAGCCGGGCGAGGGTGGTGGGCGCTGTATTTGTCCCCAGCTACTCAGGAGCTGAGGCAGGAGAATGGCGTAAACCTGGGAGGCAGGCTTGCCAGTGAGCTGAGATCCGGCCACTGCACTCCAGCCTGGGCGACAGAGAGAGACTCAGTCTCAAAAAAAAAAAAAAAAAAAAAATACAAAAATTAGCCAGGTGTTGTGATGCATGCTTGTAATCCCAGCTACTGGGGAGATTGAGGCAGAATTGCTTGAACCCAGGAGGTGGAGATTGCAGTGAGCCAAGATGGCACCACGGTACTCCAGTCTGGGCAACAGTGCAAGACTCTGTCTCCAAAAAAAAAAAAAGAAAAAGAAAAAATTAGTCAGGTGTGGTGGCACATACTTGCGGTCCGATACTTGGGAGGCTGAGGTGGGAGGATCACTTGAACCCAGGAGGTCAAGGCTACACTAAGCTATGATCGCACACTGCACTCCAGCCTGTGTGACAGAGCAAGACCCTATCTCTAAAACAAAATAATGATTTATAAACTAAAAAATAAAATAAAACAGGCCAGGCGCAGTGGCTCATGCCTGTAATCCCAGCACTTTGGAAGGCCGAGATAGGCGGGTCACCTGAGGTCAGGAGTTTGAGACCAGCCTGACCAACTTGGAGAAACCGTCTCTACTAAAAATACAAAATGAGCCGAGCATGGTGGCGCACGCCTGTAATCCCAGCTATTCTGGAGGCTGAGCCAGGAGAATCACTTGAACTTGGGAGGCGGAGGTTGCCGTGAGCTGAGATCCTGCCACTGGATTCCGGCCTAGGCAACAAGAGCGAAACTCTGTTTCAAAAATAAATAAATAAATAAAACAATTCTGAAGAATCCAAAATATAACATGGACTCATAAACCGCTTACAGGCACGTAAACTCTCTATCTAAAAAGTCACTCAAGTATGAAGTATCAAGACTGTGAGGATGTTGGAACCCCCGTTTCTGTCTATTCCTCAAACACTCATTCACTCATCCATCAAACACCTACTACGTGCCAGAGCCCAGGATGGCTAGGTACTGAGGCCACTGGAATCGGTAAGGCACAGTTAGGAGCCTTGATGACTTAAAATTGAAGGTTTGATGTTTGTCTATTCCCAAGACCATCTATTCTCAGGAAATGACTAAAAATATCATGAAGGTGCAATGCACACAGACTGAAAGCAACGTTCCGAACACAAAACATCGGAGAAGGAACAAACAAAATGCCCAAGGAAATGGAGAACTGAACCACAGTACATGCTCTCAACAGAACATTTAAGGCCTTTAAAAAAAAATTGTACTTATAAAGACTTAGCAATAACGAAGGGAAAGGGCCCACACGGTAACATACGGGAGAGGGCACAGAGGCCCAAGATCCTACATGCACCAGGGACTCTGCAGGTAGAAGCATATTGCACGGTAAAATGAATTCAGGAGAAGACACAGAAGGACTCAGGGTATTGGGAAAATATAATGGCCCTTTTCCTTTGTTCTCTTTTCTGCATTTTACACATTTTTCTATGTGCACAATGGAAAAACCAATAAACGTCTAAGAGCGGCCACAGCCCACAAGTGACAGAAAGGACAAATGCTGCCTGGAAGGCAGGGAGATGTGAGGGTGTGCCAGGGAAGGTGGAAAGGGAGACAGGGAGAAATGGAACGTCGGGGTGGCACAGAACAAGGAAAGGAAGGGGCTGGGGTAGAGACCCAGGACCTACCTTTGACATTACTCAGCGACAGAGATCGGTCCTGGTCTGCCAGCCCAGGCCCCAGCCGGCCACTGCCACCACTGTCCTTCTGCCGGGCCACAGCCACTGCAATGCCCACGGGCGGGTGTCGCACTTCTGCCTCACCCTGGGCACCGGAGCCCTCGCGCCCAAAAGCCTTTGCGCTCTCGGGCCTCTCCGGGTCTCGCTTCAGCTGCCGGCTGCCACCCGCTACAGGGCCTCCGGAGTGTGGGAGTCGGGCCTGGGCTCGGGGGGCACCAGCAGAGGTGGGCGCAGGCTCGGGTTTCATGGTGCCCAAACCTCCAAAAGGGCTCTTCTTGCCACAGCCACCAGGGCGCACGGCCACAGCCTCCCGGGCGAAACTGCCACTGTACTTTATAAGGCTCTGCATGGCAGAAGCCTCCCCAGGCCCGTGGGCTGCAGAGTGCATGTCGGCGATGGGCCGGCCGCAGGTGGCCGCTGAGCGGGGCAGCACAGCCCCAGGGTCCAGGTAGGCCTTCTTCGAGGACGAGGCAGCGACCACGGCGGCCTCCTCTTCGGCGCGGCTGTGGTGGTGCTGCGCAGCCAGCACGGCCATCTGCGTGGTGGCGAAGTTGCCCAGCTCGAAGGGTTTCCATTTGTGCTCAGGGCCAGTGGGCGGGGGGCGCCCGGGCTCCAGGCCGAAGAGCTTGGCTGCCTGTTGGGCTGCAGGACCGGCTGGGCCGCGGGACGCACGCTCGCAGGGCCTCGGGTCCGCCTCGGGCTTGAGCAGCTCCTTGGCAGGCAGGTAGGCGCGGGGGTCCGGGGAGGCGCGTGCAGCCCGCACCGTGGGGGCATCCGCAGGGGACGGCCGCTTGAGCGAGCGGATGACCGAGTTCTTCTCACGCAGGCCCTCGGGCCGGTCCAGAGGCCGCGGGGAGCCGGGGGGCGCCTGCAGGACCCCCGGTCTACCAGCCTCACGCTCGCGGGCCCGGGCATCACGCGCCTGGGATGCGATCTGTATGGGCCCGGGGCGCTCGTCGAAGACCTCCACGGAAGGCACGAAGGTGGGCGCCACCACGCGGTGCTCACGGCCCTGCTCGCGGAAGACGGTGTAGACACCGGTGGGAGTAGCCGCGGGGGGTGCGGGAGGCCCCTTGGGGGGGCGCAGGCGGCGGTGGGCAGTGGTGAGCAGGGGCGCGGCCCGGGCAGCAGGGTCTCCGGTGCGCCGCAGCAGCCGCGCGCCCTTGTCCTGCCGGCGGGCCTCCTTGCACCCCCGCGCCCCGCTTCGGCCACCAGCGCGGGGGCAGCCCCGCGTTCCGGCGCCGCCGTTCCGCACATGGTTAGTACCGACGGCTGCAGCTGCCGCGTTTCTTGGTCTTGGACTCAGTCAGAAGGGGCGACCAGGCGCTCAGCCAGGCGCGGGGGCCCCCGGGTCCTGGCGGCCTCCGCACGCGCCTCCCTGGTCAGGTCCACACGCCGCTGGCCCGGAGCCTCCTCGCCCCGGCGCGCGCGGGTCTTTCTTGCGACAGCAGAGGCTGCTCCCCGCCGGCGGGCGCCGCCCGCTCCTTGGCGGACCGTTCCCGCGACGACGAGCCTTTCGCAGGGGGTGGCCCGAGGGAGTGGCCGCCGCCAGGTCCGGGCCGAGGGGCGTCGAAGCAGGGCGGCCGGGAGGCCCCGCGGTGGGGCAGGTAAGAAGCCGTCTGCAGAGAAGGGAAACAGCAGGCAGTGAGCGAGCGCCACCCTCCCACCCTGCCTGGGCGGAGAGGGACCCTAAGGAGGGAGCTGGGCCAACCCATGCCTTCCCCAGTGGTTGTTTTTTTTGTTTTTTGGTTTTTTTGAGACAGTTCTGTTCTTGTCGCCCAGGCTGGCAGTGCAATGGCGGCAATCTTGCTACTGCCTCCTGGATTCAAGCGATTCTTCACTGCCTCAGCCTCCCGAGTGGCTGGGATTACAGGCGCACCCCCACCAGGCACGGCTAATTGCTGTATTTTTAATACAGGCGGGGTTTCACCATGTTCATCAATCAGGCTGGTCTTGAACCCTTGACCTCAGGTTTGAGCCCACCTGTCTCAGCCTCTAAAGTGCTGGGATTACAGGCGTGAGCCCATTCGGCCCAGTGTTTTTCTTGGAAATTAAACTGTTTTGTATAGGGAGCCCCGAGGTTTCACCAGCCAAGGCAAGGCATCTCCCCAGGGCAAGATTATGGTATCCAGCTCTAGAGAGTGCAGGCTTCGGAAATATACTAGAACCAAGTTTAAATTCTTCACTTCCCATGCCTCAGTTTCCTCATCTGTAAAAGGAGGAGACCAGCGGGGTTGTTTTCAGAGCTTCCCAGAAGGCCTAGCAGGGGCCCCTAAGAGGAGAGTGTGACCAGAAGCACCAGGCTGTGGGTGGGCCCAAGGAGTTCTGTGGGGTCTTAGGACTGCAGGTCTCAAAAGAGCAATCTGTAGGCTCAATCTGTAATCCCAGCATTTGGGAAGGCGAGGTAGGGAAGATTGCTTGAGGCCAGGAGTTTGAAACCATCCTGGGCAACACCAGCAAGACTCCACCTCTACAAAAAGTTAAAAAGTCAGCTCGGGTGTGTGGCGTATACATCTGCAGTCCCAGGCTACTTGGGGGGCTGAGTCAGGAAGCATTCATTTGGGCGGAGTTTGAGGCTGCCAGCGAGCTATGATCACACCACTGCACTCCAGCCTGGCAACACAGTGAGACCGCTGTCTCGCGAAAAAAAAAAAAGCAGCCATCCTGGGGACAGAGCTAGGGGCTACGCTGGATGCTGGCCAAAGGCCGCCAGAAGCCTGTCAGAAGCCCTGTGCCACCCCCCACCCCGGACTCCACAAGTCTACCTCCTCCTGGCCCCTGGACCGTTCTGGGTATCGAAAATGCTGGGCTGACCCAGCTGGCTGAGGAGGGGGCCTCCCACTGCTGGGGGCTCCAGGTGGCTCAGGTGGAGGTAGGATGGTACAGCCCGCTGGGCAGGTGGGAGAATGCCTGTAACAGAGAAAAGAGAAAAAGCTGGGCCGGGCCAATTTGCTCCCACCAGGGAGCTTCCTTCCAGCTCCCTGGAAATAAACATTTTGGCAGGCGACCGCTGGTGCAGGGCACTATTCGAGTTTAACAGCAAGTCCTCAAGGGCATTCCCCTGCTCCCCAACCCTGGGTCTCTCTCCAGGTCCAGGCCAGCCCTCATGCAGGATGGGGTCTCCAGTCGCCCACAGGAAGAGGATCAGAATGGATCCAACTAGTGCAGGGGCCCGGATAACAGTCTACCAAACATAACCACAGAGCTTGCCACCGTGTCACCCTCATTTAAACCTCAGACATGAGCCGACGAGGAAGAGACTTAATGTCCTACGTTAAAGATGGAGGAAAATTCAAAAAGAAGTGGCACTTCCAAGATACACAGAGCTGCGTGACTTTGGACCGAGGGCCCATCGAACCTGCAGCCAGGACGTCTTAACCTCAGCCTACATGGGCCCTTTCTCTGCTGTGTGACCCCAAGCTGGGCACTTGCCTTCTCTGTGAACCTCAGCGGGAGGCGCCCAGCATCTTCAGGCTGCTGGTCTCCAGGCAGGAGCTGCAGGAAGGAATTCCTCCCACCAAAGATCCTCCCCGCCATTCCCCGAAAGTCCCCCACCAGCAATGCCCAGCAACAGGACCTGCTGACTTCAACTATTCAGGAATTTTGTTTGTTTTTTTTTTTGGAGAGTCTTAGCTCTGTGACCCAACCTGGAGTGCAGTGGCAGGATCATCGGTTCACTGCAATCTCCCGCCTCCCTGAGTTCAAGAGGGTCGCGTGCGCGTGCCCAGCCTCCCGAGGAAGGATTACAGGCGCCTTGCTACACACGGCGGGTGGTTAATCGTTTTGTATTTTTAAGTAGAGACGGGGGTTTCACATGTTGGTCGGCTGGTCTCGAACTCCTGGCCTCAAGTGATCCACCCACCTCAGCCTCCCAAAGTGCTGAGATTACAGGTGTGAGCCAACCACATCCAGCTCAGAATATTTTAAAAAATAAAATAAAACAGGAAATGTCCGCCATTGCAGGACAAAGAAGAAAGGGTAGGCCATGGGAGAAAGAAGTCACCTAAAAGAGCACACAGAGCCGACGGGCGGAGGTGTGGCGTCACACCTTTAATCCCAGGTGCTCACGGGAAGTCTGAGTAGGGAGCTGCTTTAGCCCAGGAGTTTAGACCAGCTCTGGTAAAATATTAGCGGAGACCCCATCTCTAGTTTAAAAAAAAAAAAAATTTAAATTTTTTTTTTTTTTTGAGACAGGACTCTCGCTCTGTCTCCCAGGCTGGAGTGCAGTGGCCAGATCTCAGCTCACTGCAAGCTCCGCCTCCCGGGTTTACACCATTCTCCTGCCTCAGCCTCCTGAGTAGCTGGGACTACAGGCCCCCACCACCTTACCCGACTAGTTTTTTGTATTTTTAGTAGAGACGGGGTTTCACCGTGTTAGCCAGGATGGTCTCGATCTCCTGACCTCGTGATCTGCCCGTCTCGGCCTCCCAAAGTGCTGGGATTACAGGCTTGAGCCACTGCGGCCGGCCAGTTTTTTTTTTTTTTAAAAGGACACACAGAATGGCAGCCCCAAGAGGCAGGCAGGTGCTAGGGTGTAGGGTAAGGGTCCTGATTCTCCGCCTGAGCCCAGTCCTATGGGATCCCAGGCCTATTAGAGATCTCTCAGGGACTCAGGTACCCCATACCTTGTTGCCCTGCTGAGGCCAGGGATGCAGGACCTGTCCCTGGCCCACTGGGCCGATGTCTTCTCTCCAGCACTGCCTTGTCAATCATGCCATTGACAACGCCCACAAACAAAAGGGCTACCTGATACCTGTTCTCTCATCCAATCATTCAAACAGCACTCCCCGGCTGGGCTCGGTGGCTCAAGCCTGTAATCCCAGCACTTTGGGAGGCCGAGACGAGCGATCACTAGGTCAGGAGATCGAGACCATCCTGGCTAACACGGTGAAACCCCGTCTCTACTAAAGAATACAAAAAACTAGCCAGGCAAGGTGGCGGGCGCCTGTAGTCCCAGCTACTCGGGAGGCTGAGGAAGGAGAATGGCATAAACCCGGGAGGCGGAGCTTGCAGTGAGCTGAGATCCGGCCACTGCACTCCAGCCTGGGCGACAGAGCAAGACTCCGTCTCAAAAAAAAAAAAAAAAAAAAAACGAAAAAAAAACAGCACTCCTCGCTGGTGTGGTGGCTCACGCCTGTAATCCCAGCACTTTGGGAGACCAAGGTGGATGGATCACAAGGTCAAGAGTTCGAGACCAGCCCGACCAACATGGCGAATCCCCGTCTCTACTAAAAATACAAAAATTAGCCAGGCGTGGTGGTGGTGCACGCCTGTAATCCCAGCTACTCAGGAGGTTGAGGCAGGAAAATCGCTTGAGCCCGAGAGGGAGAGGTTGCAATGAGCTGAGATCGTGCCACTGTACTCCAGCCTGGGTGACAGAGCGAGACTCCATCTCAAAAAATTAAAAAAATTTTAAAAATACAACCAATAAAAAACAAACAACAAAAAAAACCAGCACAAGCACCAGGTCTCTGCTCTCCCGTCTGTAAAATGGACCTAATGGGTTTAATAGGCCAGGCACAGTGGCTCATGCCTATAATCCCAGCACTTTGGGAGATCAAGGTGGGAGGATCGCTTCAGCCTAGCAGTTCAAGACCAGCCTAGGACACATGGTGAAACCCTGACTCCACCAAAACAAAATACAGTAGTTAACTTGGTGTGATGGTGTGCACCTGTAGTTCCAGCTACTCAGGAGGCTGAGGTGGGAGAATGGCTTGAGCCTGGGAGGCGGAGGTTTTAGTGAGCCGAGATTGCACCACTGCACTCCAGCCTGGGCGACAGAGTAAGACCCTGTCTGTAAAAATAAGGGCCTAACAGTCCCTCCCCCAGGCAGGGCTGGCTCTGAGGCTGAAGTGAGCTGAGTGTGCACTAGGCTGTGGTAAGCACCCTGTGTTTGTGGTCATTACTAGGATTTGTTGGCCAAAGAGAAAAGGAAGTCTCAGGGAGAGAGAGGTAAAGAGCTGCTGGCGGCCGGGCGGGGTGGCTCAAGCCTGTAATCCCAGCACTTTGGGAGGCCGAGACGGGCGGATCACAAGGTCAGGAGATCAAGACCATCCTGGCTAATACGGTGAAACCCCGTCTCTACTAAAGAATACAAAAAACTAGCCGGGCGACGAGGCGGGCGCCTGTAGTCCCAGCTACTTGGGAGGCTGAGGCAGGAGAATGGCGTGAACCTGGGAGGCGGAGCTTGCAGTGAGCTGAGAGCCGGCCACTGCACTCCAGCCTGGGCGACAGAGCCAGACTCCGTCTCACAAAAAAAAAAAAAAAAAAAAAAAAGAGCTGCTGGCAGATAGGCCCGAGAGGCAGGCTCTTCTCATCCAGGCACCTGCCTTGGCTGGTTAAAGTAGGAGGCTCAGGTGGGACCCCAGCCTAGAAGGCCCCCTCTCTGCAGGCCAGACACCCTCGTGCCTGGATTCAGATGCCTTCCCTAGAGTGTCCAGGAGGAGCAGACTCGCTGACCTCATCTGTACAACGGGCAAAGTACTGGAAGGACTGGATAGGGTCCTGTGGCTGGGGACGCCTCTGGCTGAACCTGTCTCCTCCTGGGCTGAACACAGTAGCCACAGGATTCGGGATGACGGTAAGTACTCGGTCGGACCTGACCCCACCGAAGGAAGGGGAGGGACAGTGGCTAGGGAGGGCCAGAAGAGCCCTAAGCCTGCAGCAGGAGCTCCAGGGCTGCAACCTTCAAGGAACCACGAGCACCTACAGGACACCTGGGAGGAGGGAGGAGTAAGGAGGAAGGAGGTACCTAGCGCCCAACATCCAGAACCTGTCAAAGGAGGAGAGGAGGAGCTCAGACGTCCCCAGGCCCATTCCTTTGCAGGCAGAGAATGAAAGTGAGGCTCTAGAGAAATCCAGAATCTGCTCATGGCTGGGGGGAAGCCAGGCCTGCAAAGCCCCTACATTGAGGGGCATGGCTGCAGAAATGCAAAAGAAGAGGCCCCAACAGCCCCAGGTCCCCAGGCTCCGGGAAATTTTTTTTGTAGAGATGGGGTCTCGCTATGTTGCCCAGGCTGGTCTCAAACACCTGCCCTCAAGTGATCTTCCCACCTCAACCTCCCAAAGTGCTGGGATTACAGCTGTGAGCCACCACGCCCGACTTGCTCCTATAATTATTAATGAGCCTACCATGCACCAGGGATACAGTGCTGAATAGATCAAACCAGGCCCTGCACTCAGGGCTCACTCCGGTGGGAAAGTGGGGGTTCATGAAGGATCAGATAATCTGTCATCACAAGCGAGTGATGGAAGGGGGTGGGGAAGAGGGGGTCTCTGAGCTGAGCTGGAGGAGGAATGGAAGGTGGTCTGTGGCATGGGATGTCAGGCTGGAAGGAGAGGGAACAGCTCATACAAAGGCCCTGTGACTGTGACAACAGGAAGCCCTGAGCATTTGAGAAATGACAGGAGGCCAGGTGACCTGGGGCCCACCAGCCCCAGCTCAGTGATGACAATAGAGGGGCACATGAAGTGGCCAGAGTGGCTGGGACGTCAGCCCAGCAGCCCTCAGCCCCGACCCCAGCATGCTCCTTACCTTCATGGGCATGGGCGGCCCACAGCTGCACCATGGGCAGGTTGCTAGGGGTTGGGGAGCGGAAGGAGAGGTCAGAGGGCAGTGGCACCGGGCTCCCATGGGATGAGGCCGAGGGCCCCATCCCGCTGGCCACAAAACTGCCCAAGAAGGCCTCGCCTGCAGAAAGAAGTTGGGAGGACCGTCAGGTAGCCAGCCAGGCCAGCGCCGCCACCCCAGCCCACCATCCAGAGACCCCCGCCTCTCCCCAACTGTGTGGAGCTGATGCTGGCCAACTGACCAAAGAGGGTTCCCCTGCTCCGGCCCCACCCCTGGGCCGCAGGATGGGCGTGGGTCAACCCAACCAGACCCAGGGCTTGAGAAAGCACAAGACGGCAGGAAGCCCCCAACAGCAGACCCTCAGCCCTCGGCACCCCGCACCCTCGGAGGAGGGCCTTCCACCCCTGCCACCCAACCAGCCCAGATCCGGCGTGGCACCGTTCTCCCCATCTGCAGGGGGAATCTTGAAGTTGGTGGGGCAATGGGACTTCCAGAGGCCACAGGGGAAGGTGGTGGGGGACTCACAGGCAGGTGGTTCATATGCTGAGCTCTGCAGGCCAAGAGGACACCCACCCTCCAGCCGGAGAATGACCTCCCACGGCACCCCTAGCCAGCCCCGTGTGCCCATTTAACAGACAAAGAAAGTGAGGCTCGGAGATGGGAAGTGCCAGGTCACACAGCCAGAAAGCAGGGACTTGGCACCACGGAGCCACAGTGGCTTAGGGAATGAATCTGTGAATGAATGGAGTGGCAGGCATGGGGGCCACTAGGGGAGCCCCGTCAAGGGCAACCCCTCCAGACAGCAGGCCCCACACACCTGGGGTCACTGCCAATAGGGGCCACGGGGCTGACTGCTGCTCAGAAAGATGACGGAAATCAGCTGGGGCCTGGGTGGAAGCCACAGCCAGCCCTGCCATGCCCCACATGGGCAGGCCCACATCAGACAGGGTGCCTCCCAGCTGCCACCACCCAGGGCACTGTCCCACAAACCCCAAACGCCACCCCTTCTAAGGGAAGACCCTGGCAGGCCTCTGGGTCCCAGGTCAGAGAGAAGCATGCAGGCCCTGGGACAAGGCGCTTCCCTTACCAGGTCTCAGTTTGCGTATCAACAAAATGGGGATAAAAATGCCTCCCTTTGGGAATGACAAGGAAGGAAGCATATGTTTAATCACAGTAACAACATAATGAGGCCGGGTGCGGTGGCTCACGCCCGTAATCCCGACACTCTGGGAGGCTAAGGCGGGCAAATCACGAGGTCACGAGTTAGAGACCAGCCTCGCCAACACGGTGAAACCCTGTCCCTACTAAAAAGACATACAAAAACATTAGCTGGGCGTGGTGGCGGGCACCTGTAGTCCCAACTACTTGGGAGGCTGAGGCAGAAGAATCCCTTGTACCCAGGAGGCGGAGGTTGCAGTGAGCCGAGATCGCGCCACTGCACTCCAGCCTGGGTGACAGAATGAGACTCCATCTCAAAAAAAAAAAAAAAAATTAGCTGGGTGTGGTGGCGGTCACCTGTAATTTCAGCTACTCAGGAGGCCGAGGCGGGAGAATCACTTGAACCCAGGAGGCGGAGGTTAGTCAGCTGAGATCATGCCATTGCACTCCAGCCTGGGCGACGGAGTGAGACTCCGTCTCAAAAAACAAAAACAAAACAAAACAACAACAAAAAAAGTGA
>NW_016805664.1:298677-309541 GCF_001698545.2 Rhinopithecus bieti
ATATATATATATATATATATATAACAATAAACAACGACAACAGGCCAGGCAAAGTGGCTCTCGCCTGTCGTCTCTGGAGGCTGAGGCGAGAGGATGGCTTGAGCCCAAGAGTTGGAGACTGCGGTGGGCTGTGAGTGAGGTTTTAACACTGTACTCCAATCCGGGCCACAGAATAAAGACCTGGACTCAAAATATAAATAATAACAACCATAACCAGCCATGGCACCGATTCTCTAAAAGCTGGCATGCACCAGGCACGGTGCAGGTGATTTCAAACCCTCCCAGCAACGCCCTCAGGTAGGTGGCAGCAAAGCCAGCCCCCAGCGGAGGGATTCCGTGTGTACCCTAGAGCCATCTCCTTTAAGTCCCTATGTTGCAGACACTGTTTACAGGTGGCACGGGTAAGTTATGTGGCTTTGCAGGAGATACGGGCTCCCAGATGGCCCCGGTCCAGCCTGTGGGAGCTCACAAGCCCAAGTCCAGCCTGTGGGTTGCCAGTGCCCCCCGGCTCCCCAACAAAGGGCCTGTATACAAGGGCTCAGTGACCGCCCAAGTCCTTCTGATCAAGGCCTGGCCTGTGGACAGTGTGAGGCGCGCCGGGCCCGGGTCTTCCCGGAGTCGGGTTGCTTGGGAATGCAGCCCAAAGGGTGTGGTAAACTCCGTCTGAGGCTAAATACCAGCACGAGACCAATAGTCAACAAGTACCATAAGGGATCCCAGAATATCCAACCCAGCTTCTTTGGGGTACATGTGGGGAAACTGAGGCAGAGAAGGGCAGGGCCTCCACCTTGGGCCCCCGAGACAGGAGTGGACAGAGCAGCAGGGGGTGCCCTCTGACCACATGCCCTGTCACTACCGCCCCATGTCCGGCCCCCAACACTCCAGTCCAGCTAGGCCCAGCCCCCTCACCGGACTCCAGCGCCAAGCCCTTGGGCCCCAGGGCCTCGGTGGCCAGTCAGTCCATCCATGCGGCCCAAGCCGGGGCAGCAGGGCCTCTGAGCCCTGCCGAGCCCCGGGCTTCCGCCTTGCTGTGGCAGGCGGATGGGTAGAAAGCTCCGGAAGCCAGCAGCCAGGGTTTGCGCAAGAGCTTACATCAGCCGCCAGCTCTTCCTGCCCCAGGCTGCACGGAAGCCTAGCGGCCCAGGCCGGCCCCTGCCTGGGCTTGTGAAACCCGCCCAGCAGCACCCAGGCCCGGATGCCAGCCAACGGCTCCTGCCAGCCACAGGGCTCAACGGCACCTAAAGCCCCTCCTCCCAGGCTGGACGGGGCAGCCGGGAACCCCCAGCATCCCCAGCAAGTCAGTGCCGTTCTCAGGGCCTCAGTTTGCAACTCTGTAAAATGGACACACGATCCCTACTCAGCTAGGGCAATGAGGCCAGCACCCGCCCATCCCCCGCCCCCACCTCTCTCTCCAGAACAGACAAACTTCTCCCTGGTCACATCCCCGTGCCTGCCCGCTTTCCTGCCTGGCCCCTCAGGCACGAGCTCCCAGGCCTCCTAGAACCCTCCCCCTTCGCTCTCACCTCGGGCCTCCCTAGGCCCCAGAGAAGCCCCCAACAGCCACACGACCCAAGCAGGCCCCAAGTAACACTGTGACCACCCACGGCCCCTCAGAAACAGATCTGCCAGCCTCCTTGCGTATTTCATGCCTCTGTCTTCCCAAGAGTTCCCTCCCTGAGAGCGGGGACTATCTGCCTTACTTCCTGCCATATCACAGTGGCTGGAACCTGCCACCTGTGACCTGCCACCCAGGACATACTTCTATTTGGGATTACCGGATTGCTAACTGTTGTTTCTTTTTTTAGAGACAGGGTCTCACTCTGTTCACCCAGGCTGCAGTGCAGTGGCTCGATCACAGCTCACTGCAGCCTCCAACTCCTGAGCTCAATCAATCCTCTAGCCTCAGCCTCCTGGGTAGCAGGGCCCACAGGCACACATCATCAGGCCCAACTAATTTTTGTTTCCTTTTTTTTTTTTTGAGATGGAGTTTCACTCTTGTTGCCCAGGGTGGAGTTGCCCAATGGCGCGATCTCGGCTCACCACAACCTCCGCCTCCCAGGTTCAAGCAATTCTCCTGCCTCAGCCTCCGAAGTACCTGGGATTACAGGTATACACCACCACGCCCGGCTAATTTTGTATTTTTAATAGAGATGGGGTTTCTCCATGTTGGTCAAGCTGGTCTTGAACTCCCAACCTCAGGTGATCCAACTGCCTCATCCTCCCAAAGTGCTGGGATTACAGGCATGAGCCACTGTGCCTGGCCACCCAGCTAATTTTTTTCTTTTTATTTTTTTCAGAGATGGGGTCTTGCTATGTTGCCCAGGCTGGTCTCAAACTCCAGGCCTCAAGCAATCCTCCTGCCTTGGCCTCCCAAAGTGCTGGAATTACAGGCGTGAGCCACCATGCCCGGCCTTTTTTTTTTAAAGACAGGGTCTCTCTCTCTTCACCCACACTGTAGTGCAGTGGCTCAATCATGGCTCACTACAGCCTCCAACTCCTGAGCTCAGTCAATCCTCTAGCCTCAGCCTCCCGGATAGCAGGGCCCACAGGCACACACCACCACACCCAACTAATTTTTTTCTTTTTCGCAGAGATGGGATCTTGCTGTGTTGCCCAGGCTGGTCTCAAACTCCCGGCCTCAAGCAATCCTCCTGCCCTGGCCTCTCAAAGTGCTGGGATTACAGGCGTGAGCCACCACGCCCGGCCATAAATGAGATTTCCAGTGTTTCCAGGGCCAAAGCAAAGAAATTCACATTAGGACGAGGAGAGGGTCAAGGCATCCCGCAACCCACAAGAGAGGCTCTAAAATAAACTCTAGGGAAGCACAGGCCATCCTGCCTTGTCTCCTTGTATCTCTACACTACACCCCACCCCCCCACAGTGCCCCCCTGCCCCACCCACTGCTCACACCCACACCCAAGGACCGAGCAGTTGCCATCCCCCCGTTTCACCAAGAAGGGTGCAGGCCGCAGGCTGTCAGGGCGCACTCAGAGTTAGGCCCAGAGCTCACTGGCCTCTCCAAAGACTTGGTTGGAATCCCTCACGCCAACCTGCAGTATGGGGGTCTCCCTGCGTCCCGCCCTAGGCTGAGCTCAAGACCTGGCTCCCCAAATCAAATAACTGGCTGCCGCCTGCTCACCCCGGTAATTATCTCACCCGACACCTTAGAAGCTAAGACCAATGACTGTCAAAACCTAAAACACAAAGCTGGGCACAGTGGTTCACACCTATAATCCCAGCACTTTGGGAGGCCGAGGTGGGCGGATCACTTGAGGCCAGGAGTTCAGCCTGTCAGATGTGGTAAAACCCAGTCTCTACTAATAATACAAAAACTAGCTGGGCGTGGTGGCACACACCTGTAATCCCAGCTACTCGGGAGGCTGAGGCAAGGGAATTGCTTGAACCCAGGAGGTGGAGGCTGCAGTGAGCCGAGATCACGCCACTGAACTCCAGCCTGGGCGACAGTGCGACACTGTGTCTCAAAAAAAAAAAAAAAAAAAAACCTAAAACACACAGCTGGGCACAATGGCTCACACCTATAATCCCAGCACTTTGGGAGGCCAAGGCGGGTGGATTACTTGAGGTCAGGAGTTCCAGACCAGCCTGGCCAATATGGTGAAACCCCCCCATCTCTATTACAAATACAAAAATTGGCTGGACGTGGTAGCAGGCGCCTGTAGACCCAGCTACCTGGGGAGCTGAGGTGGTGCGATCATGACTCACTGCAGCCTCAACCTCCCAGGCTCAAGCAATCGCCCCACCTTTGCCTCCTGAGTAGCTGGGACTACAGGCGTGCACCACCATGTACAGCTACTTTTTACTTTTTTTCATAGAGTCAAGATCTCATTATGTTGCCCAGTCTGGGATCTAGAACTCCTGGACTCAAGCGATCCTCCCACCTTGGCCTCCCAAAGTGCTGGGATGACAGACCTGAGCCACTGTGTCTAGTCTATGATTGTTATTATTTATGGTTACAAACCCTGGAGCTCAGAGAGGCTAAGCACCTACTACAACGTCAGAGTCCGTGACTGCTTCTAGCGAAATGCCATTTGCCCTTGCTTAAAATAAAAATTCAGGGCTGGGAGTGGTGGCTCATACCTGTAATCACAGCACTTTGGGAGGCAGAGGCAGGCGGATCACCTGAGGTCAGGGGTTCTAGACCAGCCTGACCAACATGATGAAACCCCATCTCTACTTAAAATACAAAAATTAGCCAGGTATGGTGGCGTGTCCCTATAGTCCCAGCTACTCAGGAGGCTGAGGCAGGAGAATCACTTGAACCTAGGAGGTGGAGGGTACAGTGAGCCGAGATCACACCACTGCACTCCAGTCTGGGCGACAGAGTGAGACTCTCTCTCTCAAATAAATATTCAATTTTGAAACCACAGATAGGTGGTGATTACACAGGATGAGTACACCAAATACCACTGAAGGGTGCAGTTTCAAATGGTTAATTGTATACTATGTGAATTTCACCTCCATGAAAAAAAAATGCAAGCTCTAGCCCGGTGTTGCGGCTCACACCTTTAATCTCAGCACTACCTGAGGCCAAGGTGGGCAGATCACTTGAGCCCAGGAGTTCAAGACCAGCCTGGGCTGATAAAGACTCTTATCTCTACGAAAAAAAAAAATACAGAAAAATTAACCGGGTGTGGTGGTGCACGCCTGTAACCCAGCTATTCTGGAAGCTGAGGTGGGAGGATCGCTTGAACACAGAAGGCTGAGGCTGCAGTGAGCTGAGATCGCATGCAGCCTGGGAGACAGAACAAGACCCTGTCTCAAAAAATATATATATTAAAAATTAAAACTAAGGCCAGGTACAGTGGCTCACGCCTGTAATCCCAACACTTTGGGAGACCGAGTGATCCACCCACCATGCCTGGCCCAGCAATGCAATCTTCCCTTTGCAACCGCAGAGTTGCTGGGGACCCTTCCAGAAACTGTATGGTGGGCACCTGAAGTCCTCCCTGGTTCGAGTCACGGCGGGAGTTTGCATGTGATCATGGTGACGATGACATCAGTTCCTTGCACAGCAAAGAATGGGAAGGCTTTGTCACTGTCAATGGGCTGGTCCAGAGTAGCTCCAGCCCACCTCTGCACCCCGCCCTGAATCAGGTCCTCCCTCCAGATACAGGGAAGACCCTGCACACTCCCACCTGTCTATACCCTAACTCCCTCACTCCCTTCTCTTATAGCTCAGCCTTCCCTAACTGCCTTTTTAACGTTGCAATTTACCCCACCACGCCCTTTCCTGAAATGTTTTTCTCCAATGCCTATCACCTGTTATCACAGGTGTTAGTTCCTTATTGTCTCTGCCCACTTAAGACAGTAAGTTTTTCTTTGAAAGGGTGTCTGCTGCCTGTTGAAAGGAAAGCACCCAGACAGTAAACAACTGGGCATTGCTCTGTACCAATAAAACTTTCTTTATAAAAACAGGACGTGGGCCACATTTGGCCAGACTGCTCACTCCAGCATTACTAGGAGTGCTACAAGTTATTTTCTATTCCCAGTCCTATGCTGCACATAGGAGGTACTCAAGTCGTATTTATGGTAGGAGCTGGGCACTGTGATTCACGTCTATAATCTCAACACTTTGGAAGGCCAAAGTGGGAGGATAACCGGGAGTTTAAGAGCAGCCTGTAATTCCAGCACTTTGGGAGGCCAAGGCAGGCAGATCACTTGAGGTCAGGAGTTTGAGACCAGCCTGGGCAACACAGTGAAACTCCATCTCTACAAAAATTAAAAACTAGCCATGCATGGCGGTGTGGGCCTGTAATCCCAGCTACTCAGGAGGCTGAGGTGGGAGGATGGCTTGAGCCCGGGAGGCGGAGGTCACAATAAGCCGAGATCGTGCCACCACACTCCAGCCTGTGACAGAACAAGACCCTGTCTCAAAAGGATGAAAAAAAAAAAAAATCAGAATATTTATGCCACCAGGCGTGGTGGCTCACGCCTGTAATCCCAGCACTTTGGAAGGCCGATGTGGACGGATCACCTGGAGGTCGGAGAGTTTGAGACCAGCCTGGCCAACATGGTGAAACCCCGTCTCTACTAAAAATATAAAAACTAGCCGGGCGTGGTGGTGGACGCCTGTAATCCCAGCTACTTGGGAGGCTAAGGCAGGAGAATTGCTTGAACCCAGGAGATGGAAGTTGCAGTGAGCCAACACAGTGCAACTGCACTCCAGCCTTGGCAACAGTGAGACTCAGTCTCAAAAAAAAAAAAAAAGAAAATAATATTTATGGTGTGGAATGGGGCGAGGTCCTGATTAGCTGGAGGGAGCCCAGGCATTCCCTGCAGGTTTCTCTGGGACCTGCTTCTCTACCCTGTGCTCCCCACTCCTGTCAACTGGGAGAGGGACTGATGTCCCCTTCTACAGATAAGGAGACTGAGGCTCTGACTCCCAAACCTACACTTCTCCACTCAGCCACACCCAGACAGAGCAGAAGCATTCATCAGGCATAGGCAGCACATTTTCAATCCCAAACAGCCCTTCATAATCAAACACATAACATTTAATCTTCACTTTTTTTTTTGAGACGGGGTTTCGCTCTTGTTGCCCAGGCTGGAGTGCAATGGCGTGATCTCAGCTCATCGCAACCTTCACCTCCTGGGTTCAAGCAATTCTCCTGCCTCAGCCTCCTGAGTAGCTGGGATTAAAGGCATGTACCACCAGGCCCAANTGGGAGGCTAAGGCAGGAGAATTGCTTGAACCCAGGAGATGGAAGTTGCAGTGAGCCAACACAGTGCAACTGCACTCCAGCCTTGGCAACAGTGAGACTCAGTCTCAAAAAAAAAAAAAAAAAAAAAAACACCAAAAAAAAAAAAAAGAAAATAATATTTATGGTGTGGAATGGGGCGAGGTCCTGATTAGCTGGAGGGAGCCCAGGCATTCCCTGCAGGTTTCTCTGGGACCTGCTTCTCTACCCTGTGCTCCCCACTCCTGTCAACTGGGAGAGGGACTGATGTCCCCTTCTACAGATAAGGAGACTGAGGCTCTGACTCCCAAACCTACACTTCTCCACTCAGCCACACCCAGACAGAGCAGAAGCATTCATCAGGCATAGGCAGCACATTTTCAATCCCAAACAGCCCTTCATAATCAAACACATAACATTTAATCTTCACTTTTTTTTTGAGACGGGGTTTCGCTCTTGTTGCCCAGGCTGGAGTGCAATGGCGTGATCTCAGCTCATCGCAACCTTCACCTCCTGGGTTCAAGCAATTCTCCTGCCTCAGCCTCCTGAGTAGCTGGGATTAAAGGCATGTACCACCAGGCCCAACTAAATTTGTATTTTTAGTAGAGACAGGGGTTTCTCCACGTTGTCAGGCTGGTCTCAAACTCTCGACCTCAGATGATCCGCCCGCCTCAGCCTCCCAAACCACCTCGCCTGGTTTATCTTCATTTTTAAAAACATCTTGGCCAGGCGCGGTGGCTCACACCTGTAATCCCAGCACTTTGGGAGGCCAAGGTGGGTGAATCACGAGGTCAGGAGTTCAAGAGCAGCCTGACCAATATGATGAAACCCTGTCTCTACTAAAAATACAAAAAATTAGCTGGGCATAATGGCAGGCGCCTGTAATCCCAGCTACTCGGGAAGCTGAGGCAGGAGAATCGGTTGAACCCAGGAAGTAGAGGTTGCAATGAGTCGAGATCATGCCACTGCACTCCAGCCCTGCTGACAGACTGAGACTCTGTCTTAAAAAAAAAAAAAAAAATCTTGACCTCTCATAACAATTGCATCCCAGACTGCGCAGTATGGTGGCTCACATCTATTAATCCTAGGACTTTGGGAGGCCGAAGCAGGAGGATCGTTTGAGGCCAGGAGTTCAAGACCAGCCTGGGCAACCTAGGAAGACCCCCCCACTTATACAAAAAAACTTTAAACATTAGCCAGGCTTAGTGGTGCACACCTGTAGTCCCAGCTACTCAGGAGGATCATTTGAGCCCAGGAATTAGAAGCGTTGAGCTATGATTGTGCCACTGCACTCCAGCCTGGGCAACAGAGACAGACCCTGTCTGTTTAAAAAAAAAAAAAAAAAACCTGCATCCCTTAAGATGTGAACAGACGATGAGAGCATCTTCACAGACTTAAACCAGAATTGTCACATTATTCTGGCCCCAAGCACTGACAGGTGACGTAGGTGTTTCCAAGATAGCAGCTAAAAATCCTGCAAGGACCCTCTAGATAGAATGACCTTCAAACTGCCACGGATCCCAAGATCCAGAGAATTCTGTAATATCTAAGCCAAAGAATGGGTTATCACTCTGGCTGTATAAAGATTCTCAGAATGCTGTAACAATCCCAGGTAAGGCCGGGTGCAGTGGCCCATGCCTATAATCCCAGCACTTTGGGAGACCAAGGTGGTTGGATCACGAGGTCAAGCGTTCAAGGCCAGCCTGGCCAACGTGGTAAAACCCCATCTCTACTAAGAATACAAAAATTAGCTGGGTGTGGTGGCAGGCGCCTGTAATCCCAGCTACTTAGGAGGCTGAGGCAGGAGAATTGCTTGAACCTAGGAGGCGGAGGTTGCAGTGAGCCGAGGTTGTGCCACTGCACTCCAACCTGGGTGACAGAGCAAGACTCTGGCTTGAGAAAAAAAAAAAAATCCCAGGCAATTTGAAAAAGAGAACCTGTCAATGGCCAAACTCCATCGAAATTTCAACGCCATTAGCATTACAAAGAAGTTTTAAAACAGTGATGTCATTTCCATTCCATCAAATCAGCACATTTTTGCTTCTAGTTGTGGAGGGCGCTGGGTGGTTATAGCTGCCCGGGAAGGATGACAACTGAGCCAATTCATCTCCAGCTTTTCGAAAACAAATCCGCAAGGCTTACCGAGGACTGCAGGGGCCCAGACCCACTTCTGGGGATCCCTCCTAAGGAAACAGGCAGACCTACCTACTGGGATGTTCGCTGCAACCAAAATGATCTGCAGATTCCACGTAATCCCCATCAAAACCCCAGCAGCGCATGCACACTTGTGTGTAAAATGAAACGGTGTCTCGAAAAAGTATACAGAAACGGCGGGGCACGGCGGCTTAGGCCAGTAATCCTAGCACTTTGGGAGGCCGAGGCAGGCAGATTGAGCTCAGGAGTTCACGATCAGCCTGGACAACACGGTGAAACTCCATCTCTACTAAAATACAAAAAAAAAAAAAAAAAAAAAAAATTAGCTGGGTGTGATGACATGCACCTGTAGTCCCAGCTATTTGGGAGGCTGAGGCAGGAGAATTGCTTGAACCTGGAAGGCGGAGGTTGCACTGAGCCGAGATTGTGCCACTGCACTCCAGCCTGGGCGACAGAGTGAGACTTTGTCTCAAAAAAAATAGTATACAGAAATTAGGCCGAGCACAGTAGCTCACACTCATAATCCCAGCATTTTGGGAAGTTGAGGCAGGAGGATCACTTGAGCTCAGGAGTTCAAGACCAGACTGGACAACATGGCAAAACCCCGTCTCTACTAAAAATACAAAAGTTAGCCAGGGCCAGGCACTGCGGCTCACATATGTAATCCCAATACTTTGGGAGGCTGAGGTGGGTGGATCACTTGAGGTTAGGAGTTTGAAACCAGCCTGGCCAACATGGTAAAACGCTGTCTTTACTAAAAATACAAAAATTAGCCAAGTGTGGTGGTGCACGCCTGTAATCCCAGCTACTCAGGAGGCTGAGGCAGGAGAATCCCTTGAACTTGGGAGGCAGAGGTTGCAGTAAGCCGAGATTGTGCCACTGCACTCCAGCCTAGGCAAAGAGCAAGACTCTGTCTCAAAATAAAATAAAAGTATACAGAAATCAGGCCAGGCACAGTGGCTCCTGCCCGTAATCTCAACATTTTGAGAAGCCAAGGCAGGAGCATCACCTGAGCTCAGGAGTTTGAGACCAGTCTCGGCAACATCATGAGACCTTGTTTCTATTTTAAAAAACAGAAAAGTATGTAGACGCTGAAATCCAGAACTCGAACATATATTTGTATACCCATGTTCACAGCATCACTATTCACAATAGTCAAAGGGTGGAAATTCCAAACCCACGTGTCCATCCATGAATCGATAAACAAAATGGGGTCCATCCAGCCAGTGGAATATTATTCAGCTCTAAAAAGGAAGGACAATCCAATACATTCTACAACATGGATGTACCTTGAGGACAAGAAGCTGAGTGAAATAAGCCAGACCTAAACAACAAATACTAGGGCCAGGCGCGGTGGCTCACGCCTGTAATCCCAGCACTTTGGGAGGCCAAGGCGGGCAAATCACTTTAAGTCAGGAGTTGGAAACCAGCCTGACCAACATGGTGAAATCCCATCTACAAAAAATACAAAAAATAGCCCATCGTGGTGGCGGGCACCTGTAATCCCAGCTACTCGGGAGGCTGAGGTGAGAGGATCGCTTGAACCCAAGAGGCGGAGGTTGCGGTGAGCCGAGATCGCGCCACTGCACTCCAGCCTGGGTAATAAGTGAGATTCTGTCTCAAAAAAAAATTTTTTTTTTTAATTTTTCAAAAAATAAATACTGTGTGTCATTCCACTTTTGAGGTACCTACAGTACTCACATCCGTAGACACAGAAAGTAGAGGCCGGGCACGGTGGCTCACGCCTGTAATCCCTGCACTTTGGGAGGCAGAAGCAGGCGGATCGCCTTAAGTCAGGAGTTCGAGACCAGCCTGGCCAAGAGGGTGAAACCCCATCTCTACTAAAACTACAAAAATTAGCTGGGTGTGGTGGCAGGTGCCTGTAATTGAAGCCACTCAGGAGGCTGAGGCAGGAGAGTTACTCGAACCCAGGAGGCGGAGGTTGTAGTGAGCCGAGATCGTACCACTGCACTCCAGCCTGGACGACAGAGCGAGACTCTGTCTCGGGGGGG
>NW_016805664.1:310752-319878 GCF_001698545.2 Rhinopithecus bieti
AAAAAAAAAAAAAAAAAAAAAAAAAAACAAGAAACCCCGTCTCTACTAAAAATATAAAAATTAGCCAGGTGTGGCGGCGCATGCCTGTAATCCCAGCTACTCAGGAGGCTGAGGCAGGAGAATTGCTTGAACCCAGGAGGCGTAGGTTGCAGTGAGCCGGGATCATGCCACTGCACTCCAGCCTGAGTGACAGTGAGACTCCGTCTCAAAAAAAAAAAAAAAAACCATTTGGAAGCAAGAAAGCAGAGCGACAGAAGATGTGCAGCTTGGCATGGTGGTGAGTGGGGAAATGAAACACTTAAGCTTGGAGCAATCAGGAAACCAGCAATTCTGGAGACTGAACCCAGAGATCCTCAATACCTACAGGTACTTTACAAAGCCAGGGTTCACAGAAAAGCTGACGACAAGAGAGTTGGTTTCACCACAGAAGCACTGATCCCTCTGTTTACTAGGGAAAGATGGAACATTGAGGGTATGCATTCTCAGGACTAGAGTGTGGACCAAACGAAAAACAGGAATCGGAGTGCGAATCGTCAACCTTAATATGCACACTCAGCTGTTGGGACAGGAACAGCCTGGCTTCAACGTCAACAGGCAAGAAACCGGTGAATTCTTGCCTGTGAGATTTACAAGGTCAACAAAGAAAGATCTTTTTACAGAGCACATTCAAGAAGCTCCTCAGTGGCCAACAAGCCCTACCCTTACATCTGAATCCCATCTGCTTTTTCTTAAGGGGGCAACTGAGAATGATCATTGGCAGGTGCCCGCGGGAAGTCTCCAAGGTGAAAGAGAAAAGAGAAAAAAGACTCAGAAAACAAAGACAACGCATGAAAGAAGAAAAGGGGCCGGGCGCAGTGGCTCAAGCCTGTAATCCCAGCACTTTGGGAGACCGAGTCGGGCGGATCATAAGGTCAGGAGATCGAGACCATCCGGCTAACACGGTGAAACCCCGTCTCTACTAAAAAAAAAATACAAAGAAACTAGCCGAGCGCGGTGGCGGGCGCCTGTAGTCCCAGCTACTCGGGAGGCTGAGGCAGGAGAATGGCATGAACCCGGGAGGCGGAGCTTGCAGTGAGCTGAGATCGCGCCACTGCACTCCAGCCTGGGCCACAGAGCGAGACTCCGTCTCAAAAAAAAAGAAAGAAGAAAATGCCAGGGGAAAAAAAAATACAATTAATATCATGTATCCATGAAACAAGAATAGGATGCTATTTTTAAAAAAAAAGAGCACCCAGGTTATAAGAGCTCTTGGGACAGAAAAATGATAGCTCAAATTTAAAAATTAAATTCTACAAAAATTGGTGTGCGCCAGGCGTGGTGGTCCCAGGAGGCTGAGGCAGGAGGATCGTTTGAGCCCCAGTCGTCTGAGTTCGAGGTTGCAGTGAGCGCAGTGATTGCACCACTGAACTCCAGCCCTGGTAACAGAGGGAGACCCTGTCTCAAAAAAAAAAAAAAAAAAAAAAAAAAATTTAAAGGTTAAAAAAAACCATTAAAAAAAAATTAAAAAAAACCCCCAAAAAAAAAAAAACCGAAAAAAAAAAAAATTGAAAGGTTAGAAGATACCATTAAGAAAATATTAAGAAAATCTCCCAGAAAGAAGAAACTGCAAGACATAGAAAACACAAAAGGCAGCCAGGCGTGGCGGCTCATGCCTGTAATCCCAGCACTTTGGATCACAAGGTCAGGAGATCGAGACCATCCTGGCTAACACGGTGAAACTCCATCTCTACTAAAAAATACAAAAAAAAAAAAAATTAGCCAGGCATGGTGGCGGGGGCCTGTAATCCCAGCTACTTGGGAGGGTGAGGCAGAAGAATGGCATGAACCTGGGAGGCAGAGCTTGCAGTGAGCCGAGATCTCTCCACTGCACTCCAGCCTGGGTGACAGAGCAAGACTCTGTCTCAAAAAAAATAAATAAATAAATAAAATAAAAAATAAATAATTCAATAATCAAACCAGGTGCAGTGGCTCACGCCTGTAATCCCAGCACTTTGGGAGGCTGAAGTGGGCGGATCAGTTGTGGCCAGGAGTTTGAGACCAGCCTGGCCAACATGGCAAAACCCCATCTCTACTAAAAATACAAAAATTAGCCAAGCACGGTGGCACACGCCTGAAATCCCAGGTACTTGGGAGGCTGAGGAACGAGAATCACTTGAACCCAAGAGGCGGAGGTTGCAATGAGCCGAGATCATGCCACTGTACTCCAGCCTGGACAACAGAGCAAGACTCTTTCTCAAAAAAAAAAACAAAAAGAAAATTCAATGATTACCCCAGGAGACCCAGGATACCTAACTAATAGGAATACTAGAGAGAAGAGCAAAAATACTGGGAAGGAAATTTAAAAATAAAAATAATACAAAAAATTTCACACTGAAAGACTTGAGTTTCCAGTTTGCTACGGTCTATACGGCACCCAAGACAGTAAATGCAAAAAGACCCCATAACAAAACACATCAACATGAAATTTCAGAACAGTGATGAAGAATAACAATAACTGCGGCCAGGCGGAGTGGCTCATGCCTGGAGTCTCAGCACTCTGGGAGACCGAGGTGGGTGAATCACCTGAGGCCAGAAGTTCAAAACCAGCCTGGCCAACATGGTAAAACCCCATCTTCACTAAAAATACAAAAATTAGTCGGGTGTGGTGGTATAAGCCTATAATTCCAGCTACTTGGGAGGCTGAGACAGGAGAATCGCTTGAACCCGGGAGACGGAGGTTGCAGTGAGCTGAGAACTCGCCACTGCAATCCAGTCTGGACAACAGAGTGTGACTACATCTCAAAAAACAATAATAATAATAATAAAAGAAGAAGAAGAGAAGGGAAAAGAAAGAAGGCTGGGCATGGTGGCTCACACCTGTAATCCCAGCACTTTGGGAGGCCGAGGCAGGTGGATCACTTGAGGTCAAGAGTTTGAGACCAGCCTGGTCAACATGGTGAAACCCCACCTCCATTAAAAAAAATACAGAATTAGCTGGGCGTGGTGGTACATGCCTGTAATCCCAGCTACTTGCTACTTGGGAGGCTGAGGCAGGAGAATCGCTTGAACCCAGGAGGCAAAGGTTGCAATGAGCTGAGATCATGCCACTGCACTCCAGCTTGGGCTACAGAGTGAGATGCCATCTCAAAAAAAAAAAAGAAAGAAAGAAAGAAAAGGAAAGAAAGGGGGTGGGGGGAGGTTCATACACAAAGATCAGGACTCAAAATGGCATCATATTCCTGAAAAGTAACAGTGGAATATGGAAGGTGATGTTGCAATTCTTTCGGAATCCTAGAGGGAAGGCCGGATGCAGTGACTCACACCTGTAATCCCAGCTACTCAGGAGGCTGAGGCGGGAGAATCGCTTGAACCCGGGAGGCGGAGTTTGCAGTGAGCCGAGATCACGCCATTGCACTCCTGCCTCAGTGACAGAGCAAGACTTCATCAAAAAAGAAAAACAAAATTCCTAGAGGGAAAGGGAAAGTATTTCCCAAATAGCACTCAAGTGTGAAGGTAGAACAAAAGCATTTTTCAGGCATACTAGGCCCCAAAAACATTTCCGTACCCTTTCACAGAAAGTCACTGCAGGATGTGCTCTACAGAAAGGAGGAAGTAAAACAGGAAACGGGAAGGCAAGGGAATCAGACACACAGCAGAGAGGCAAAGGGAGTTTGAAGAACAATGGCTCTACAGCACACCCAAGAACCGGGCCAACCAGACTAGAGAAGGAAGATGGATGGAAAATTCCAGGAAGGAAATCTCCAAGAAAACAAAGCAGCTCATCCAGTAGATACGACAAATGAAAAAAAATGTATCAAGGGACCAGAAGGCTGGCTGGGCGAGGTAACTCACACCTATAATCTCAGCACTTGGGGAAGTCCAGGCAAGAGGATTATTTGAGCTCAGGAGTTCAAGACCAACCTGGGCAACATAGCGAGAGACCCCATCTCTACAAAAATGTAACAGTTAGCCAGGTGTGGTGGAATGCACCTGTAGTCCTAGCTACTCAGGAGGCATTGAAGTGGGAGGCTCATTTGAGCCCAGGAGGTTGAGGCTGCAGAGTCACGAGAATGCCATGGCACTCCAGCCTGGGCAACAGAGCGAGACCCAGGCTCTTAAAAAAAAGAGAGAGAGAAACTGGAAGCCAAATATTCTAATAAATTCCAAATGAAAAAAAAAAAAAGACAGTAACTCCAGAAAATAAAGAAATGAATTTTCAGCCAGGCATGGTGGTTCACATCTGTAATCCCAGCATTTTGGGAGGCCAAGGTGGGTGGACCATCTGAGGTCACAAGTTTGAGACCAGCCTGGCCAACATGGTTAAACTCATCTCTACTAAAAATACAAAATTTAGCCGGGAGTGGTGGCAGGCGCCTGTAATCTTGGCTACTCGGGAGACTGAGGCAGGAGAATCGCTTGAACACGGGAGGCGGAGGTTGCAGTGGGCTGAGATTGCGCCACTGTACACTGTCCCCAAAAAAATAAAATAAAATAAAAATAAAAAAATAACAAAGACAAACCTCACAACCACCAAATGAATTCATTCACTCTAATGAACCCATTTTATAGATGAAAAAATTGAGGTTTAGAAAGTCATCACATGCCCTTTAACTGGGGGAGCAACATCCACACCTCAGCTTGGAGGCCCTCCTTCCTCTAGATGAAGCAATGTTCTATCTGGTGATTACAAGGAGCTTCCCGGGACCCCCAAAAGGCT
The DNA here is from genome assembly GCF_001698545.2 of Rhinopithecus bieti. Classification (NCBI taxonomy): domain Eukaryota; kingdom Metazoa; phylum Chordata; class Mammalia; order Primates; family Cercopithecidae; genus Rhinopithecus; species Rhinopithecus bieti. Next base: position 315,449 of record NW_016805664.1, read on the forward strand.
CAGCAATGTGCCAAATGGTTGGTGAGGATGTGGGAAGTCAGGGTTTCCCCCCAGGCTGAGGGTCCACCACTTTCCTTATTGCCTGAAGAAACCTCACATGCAATGCTGAGTACACTGGTGGCCTGGGAGAGGTGACAAGGAACTTGAATGGCTCCCACCTAGTGGCCTAGACTTCCTCCCAAGGCACATGCCAGGCCTCTGCGGGCAGCAGATGTGGTAAGGACCCTGGCCCTGACTGACCACTGACAAGGGCTCTCAGCAGGCCCTGGGGAGGCCCGAGACCTGTGCTGAGAACAGCTCTAGCCTGTCCCCTAAAAAGCTGGGCTGGGATGCCTGAAAAGCCGGGGCAAGGGTCTGGATGGAGGACAAGGCTACAGCACATGACAGGATGCGAGGAGTCGGGCCAGACCACAGACTGGTTCACGATGGGGAGCCAAGAGCAGCCCCCGCCGGCCACATCCAAACCAAGAATAACCAGTCCCCAGCCTCTCCTCAAATCTGCCCCTCCCCATCCCTCCACAAGCGGCTCGGACCCAAGCCATTCAGTTCCCCTTCCTCCTTCCCTCCTCTCCCCATCCATCTTACTTGCCCAACCTCCAAAGGGCACAGAACCCTGGCCACCTCCAGCCTCCCTCCCTGGTCACCAATACCTCCTAATTATCTCCCGCTTCTCTCCTCGTCTACCAGACTGTCTCTGGCTAGCAACCCAGCCTCATTTCTTTTGTTTGAGACAGGGTCTCACTCTGTTGCCCAGGCTGGAGTGCACTGGTGCAATCACAACTCACAGCAGCCTCGGTCTCTGGAGCTCAAGCAATCCTCCCATCTCAGACTCCCAAGTAGCTGGGACTTACAGGCATTCACCACCATGCCTAATTTTTTAAACATTTTGTAAAGACAAGGTCTTGCTATGTTGCCCAGACTTCTTTCCTACTCCTGGCCTGAAGCAATCCACCCGCCTAGGCCTCCCAAAATGGTGGGATTACAGCCATGAGCCACCATGCCCAGCCCCTAGTGTTGTTTTTAAATGCTTATTTTGAAATAATTTCCAATTCAGAAAAAAGTTTGAAATAGTACAAGGAGGCCGGGCACAGCGGCTCATGCCTGTAATCCCAGCACTTTGGGAGGCCGACAAGGGCGGATCACGAGGTCAGGAGATCGAGACCATTCTGGCTAATGCGGTGAAACCCCGTCTCTACTAAAAAACACACACAAAAAAACTAGCCGGGTGATGTGTCGGGCGCCTGTAGTCCCAGCTACTCCGGAGGCTGAGGCAGGAGAATAGCGTAAACCTGGGAGGCGGAGCCTGCAGCCAGCTGAGATCCGGCCACTGCACCCTAGCCTGGGCGACAGAGCGACAGAGCGAGAAACGTCCTCAAAAAAAAAAAAAAAAAAGAAATAGTACAACGAATTGCCCTATGACCTTCACCAGATCCAACAACTGTCTGCTCTCTCACTGCCTTATTTTTTCATTGTCTTTGAGATGGAGTCTCATCCTGTCTCCCAGGCTAGAGTGCAGTGGAACGATCTCGGCTCACTGCAACCTCCTGGGTTCAAGCAATATTCCTGCCTCAGCCTCCCAAGTAGCTGGGATTACAGGTGCCCTCCACCACACCCAGCTAATTTTTGTATTTTTAGTGGAGATGGGGTTTCGCCACGTTGGCCAGGCTGGTCTTGAACTCCTGACCTCAGGTGATCCACCCACCTTAGCCTCCCAAAGTGCTGGGATTACAGGCGTGAACCCCATGCCCTGCTTCGCTTTTTTGACGTAATACTTGATGTACCATCGTCTCCCATATATATATTTTTTCTTTTCCTGAACCATTCCGAGGACAAGTTGTAGACTCTATGTCCCTTGCCTGTAAACATTTCAGTATTATTTCCTAAGAACAAGGACATTCACAACCACACACAGTTATCCACTTCATAAAACCTAACAGTGATCTGATACTATCGGCTAATGTACAGTCCATATTCCAGTTTTCTCAATTGTCCCAATGATGTTCTTTGGAGCAATTTCTTCCCTGATCCCAAGATCCAATCGAGAGCCACACATTGCCTTTAGCAGTAGCATTTTTCCAGTCTCTTTTAAAATCAGGAACGGTTCTCGGCCTTCCTCTGCCTTGCATACCATTGACATTTTTTTTTTTTTTTTTTTTTTGAGACGGAGTCTCGCTGTGTCGCCCAGGCTGGAGTGCTGTGGCCGGATCTCAGCTCACTGCAAGCTCCGCCTCCCGGGTTCACGCCATTCTCCTGCCTCAGCCTCCCGAGTAGCTGGGACTACAGGCGCCCGCCACCTCGCCCGGCTAGTTTTTTGTATTTTTAGTAGAGACGGGGTTTCACCGTGTTAGCCAGGAGGGTCTCGATCTCCTGACCTCGTGATCCACCCGTCTCGGCCTCCCAAAGTGCTGGGATTACAGGCTTGAGCCACCGCGCCCGGCCACCATTGACATTTTTTTAAGAGTCCAGACCAGTTCTGTGAAACGTCCCTCAATTTCAATTACTCCTTCCACTTAAACCCTCCACTGCCTCCTCATTCCTCAGTTTAAAATTCCAAGACCTCATGACTGGCCTTCAGGGACCTGAAGGATCCCACCTCCCCCACATCCCCTCCCACCAGCTACAGCCATTCTGCCAGCTCAGATATGCCGGGTTCTGACTTTTACGTTCTGTCCACCTTCACCACACTTTTCTGCCCTTTGCATGCAGGAAAAAGGTCACCCCTCCAGATCAGTTGGGTGGGGGTGGGCTGCGCTGATACAGCCCCTCACCTCTCGGACCAGACCAGACCTTTACCATTTTGTTTTCTGCATGGTCTGTGTTCCTTTTTTATTTATTTATTTATTTTTTTTTGAGATGGAGTCTCTGTCTCCCAGACTGGAGTGCAGTGGCGTGATCTTGGCTCACTGCAACCTCCGCCTCCCAGGTTCAAGCGATTATCCTGCTTCAGCCTCCCCAAGTCGCTGGGATTACAGGCACCCGCCACCACGCCCAGCCAATTTTTTTGGTATTTTCAATAGAGACGGGGTTTCGCCATGTTGGTCAGGCTGGTCTCAAACTCCTGACCTCAGGTCATCAGCCTGCCTCGGCCTCCCAAAGTGCTGGGATCACAGGAGTGAGCCACTGCGCCCAGCCTGCATAAGACTCCACAGTGTAGTGTTACATTTTTAAACATCAGATTACAAAACAATATGAGAATCCTTTCTCCAGTTGGTTGTCCAGGGAAAATTGGCAACTTTCACTGTTGGGAAACTTTCACTTAAAAATAAGTTGAAGCTGGGCGTGGTGGCTCACTCACGCCTGTAATCCCAGCACTTTGGGAGGCCTGGGCGGGTGGATCACCTGAGGTCAGGAGTTTGAGACTAGCCTGGCCCCCATGGCGAAACCGCATCTCTACTAAAAATACAAAAAAAATTGGCTGGGCGTGGTGGCGGGTGCCTGTAATCCCAGCTACTTGGGGAGGCTGAAGCAGAAGAATCACTTGAACCCAGGCGGCGGAGGTTGCGGTAAGCCTAAATCACGCCACTGCACTCCAGCCTGGGCAACAGAGCGAGATTCCCTCTCAGAAAAAAAAAAAAAATCATTTGCTTAACCAAGCATAGTGGCGTTGGATTGTAGTCCCCGCTACTCAGGAGGCTGAGGCAGGAGGATCTCTAGAGCCCAGGAGTTTGAGACCAGCCGGACAACATAGGGAGACCCTGTCTCTACAGAAAATTTTAAAATGAGGCCAGGCACAGTGGTTCATGCCTGTAATCTCAGCACTTTGGGAGGCCAAGGCAGGCAGATCACTTGAGGCCAGGAGTTTGAGACCAGCCTGGCCAACACAGAGAAACCCTGTCTCTACTGAAAATAAAAAAATTAGCTGGGTGTCACAGCACACACCTGTAATCCCAGCTACTCAGGAGGCTGAGGAGGGAGAATCGCTTGAACCCAGGAGGGCAGAGGTTGCAATGAACCAAGACTGCACCACTGCACTCCAGCCTGGAGCTGGACTTTAGTACCAGCTACTTGGGAGGCTGAGGCAGGAGAATCTCTTGAGCCCAGGAGTTCGAGACCAGCTGGACAACACAGCAAGACCCTGTCTCTACAGAAAATTTTAAAAATTAGCCAGGCATGGTGATACATACCTGTAGTCCTAGCTACTCAAGAGGCCAAGGCAGGAGGAGCCCAGGAGTTTGAGGCTGCAATGAGTTATAATTGTACCACTGCACTCCACCCTGGGTGACAGAGTAAAACCCTGTCTCTAAAAATAAAAAATTAATTTTAAAAGTAACAAAATCAGCTGGGTGTAGTGGTGCACACCTGAAATCCCAGCACTTTAGGAGGCCAAGGTAGGGAGGCCAGGAGTTTGAGGCTGCAATGAGCTATAATTGCACCACTGCACTCCAGCCTGGGTGACAGAGTAAAACCCTGTCTTTTTTTTTTTTTTTTTT
>NW_016805664.1:320599-324782 GCF_001698545.2 Rhinopithecus bieti
CCGCGCCTGACCAACCCTGTCTCTTAAAAAAAAAAAAAAAAAATTTAAGTAACAAAATCAGGTGGGTGCAGTGGTACACACCTGAAATCCCAGCACTTTGGGAGGCCAAGGCAGGAGGATTACTTGAGCTCAGGAGTTCAACACTAACCTGGGCAACATAGCAAGACCCTACCTCTACTAAAAAATACAAAACATTAGCAGGGTGTGGTAGTACGTGCCTGTAGCTCTAGCTACTCAGGAGGCTGAAGGAGGAGGATGGACTGAGCCTGGGAAGTGGAGGTTGCAGTGAGAGGTTAGTTACCCAGCCTGGGTAACAAAGACCCTATCTCAAGGTAACAGACAAAGACCCTATCTCAAAAAAAAAAAAAAAAAAAATTTCCTTCTGGGATTTGTGTGTTCACTCCAACTCCCCGGAATAACGTGAGCTCCAATGAGGGCAGAGATCTTTGTCTGTTGGGTTCACTGCCGCATTCCTGGGACCCAAGCGGTGCCTGGCACGCAGGAAGCACTTGGAAATTATTTGCTGAGTAAATGAGCAAGTGAGAAAAGAAGGAAAGCACCGGTGTTAGGAGCTGAAGAACCAAGAGAGCGAGCCTCCTCCCCACCAAGTGGCCCTTCCAGATTCCAGAACTCTCCCAGGGCCTCCCTTGTCGCCTCTAACCAGAGAAGGAAGCCCCTCACAAATCGTCCTTATCTCTCCATCACTCTGCCAGCGGTCTTCACTGATGAATCTTTCCAAATCAATCCCAGTAGGCTGACAGACTGGATTCCAGAGATGGATCTGATCAGACCCTGGAGAAGGTCCATGGCCCCCTGTTGACGGCTGGCCAGCAGGGCCTCCCCACCCAGATCCCTGAGTCCCACCCTCTATTCATGGACCCTCCCAGGGCCAGCCTAGGGTGCGGGGGCAGGGAGAATAAACATCCAAATACAAAATCCTACTAATAACTCTTTAATTGCAGCCTGTGAGGACAACTGAGTCCAGGCCTCCCAAGCCCAGAGCACAGAGCCAAGCCCCAGGTGCTTGTCAGTTACATGCCCATCTCCCCGATCAGGCTGTGGCTATTTTGTTCACAATGTAGCAAGACTCAAGGTAATAGGAAACTTAAAAAACCACCCTTTCCTGATCCCAAACCCCATTCATTCTTAAAATCACCTCCTCTTCTGCAGAGGAAGAGGCCATACCCCTCCATCTTGACCCATAAGGCAGAAACCAGCTCTTCCAGAGGACCCTCCCCAGCAGATGGCTGTCAATGCTAGCTTGGATGGGGTTCCTCCCAGGGAATCTTTCTCCGAGGGCCCCTCCAGCTCTGAGCTCTCTCTGGGGAACCTCCCTCGGCCTAGGAGGGGCTTATAAACCCTGGCAGCGCTCATCCACGTCCGCAGAGCCCAAGGGTAATGTGCCTTTCCCTAGCTGTGTGACCCCAAGCAAGTGGCTCAACCACTCAGGACTTCCCGGTACAAAAATAAACAAATAAAGATGGGACTGATAAAGCTGGCAAGACCTAAGGTGCCGACAGTCAAGGAAGAGAGGGAGGTGCGTCAGAAGGGAAAATTTAGCACCTGCACCCCACAAAGAAAACCCGGGAGGGGGAGGGTGTGCTGGGCTGAGGAATGTGTAATCCGGCCCAGCCCCAAGCAGAGAGTTAATGGGAGCTGCTCCCAACTCGTGGCTAATGGGATTAGCACGGGCTTGGCTCTGGGCGTTGGCCTGGGGTCCGAGGTCTCCGTGCGGCCACTCGAAGTTGGGGAGGGGGGCAGCCAGAAGCAGCACCGGCCCCCACCTTTTCCTCCCGGGTGAGCACGGGATTCAGGGGGCGGCAGCAGTCCTCCTGCTGTTTCCTCCCTGACCTCAGCCTCGGCGTGTAGAAGTCAGGCAGCTCCCAGTGAGCGCAGAAGGTGCGCAGAGGCAGGGCTCCGAGGCTACCTCCCGCTGGGCTTCCAAGGCTTGGCCTTCCCTCCACCTCAGCCTCACCATCCAGCAAATGGGCACTAGGCCGTCTGACTGCTGCGTCAGATTAGGCGCGGCCCTGGCACGGTGCACTCATGCATGAGTAGTAGCTGTTTTCACTGCTTCGCATTAGGGCACTTTGCCTTGCCAGGCCGGAGCCAGATCGCAGGCGGGGAGTGCGCGACGCCCCTTCCCAGCCTCGAAAAAGCCAAGCGCAGGCCTAGCCAGTCAGAGAGACACGGGCACCGATTCCCAGGCTTGGCTCCCCCTGCCACCACCCCGGGCTGGACCAAATGACCCAAAAGACACATGCACACACACATCACAGTGGACTTGTGGGGAGCGCAGAAGGGGACAGCTCAGATGGCCTCTGTACCCCAGGGCTGCCCCCCAATTTCTTACTCGGGGGTCCCTCACGCCCCTGCCTCGCCACAACACACCACTCGGGCGCAAACCCTTGCCCGGGTCGCAGACCCCAGGCGGAATGCGCCCCCAGCTCCGGAGGAGCACCAGCAGGTCCGAGGGCCAAGACCCGGTTCTGGCACCCCGGCCGGCGGGGATCTCCGAGCTCCTGGCCCCCGGGCGCCCGCCCCTCCCCCGCCTGGCGCCTCACAAAGGCCCTTTGTCCCGCCGAGCCCCGGGACTCCAGTTCCTGAAAAGTTCCAGGAGAAAAATCAAAGACAGGCAAAATCGGCGAGCTCCGCCGAGCGGGCGGGGCAAGGCCTAGGCAGCAGCTCTGGGCCGGGGGTGTCTCCTGCCAAGACCCCAAGGAAAGGGGAGTATCGGGGGCTATTCCGGAAATCGCAAAAATCCGAAACTGCAATTCGAAGAGGAGGTGGATTTTTTTTTAAGTCGAGACTTGGGACGCCAAGCACAAAAGCCAGGGCAGCCCCGGGAGGAGGGACCGGGTGTCCTGGGGCGGTGGCTGAGATGGTCTGGAGGTCCCCGAGTTCCTTCCCGCCTCGCTGGCTGCAGCGGCCGCGGACTGACCGGAGCGATCACCTCCCGCCCCGGCGAAGCGCCCGCCCGGACACCGTCCCCACCGTGCCTGGGCAGCCCCTTTTGGGAAATGGCGGAGACCACGGGACCTTCTCGGCCACCGCCTCCCGCAGCAGGGTTTTCCCCTCCGCCCCCTGGGCCCTGCCTGAGCCGCTCTCTTCTTTCCCTCTAGGTTCGGGACGGTGGTGGCCCCATTTCGGCGTCCCTGCCGTGCCTCTGCACTCTTTAGCGCCGGAGAACACGGGGTCCCCGAGGGCCCGGGTCACCGCCCTCCTAACGGGTTGCTAGTTCCCAAGGCCGCCGTTCTCCCCGGGAAGAAAGGGGCATCCCGCCCGCCCAGAGGCCAGAGTCCCAGGGCTGGGGTCACCTTACTCCCGCATCCCCCGGCGCTCGGTAACTGCTAGGGCCCCGGCTCGGCGCGGGTAGTGGAGCTGGGAACAGAACCCAGGAGGGCCCACGGGCGCCAAAAGGGGCGTTTGCCAAGAAAAAGAATCGAGCTCGGGGAGCGGGTGTCTCGCGGGGTGCGGGGCCGGTTTGTTCTTTTTTCGCCCAGATTTTAAAACTCCAGCCCAGGCTTGTGCCGCTGGGGCCCCGGGGATTGGAATCGCCCCGGTGGCTCGGGCTACGGCACCTAATTTCGGCTCACTAGGGTCGGGCACGGTGAGGAAAAGGCAACCGAACTGCGCGCCCCTCTCCACTGCCGGGGCCGCCGGACTGGCCTCGACTCCGGGGCCAGGAGTTTCCCCGCCCTGGGGGCTGAGTCCGCCCGCACCCTCGTGGCCGGCCGAAGGAGAGTCGCCGAGCCCCGGCCGCGAGTCACAGGAGGACCCCGCCGAGTGGATCTCCCCGGGAAGACAGGAGGGGACGGGCAGGGCGTGGGGCACTTACCCGGGTGCGGATGGAGATTCAGGCCAGCCATGTACTTTCCCGGCGGCAGCGGGCCGGGCAAGCCCGAGGCGGGCAAGCGTCCGGCAGTGGCCGCGCCCACGCGGTGGCTGTCCATGGCCAAGCCGGACAGCAGCGGCGGCGGGGGACCGTGCACGGACCGCTGGGGCCCGAAGTCTCGGCCATCCATCCTCCGCGGGAGTGCCGCGGCCAGCCCCCCACCCGGCCCGCAGGCCTAGCTCAGTGGGACCTAAAAGTCCGGCCTCGGCGTAGTCCCAGAGTCCTCGGGCGGCGGGGGCTCCGCGGCGTGCATGGCGGCGGCCAGCGGGGCTTGCGCTCAGCTGCGGG
>NW_016805664.1:326856-354906 GCF_001698545.2 Rhinopithecus bieti
CCCCCCCCTCCCTCCTTTCTCCTTCTCCTTCCTTTTCCTTCCCCCCTCCCCCAGCGTCTGGGCTGAGTGATCAAAATAGAGGAAGATGGTTGTCGCCGCAATCCAGGGCTTTGCAAGGCGCGGTTTAATGGGCCGCCTGTCAGCTTCCTGCTCGCAGGAGGAGGTGACAAGCCAAGCGAGCCGGGGAGGGCCTGGGGCCCGGCGGGCTGCACCCCGCGCCCCGGGCCCCGGCCCCCGACCTCCCCTGGGGTGCGCTTCTAGTACGCGCGGTGGAGACGCCGAAACAGACAAGGGCTGCTTTTTCCCTTGTTTTTTTTCTTCCTTTTAAAACAAAGCAGCGATTCATTCCCTCTCCCCCAGCAGCGCGGTCGGGTGGGATGGGCAGGCGAGAAGGCCGTTTTCCTAGCACTGGCCTGCGGGTCCCTCCCTGAAACGCGGTGTCAGATGGTTACTGATTAATATTTTGGAGAGGCCGCGGCGGCGGGCAGCGGGTGAGTCTCTAATCTTCTAAAAGGGGTTCCTATAGAAACGCGGATCGGGGCGCGCCCCCCGCTCGGCCCAGGCCGGGGCCGCGGCGCTTCGCACAGCGCGCCCCTCCCCAAGTCCCTCTTTGCGTGGGCGCTCCCCTCTCCTTCCCCCCCAACAAAAAAATCAGAACAGAAAAAAGGATTAGATCGGCTGAGCGCGAACTGAATCCCTCTCCATTCTGACATTTCAGCCTATTAGCATTTCTCCACGGAGCCTTCTGAAACCTATTAAAGTGTAATATTAAAACCTCTTGGCTGGGGCCTCTCTCGCCTTCCATCCGCCGCGCCCCCTCCAGGGAGGGCGAGACCGGGAAAAAAAAAATCTGTTGAGCTCAGAGGAAGTAGCCGCCAAGCCCAAAAAGTGCTTGGCTGGCCACGGCGGCCGTAGGGGAAGGGAGCACCAATCCCCAGACTTTGTACTTTTATTTTGCTCTTTCAGCAAAATCCTTTCTGGGTTGAGTAGCCGTGAGCTGCCCGCGGCCGACCTACCTGACCGGGGGCGCAGGGAGTGCGGATCACGCTAGCAGAACTGTCCTGGGGGCCCCCGCACCCTCTCTGCAGCCCTGCAGGCCCCCGAGCCCGGCTAGGCATTACGTACCCTGGAAAGGAAGCTTGGAGGGGCAGAAATCCTTCCAATCCTGCCTCGAAGAGCAACTGCGGTGATAAGATTTTAATTAAAACAAGAGAAGCCCGCTCTTTCGCCTCGCGCTGCGTACTCAGCGTTTTCTCATTGCCCGTTTTGTTTTTTTAAATCAATTTTTAAGGCAACTTTTCGGGAGGGGGGGAAAATGAGCGCGTTAGTGCCCATTCGTTCTATTTTCTTTTCTCCACTTTTAGAAAAAAAAAAAGGTGGGGGGAGGCTTCGAGAACGAACTGGGGGGTGTCTAATTTAATTCCAGGATAAATTTGAGGAAAAAAGTTCAGCCTCTTGAGGGCAGTTTCAAGTTGCCCTTCCTGGAGCTTCCTGCGTTGGTTTCTAGGCTGCCCTCTTTTGGAAGCTATAGCTCCGCTGGGGAGGAGGGAGGAGTGAAAAGGAAAGAAAGGAACGAAAATAGCCGGAGCCGAGGGGAACAAGCCACGATGTCCGCGTTTGGAGCTGGGCGTGCGGGTCTCAGTGGCGGCCTCGGCATTCGGGGCGGCGAGAGGCGCCCGGTGCATCCCCGGGACGGCCAGGAGCAAAGACGGAGAGGAGAGGGGGGTTAGAGAAAGGAGGTATTGTGTCTGTGTGCCTTAGGGGAGGAGGGGACTGCAGGAATCGAATAAACGCAGTCGAGCTGCGCGGGGCTGCTGGAAGCCCAGGCGGGGGAAGGGGGCCGTGTGTGGGGGCGCAGAGCGCCCTTGAGCCTTACGCAGAGGTCTTGTGTGTTCCTAGTTAAGCCCTCCCACGCCCGAGGCCCCATCGCTTCCTCTCCACTCTCTTTACCCAATATTCCAAGCCCAGACCCTAATTCTCCACCGCATTACCCTCCCCCCGGATTTGGGGAATGTTTTTCTTTATTTTAATATAGCTCAAAGAAAAAAATATGTATATCTTGAGAGAGTTGGGGTGGGGAAAACAAAAGGCTTGCGGAGTAGAAAAAAACAAAGGCCCATTTTTATAAATGTTTAATGTTTTCACCCCCTGGCTGCTCCGAGACGCCGTAATTGTGACGGCGGGGTACGTGTGCCATAAATCATTTAGTTGCTAATAAAAATTCTGCCTGTTTGCCCTGGATTTGCCAATGGCGTTTGCATTTTTCAAGTGTGCGCCTCGGCGGCGTGACGAACCCAGCCGGTATTTCATTAGGGCCGTGGTGCCTGGGCTTTGTGCGCCCAGCCCTCTCGCGCGGGCCCCTTCCATACCCGCCCCCGGCACCCACTCCACATTTGCGCGGCCCTGCAGCCACCGGAGCCCGGCCAGGGCGCAGGGCCTGGGGACGCGGTGGTGGTGGGGGCGGCCAGGACGCATCCTGCCCACGCTAGTTTTCCCGGGATGCCGCATGCATGGGGGCGCGGGCGGGCTACGCGGAGAGGCCGCCTGTCCAGGCCAATCTATACGCGCCCTGATCTCCGCCCGCTCCCCAGCCCCGCGACGGGGTGTCCCCGCAGTAGCTGAGTAAACAGCGACTGGGAGCCATCTTGGGGCGGAGGACGGATCCCAAGCGAAGTAGTGGGTGCAGCCCAGGTGCCTCCATTCGTAAAGGAGAGCCTCTAGGACATCCCTAACAAGGGTTCAGGGTCCAGGGAAACGCCTTCCCCAGTACGGTGGGCCACATTGAAATGTAAAAACCAGGCCTGGGTGCCACGGCCATAGGGCACAGGCCATAGGCCACCAGGTCCAGCCGCCATCTTACGCGCCCCACCCCCATTTCATCCCTTCCCCTCCCCGCCCCTCACACTTTTGTTTACCCAGCGGGATAGGTGGCCAAAACTCTGTGGACGCAATTGAGAGTATGTCTGTGTGTGTGTGTGTTTTACTGACTGGGTGAAAAATCGACTCGGGGGAGCGGGGTGGGTCTTCCTTGTAGCCCCAAACCGCAGTTGCAGGAGAATCTGCCCTGGCTAGCCGAGGCCCGGCCCAGCGTGCTTCTCCGCAGCCAGCCTGGGCCAGCCAAGCCGAGGCCTTTCCTGTGTTCCTAGGCTACCGGCTCCGGCCTCTGCTCCCTGGACGCGTCCCGACTGACAAAATTCTCCCTCTTTGTTTTAAAACCAAAGGACAGGCCAACCTTGAGCCCGGCCGTCACCCCTGTCGCGCTTTTGTTGGCGCAGGCTCAGGCCCGACCGGTGCAGATCACACGGCCTCCCTCAATTCGGCGTTGAACCCGGTTCTTCCCAAATTCTGGTGTTACTGGCCGCTTGGACACGTTCTCCCCTTATCCTTCCCCAGCGGGGAAGAAAAGCCAGTATCGTTTCCTTGGCGCGGCCACCCGAGCCACTTCACCCATCGCCCCAACCGCCTTTCCAGGCGGGGACCGAAGCCCCCCACTCTCCGCTGGCATCTCGGTGAAGGGCACCCCCTGAGGGATTGCCGGCTTCTGCTGCCCGCTCAGAGGCCTTGTGGCTGGGTGTCTTAAGCTCCGGTTTCCGCAGGTCCCGTGTCTGGCGGGCGCGGCTAAAACCCGGAGAGGCTGTGCCCGGGAAAGCCACGTTCGCCGTCCCCTCGCTGCGACAGACCCAGCCGCGATACAGCGCCAAGTCGCGGCCGGGCCAACCCAGCCGGGAGCTGCCCGAACCTGCCTGGAAGACCAGGGACGCGGTGCCATCGCCCCACACCCCACCGAGACCAGGGCGCAAGGCGGGCAGAATTGGGACTGATGCGCCAGGCCCAGCCCCGATGGATTCCAGCTCCTCTCGGCCCCGCCTCCGGCCCTGGCCTCTTCCTCCAGCCGGGGTCGGGTCCTCCACTCCACTGTTTGGCTGGGAAAGGACGGAGACGCGCTTGGTGCGCAGGGGGCCGGCTGCGGCCATAAATCTCCGGGCGGGCCCTGCTTCCCGCAGCTGACGCGGGGGTGCTCCGGACTGGTCTCGCATCCCAGGCCACGCCGCACGCCCTGCTCACCCCATCACGGCCTGGGGACCCCAAGACTGCGAGGGAACTACGCCAAGAGCTTCTCCGTTCACCAAAGAGGGGGAACGGCCTCATCCCTCGGTGCCAACACCATCCATCCCTGAGGGCGCTGGACCCTGAGGTGGCCCGAGCTTCACAGGATCACCGCCTTGGGGTAGGGGCGCCCGGGCCTGGCATTTCCTCTTAGAAAGGCTCGGTGAGACTGGGATGGGCGTGCAGCTGTCCGTTCGAGCGCAACTCCGGTGCTACCTGCACCACGGAGGGGCGACGCCAGGGTCAGGGTCGAAGCGGCTTCTCAGAATTTAGCTTGCCACCTCTCCGCGGACCCTGCCTTCATCCCGTGTCTCCTCAGAGCTCTCTGCGGGCGCATGATGGGCTTTTTTTTTTTTTTTTTTTTTTGGCACAGGAGGACCAAGGCGGGGAGTGACTGTGGGCACCATGCGTGGAGGCGGGGGCTCATCTGGTTCCCACCCTCCGTGCCGCCGGATGCCCCAGGTTTTTCTCAACCAGGGTCCCGGCTTGGAGCCCTCGTTGGCTGCGTGCTTTGGCGCAACCACGGGGAAAGCGGTAATTGGTCTCGCCCTTGTGGCTGCCTGGTGGAAGCGGTGGTTTTGACACACGGAACAGTCATGGGGAGCAGATCCAGAGAGGGTGCATTTGCAATAATAACGCTTAATTTATCTCTGCCAGAGGGGCGGTAACAGGCCTTCGCGCTGGTGTCTTACATCAGCCAAGCAAACCATGCACGCGATCGGAGCCAACCACCTCCAGCGGGGTTTTGCCCCGGACTTAAGGTGCGCGGAAACCGGAGCATTCAGGCCTTCCTGGGTGCCTCCCGAAAACCTCATCATGCCAGTGACACGACTGCGAACGGCGGGTGGCACAAGCCAGGGGCTTGGGATGGGAGGGTTTGGAAACCTCGCTCCAAGGACGCCCTCATCCAAGGAGCTTCGGCTCCTTCCTAGAATTTCTGGAAGCACTTTTGGAGGGACCGAGGGCTTCCGGCCGGGCCCAGAGGAATTTGAGCGCTTGCCAGGGCAGGCGGGAGCGCAGCCTGGGAGTGGAGAGGCTGCTGGGCCACATTCCCGCCGAGCTTCCCCCGCTGGGCCCCAGCCCCGCTGCGGCGCCCTAGGAAGCACCTCCGAAAACAAAGCGCTGTGGTTTCAGCCCAAGGTTAAAGTCCACCGCGAGCGTGTTTTTCCCCCCCTCCGGAATCTAAGAGCGATAGCATTTCTCCAAATAAGCCGCCAATAAATCAGCTCCCGGGGGCGCCTGCTGAAGAGCCCTGGTGACCTTGGGGGATGGTTTTTCTGCCTGACCTGTCCGAGCACAGGCTTGGGGGAGGGGGGCGCAGTGTCAGCCCTACCCCCTCCAGAGAGACGCGGAAGAGGGAATGGCCAAGGGCATTCGTGGGTGATTACAGCAGTACGTGTGTACCCAGAGGGGATGGGAGAGACTTGGAATGGGGGAAAGGAGCAACTGTGGTTATCCGGGGGCCTGTAGTTACGCGATCAGGAGGCGTTTGTGATTGCGAGGAGTGCTGCTTGCTGTCGGTTCAACAATTGCATGGAGCGCCTGCGGTGTCCGCACAGTTCTAGACATGGGGAAAGCGCCACTGGGGACAGACACAGCCGCTGTGGGGCCCCGTGTCTTTGTCTGCCTGGGACTGGATGTGTTTGTGGCGGTGTGACTAATGGGATTTATGGATATCAGTGCCAGGGTGACTGATGAAGGGCTTGGCAGCACGTGTGTTTGGGGAGAGGCGCTGCACCTATGTGGGGAGTGGGTGCCCCGGGAGAGGACTGTTCCTTCTCTTAGAGGTTCCTTCCCCTGCCCCCTCCCTGCCGGCTCCCTGCTTTGTTTAGGCCTCTGAACCCCTCCCAGGCAGGCCTGTGCACGCGGAGAGTTTTGCAGCAAATTCCACTGCCAGCCTGGCCCTCAGAGGCACCTCTGCACGCCCCACCTCTTCCAGCTCCACCTCCTTAGCACACGCCAAGCGTCCCAAATCCAGGCTGTCCCACCCCCTTCCCAGGCAGAGCCTTCCCAGTTTCCTCTTTTCCTGTCTGAATTCCTCCTGGTGCGCTCTGAGCCCTGCTTCAGGCAGGCTTTGACAACCCTATGATTTGGGCACCCGCATACCCATTTAACAGATGAGAAAGTTGAGGGCAGAAAGGAGATGTGACAAGCCCATGCAGTCAGGAAGTAGCAGGCACCCTGAACTAAACCAGGCAGCTTGCTGGGGACCCCAGTGTGGAGGCCCTGTGCCCTTGGGAGCCCCCAGCCTGGCTGAGACTCACTTAGAGAAGGTAGAGGCAAGGCCACTCCCATGACACGTGACACACCCCGCCACCCATGTACTGTGCTAACCATCAGTCCTCCCTGCCACTTGGTAGAGGCTGTCTCCTTCCCTGGCCTGGCATGGGGAAGAAGGGGGGCAGTGAAGGTCAGAGGAGTAGTATGAGACCCTGGTTTGGCCTGGGACACAGTAGGGGGGTGAGGTCAAGGTAACCCAGGGGTCACCTTGGAGATCAGGAGAGCCATGGCTGGAGAGCAGGAGCTCCTGTGTAATTCCACAGAACCTAGCACTGACTGAGGTTCAGGGCAAACCTGGAGAATCCATCTCCCCTCTCCCTTGGGATCATCTTTTTTTCTGGAGAGATGGGCTCTCGCTATCTTACCCCAGCTGGTCTTGAACTCCTGGCTTCAAGCAATCCTCCCACCTCAGCCTCCCAAAGTGCGGGGATTACAGACCCAAACCACCAAGCTTGGCCTCCCTTGGGGTCTCTTCTTTTTTTCTTTTTGAGACAGGGACTTGCTCTGTCGCCCAGGCTGTAGTGCAGCAGTGCAACCACAGCTCGCTGTAGCCTCAGCCTTTCGAGCTCAAACAATTCTCCTGCCTCAGCCTCCCAAGTAGCTGGGACTACAGATGTGTGCCACCATGCCAGCTAGCTTTTTTTTTTTTTTTATGTTTTATAGAGATGCGGAGGGGCGGTCTCATGATGTTGCGCAAGCTGGTCTTGAACTCCTGGGTTCAAGCAATCCTCCCTCCTTGGCCTCTCAAAGTGCTGGAAGCCACTCACAGGTGTGAGCCACCATGCCTGGCCGAGCTTCATTTCCCAATCTAGAAGTCTCTCATACAAAAAGCCATCCCGGCTTTCTCTCTCTCTCTCACACACACACACACAGTCTCTCTCATCACCTCTCCCCTCCCCTCCCCTTTTTTTTTCCTTTTATCCTTCTTTGGCATTTTCTTTCAAGCAGAAAATAAAACATTTCCCATGGCTACAGCTTTGAAAGCTTCCCTCTCCTTTCAGCCTCCATCCCACACCCACCCCAATGTCAATCCATTTCTAGAGCCAGCGTTGAGTCAAAAACAAACCCACAGAGATCAAGCCTGACAGGCCCCTCCCGGCTGCCCTACACTCTCTCTTCATGTATTGGTCTGCCTTCACCCCAGAGAGGGGCAGGAGGTAGGAATCCTATCACACACACACACACACACACACACACACAGACACACACACACACACACACACACACAGTTTCTATGGCCATGGAGACTCTCTAAAGAACCTTCTAAGCCGGGCGTGGTGGCTCACGCCAGTAATCCCAGCACTTAAGAGGCCAAGGCAGGTGGATCACCTGAGGTTGGGAGTTTGAGAACAGCCTGGCCAACATGGTGAAACCACATCTCTACTAAAAATACAAGAATTAACTGGGCTTGGTGGCGGGTGCCTGTAGTCCCAGCTACTCAGGAGGCTGAGGCAGGATAATTGCTTGAACTCGAGAGGCGGAGGCTGCAGTGAGCTGAGATCATGTCATTGCACTACAGCCTGGGCAACAGAGCAAGACTCCATTCCAAAAAAAACAAAACAAGAATCTTCTAGAGCTGCTCCTGCCAGAAAGACCTGCTCACTTAGTTCCATCTGCTGGAGGTGTCCGGTCATCCCCTACCTGCCCCTGCCCCTGCCCTCCTCTCCTGGCCCCATTGCCACAGATCCTCATCTGTGGGGCTATCTGTTGTAGATTGAAGAGAGTCCCCCCCAGATTCATATATTTGATTCCTAACCCCTAATACCTTGAAATGTGACCTTATTTGGAGAGAGGGTCATTGCAGATGTAATTTTTTTTTTTTTTTTTTTTTTTTTTTTTTTTTTTTTTTTGAGACAGAGTCTTGCTCTGTGGCCCGGGCTGGAGTGCAGTGGCCGGATCTCAGCTCACTGCAAGCTCTGCCTCCCAGGTTTACGCCATTCTCCTGCCTCAGCCTCCCGTGTAGCTAGGACTACAGGCGCCCGCCACCTCGCCTGGCTAGTTTTCGTATTTTAGTAGAGACGGGGTTTCACCGTGTTAGCCAGGATGGTCTCGATCTCCTGACCTCGTGATCCGCCCGTCTCGGCCTCCCAAAGTGCTGGGATTACAGGCTTGAGCCACCGCGCCCGGCCACAGATGTAATTAAGATCAGGTCATACTGGAGTCCAGTGGGCCCTAATTCAACATGACTGATGTCCTTATAAAAAGAGGATATTTGGGTGCAGTGGCTCATGCCTGTAATCCCGGCAATTCGGGAGTCTGAGGCAGGAGAATCACTTAAGCCCAGGAGTTTGAGGCCAGACTGGGCAAGACCCTGCCTCTACAAAATTTTTTTTTTTTTTTTTCAATTAGCCAGGCATGGTGGCACATGCCTGTAGTCCCAGCAGCTTGGGAGGCTGAGGTGGGAAGATGGCTTGAACCCAGGAAGTCAAGGCTGCAGTGAGCTGTGATCATGCCACTGCACTTCAGCCTGAGCAATAGAGCAAGATCCTGTCACCAATAAAAGGAAATATTTGGAGTCAAACAGCTATGGAGGGAAGACAATGTAGAAAGATGTGGAGGGGGGTGGACACACCAGAGAGGCCTGGGACAGACCCCTCAGGCCCTGCCAACACCTGCCACCTTGGACTAGAGACTTGATCTTGGACTTCAAGACTCTAGAACGGTAAGAGAATACATTTCTGTTGTTTAAACCACCAGTTAGTGACACCTCACTATGGCAGCTCAAAGAGACTCAGACACCATCCCAAATCTAAGAGCCTACAAAGGTCAAGTGAGAACCATTGACCCTTGTAGCTCCTGGCAGTTCCAACCAGCTGTCTCCAGGGTGCCAGATCTGCTGTTGTTCCAGGGAAGCTGGTCTATCAGTCAGAATAGGCCAGGTTATGCTGCAGTGACAAATATCCCCTACATTTCAATGGCTTGATGCAACACAGAAAAACGTATTCGCCTCTTCACATTGTCAACACAGCCCAGGCGCTGCTCCCAGGCCACTGACCTCCTTGTGGTGTCTGGACAGCCTGATCCACTTAGAGTTCACGAGTTGTCCACCTCCATGTGAGGTCACCACGGGGCATGCACAGACTCCCATGTCCCTGGTGCTCACAGCCAACACGATCACACTTAGCTGAGGGGTGCTGGAGAGGAGAGTTTTGCTGTGCCCAGGAAGGGGAGAAAAACCAGGTATTGGTGAGTTTAGACAATGCTGGCCATACTTGCAAAGCCACATCTCCTGAGTTGCTAACTTTGGCACTTCTTTTAAAATTGTGGTAAAATACACATCACATTTACCCATCTTAATCCACCCCCACCTTTTTTTTTTTTCTGAGGTGGAGTCTTGCTCTGTCACCCAGGCTGGAGTGCAGTAGCACAATGTCCACTCACTGCAAGCTCCGCCTCCCGGGTTCCCGCCATTCTCCTGCCTCAGCCTCCTGAGTAGGGGGGACTACAGGCATCCGCCACCACGCCTGGCTAATTTTTTTGTATTTTTACTACAGACGGGGTTTCACTGTGTTAGCCAGGATGGTCTCAATCTCCTGACCTCGTGATCCACCCGCCTCGGCCTCCCAAAGTGCTGGGATTACAGGCGTAAGCCACCATGCCCGCCCACCCTCCCCACTTTTTTATTAGATGGAGTCTTCAGTGGTACGATCTCAGCTCACTGCAACCTCCACCTCCCGGGTTCGAGCAATTCTCCTGCCTCAGCCTCCTGAGTAGCTGGGATTACAGGCACCCGCCACCATGCCCAGCTAATTTTTTGTATTTTCAGTAGAGACAGGATTTTGCCATGTTGGCCAGGCTGGTCTGAAACTCCTGACCTCAGGTGATCCACCCACCTCGACCTCCCAAAAGTGCTGGGATTACAGGTGTGTGCCACTGCGCCCGGCCACCATCTTAACCCTTTTTAAGTGTACAGTTCAATGGCATCAAGCACATTCGCACTGTTGTGCAGCCATCACCACCATCCATCTCCAGAGCTGTTTTCTATCTTCCCAAACTGAAACCCTGTCCCCTTTAAACACTCCCGATTCCCCTCTCCCAGCCCCTGGCTATTGTACTTTCTGTCTCTATGAATTTAATGAACCTAGGAAGCTCATATAAGTGGAATCATACAATATCTGTCCTTTAGTCTGACTTATTCACTCAGCATAATGTCCTCACGGTTTATCCACGTCATAGCGGGTGGCAGAATTTCCTTCCTCTTCAGGGCTGAATAATATTCCATCTTATGGACAGACCACATTTTGTTTATCCATTCTCCATGGACATTTGGGTCATTTCCACCTTTTGGCTGTTGTGAAGAGTGTTGCTGTGAACATGGGTGTGCCAGTATCTGTTCAAGACCTTGCTTTCATTCTGTGTTTAGTTTTTTTAGAAACTACCAGACTTTTTTCAAAGCAGCTGCACCATTTTATACTCCCGGCAGCAGTGCAGCAGGGTTCCAGTTTCTCCACATCCTCACCAATGCTAGTGATGCTCCGGTTTAATTTTATTACCATTATTATGATTTTAGAGACAGGATCTCGCTATGTAGCCCGGGCTAGCCTCAGCCTCCCAAGTAGCTAGGACTACAGGCACATGCCACCACACCTGGCTAATTTTTTATTTTTATTTTTGTAGACCCTGTTTTGTAGCCCTAACTTCTCACTGTGTTGCCCAGGCTGATCTCAAACTCCTGGGCTCAAGCAGTCCTCCTGCCTTGGCCTCTCAAAGTCCTGGGATTAGCATGAGCCACCATGTCCAGTCTCTTATTATGTATTTACTTTAAAGAGATGGGATTTTGCTATGTTGCCCAGGTCGGTCTTGAACTCGGCCTCAAGTAATCCTCCCATCTCAGCCCCGCAAAGTGCTGGGATTACAGATGTGAGCCACCCCACCCAGCCTGTCTTTTTCTATTAAGAGACAGGGTCTTGCTCTGTCACCCAGGCTGGAGTGCAGTGGTGTGATCTCAGCTCACTGCAGCCTTAACTTCTTGGGCTCAAGCAATCCTCCAGCCTCAGCCTCCCAAGTAACTGGGACCACAGGTGCAAACCACCACAGCTGGCTTTTTTTTTTTTTTTTTTTTTTTTACTTTTGTAGAGATGGGTTCTCATTATGTTGCCCAGGCTGCTTGAACTCCCGACCTCAAGCATCCTCTCACCTCTGACTCCCGAGTAGCTCATTTTTTTAAAACTTTGTAGAGAAGGGGTCTGACTATATTGTCCAGGCTGGTCAATGTGATCCACCAGCCTTGGGACCACAGGTGTGTGCCACCATGCCTGGTTTGACCCAACGTTTCCTGACCAGGACAGGACCAAGGCCAACTGTATTGGTTTCTGGTGGCTGCTATGACTGAGGACCACAAACTGCGTGGCTTTAAGCAAGAGAAATGTTTTTCTCTCACAGTTTAGGAGGCCAGAAGTCTATAATGAAGGTGTCAGCAGGCTTGGGTCCTTCTTGGGGACTCTGATGGTGACACGTTCTGGGCCTCTGTGCTTTCTGGTGGCTCCCAGCTGCACTGCCGCAATGTCACCATCTCCACTGTCACAAAGCCACCTTCCCTCTATGACTGTGTCTTCATGACCTTCTCCTCTTCTTTTTTTATTTCTTCATGTTTTAAGTTTCTTTGTAGAGACAAGAGTCTCGCTCTGTTGCCCATGCTGGAGTGCTATGGTGGCATCACAGCTCACTGCAGCCCCTGACGCCTGGGTTCAGGCCACCCTCCCACCTCTTGAGTAGCTGGGACTACAGGCATGCACCACCATGCCCGGCTAATTTTTTATTTTTGGTAGACATGGGGTCTTGCTGTGTTGCCCAGGCTGGTCTTGAACTCCTGGCCTCAAGCAATTATCTGGCCTCAGCCTTCCAAAGCATTGGGATTACAGGCATGAGCCACTACACTCAGCCTGAACTCAGATCCTGACTGTGCTATATCCTCCCAGTGACAACCCCTGTTGTCACTATTCCCAACATGCTTGTCACCTTACAAGCCTGTGAGGCTGTGTGAGCTTCCCAGGGTCCCTAGAATAAAAACTGGGTGGTTTACACCACAGAAACTTAATTGTCTCACAGTTCTGGAGGCTGGAATTCGAGATCAAGGAGTGGGCAGGGCTGGTTCCTCCTGAGGCCTCTCCTTAGCTTGTAGACGCCGTCTTCTCCCTGTGTCCTCACATGGTCGTTCCTCTGTGCATGTCTGTCCTAATCTCTTCTTATAAGGACATCAGGCATATTGGATTAGGGCCCAACCTAGTAACTTCATTTTAATTTAATCACCTCTTTTAAAGACCGTATTTCCAAATACAGTCACACTCAGAGGAATTAGGGGTTAGGACTTCAACATATGAATTTGTGAAGGACATAATTCAGCCCACATCAGAGGCTCTTCACTTTATTATTTTACTTTTTGAGACAGGATCTCATTTGTCACCCAGGCTGGGGTGCAGTGGTACAATCACAGCTCACTGTAGCTCCGACCTCCTGGGCTCAAGCGATCCTCCCACCTCAGCCTCCTGGGTAGCTGGGACGACAGGTGTGTGCCACCACACCCACCTAATTTTTTATTTTTTGGAGAGACAGGGTCTTACTATGTTGCCCAGGCTGGTCTCAAACTCCTGGCCTCAAGCGATCTTCCTGCCTTGGCCTTCAAAAGTGCTATGATGACGGCGTGACCCTCCCTTTTTTGTATCACTCTCTGCCCCATGGCTGGCCCAGCAGACCTCAGTGAGTGTCCATTCAATGCATGAATGAAGTGATATCATCTCAGTAGGGTTTTCAAGGATGAATAGGAGTTTGCTAGGCAGAGAAGGCACAGAGGGCATTCCAGGCCTAAAGAACAGCCTAGGCCAAGGCCTGGAAGCCTCCGAGCGGGGCTGCCTGTCTCGTAGGTCACATGCCAGACCTGGGGCAGGGAAGAGAGCTGTAGCCCCCCTCAGTCGGCGCAGGCCAACCTACTCCGCGTGAGCCGGAGTCCAGCCAACCTCCACAGGGACCAGGGCCCCAGCGCCTCTGCTCACAGGAGCTAGCTCAGATGATTTTCGGTATCTCTTTTCCCCTTCACGCCTGGGTGGCTTGAGCGATATTTATTTAACTTTCATTGTACTGGTGTTTTTGTTGAAAGCGCAGGAATTATTCATGGCCGGTTTTGGTTCTCTTCTGGCAATAACCGCATCTTCCTATGCAAGGTACAAATTACCTGTCAGGCCAGTTCACCATCAGTCAAGGGCTGTGACCCAGCCCCAAGCCACCGTGGCTCAGCTGCTCTGGAAGATGGGTCTGGCTGGAGGTGGTGGGGCCTGAATAGGTCTTTGCCCCCCGCAAGTTGCCAGGAATAGGGAACATGGATGGGAAACAAGGGGATTGGCCCGGGAACAAATCCTCCCTCTGCAATCCTGCTCAGGCTGCCTGGCCACTCCGTACTCAGTCTTCTCATCTGTAAAATGGGCATTGGAGTGAGTGTCTGGCGTGGCAAGCCATCCACATTGTCACCCACTGGTGTCACCTACTGCCTGGGTGAGCCTGGGCACATGGGTGCCCTCTGTCATCTCCAAGGAAAGGAGACAGAAGAGAAACTGAAAACAGAAGGGACACAGAAGGGGTTAGAGGACACGTCCTCAGCTATCTGGCCCCTGGGTTGTGGCGGCATGAGAACACAGCCCTAAAATTATTTGAAATTCCCCCTATTGAAAGATGGGGCCATCTGGGCACAGTGGTTCATGCCTGTAATCCAAGCACTTTGCCAGGCCAAGGCAGAGGGATTCCCTTCAGCTCAGGAATTTGAGATCAGCCTGGGCAACATAGTAACATCCCGTCTCTACAAAAAATAAAAAATGAGCCAGGTATGGTGGTGCATGTCTGTAGTCCTAGCTACTCAGGAGGCTGAAGTGGGAGGATCTCTTGAGCCCAGAGTTCGAGGCTGCAGTGAGCCATGATCGTGCCACTGCACTCCAGCCTAGGTGACACAGCAAGACACTATCTCAAAAAAAAAAAAAAGAAAGAAAGAAAAAGGTGTGGTCAGTGGGGTACAGTGGTTCACACCTGTAACCCCAGCATTCTTTGAGGCCAAGGCAGGAGGATAGCTTGAGGCTAGGAGTTTGAGACCAGCCAGAACAACAGAGCAAGACCTTGTCTCCACAAAAACAAACAAACAAAAAGAATTAGCTGGGTGTGGCAACTCACATCTGTAGTGCAGCTACTCGGGAGGCTAAGGCAGGAGGCCCACTTGAGCCCAGGCATTGGAGGCTGCAGCAAGTTATGATTGCACCACCATACTGCGGCCTGGGCAACAGAGTGAGACTCTGTAAAAAATAAAAAAATAGCTAAAACACAGGGTTTGGCAGAAAAAGATATCTGAGGCTATGCTTCATAAAACTTCAACAGGTGCAGGCCAGGCGCAGTGGCTCACGCCTATAATCCCAGCACTTTGGGAGGCTGAGGTGGGTAGATCACCTGAGGTCAGGAGTTCGAGACCAGCTTAACCAACATGGTAAAACCCTGTCTCTACTAAAAATACAAGTCAGCCAGGCCTGGTGGCGTGTGCCTGTAGTCCCAGCTACTCGGGAGGCTGAGACAGAATTGCTTGAACCCAAGAGTTGGAGGTTGCAGTGTAGGGAGCCAAGGTCATGCCACTGCACTCCAGCCTGGGCCACAGAGTGAGACTCTGTCAAAAACGAAAAGGCCGGGCGCAGTGGCTCATGCCTGTAATCCCAGCACTTTGGGAGGCCGAGGCAGGCAGATCACGAGGTCAGGAGATCGAGACCATCCTGGCTAACATGATGAAACCTCGTCTCTACTAAAAATACAAAAAATTAGCCAGGCGTGGTGGCGGGCACCTGTAGTCCCAGCTACTCGGGAGGCTGAGGCAGGAGAATGGCATGAACCTGGGAGGCGGAGCTTGCAGTGAGCCAAGATCGCGCTACTGCACTCCAGCCTGGGCAACAAAGCGAGACTCCATCTCAAAAAAAAAAAAAAAAAACTCCCAACAGGTGCAAAACTCGGTCTCACAAATTTTCCGGACCTGCCCATGTGGGGACCACAGCAATGAGACAATGGTCAATGTTAATAAGTTCTCAGGTGGCTGGAGCCTGAGGTGGGGGTGGGGAACAAGGAGGGAACCTGATGTGTAACCTCTGCCAATATCTGTGGTGTAAATTCTCCCAGCTTCAAGCTACCAACGTGATGTCACTGAACTCAGACTTGGGAAGAGATGTGTAGTCACTCACTTATGTAGCATTTCCACCACAGATAACTGTAGCACCAGGCAGTGCTTGCTTTCACTGCATGAGTAACCCCAGGAGAAAACCACCCAGCTGAGCCCACCCTGACTTTCTGACCGGCAAAATTGTGAGCAAAATAAGGGGATGGTTCTAAACTGCTACATTTTGTAGCAATTTGAAGCACTGCAGTAGTCACTAATGGGGCCACTGAGTCCAGTGTGGGATAACGCTTTACGGGGTGGAGGGGCTGAGCCAGGCCAAAGCACCTTTCACCTTCGCCTGGCTGGGAGAATCCATGCCAGTCTGATGTGCTCCAGCCCTGCCAACATCCTGAGAAAAAGCCAGTGACAAGGCTGAGAGCCCTCTGGAAGGGTCTCTCATGGGCTCAATGGCCGCTACTCCTAGGACAGAAAGCCCCCATGGGGCTTTAGCAGGAGCCAGGGGGATGTGTGAGCAAGTTGCCCACCTCCATGCTATGCTGACTCCTGCCACACTAAATACCCGCCCAGCCCCACACTGCCTCAGACACAGGGTGAAGAGGCCAGGACAGGGTTGGCCAGGGGCCCTGGTTTAAAATAGCAGCCACCAGTCCTTTGTTTTGTTTGCAATGCAGCCCTGCCAGTCTAGCTCCTGCTTTGATGTTGGTATTTAAGCCTCTTCTGGGAACCTGAACCTTCCCCAAGCACATCAGAAACCCACACTCAGGCACATACATACATGCATGCACGCACACGCATGCTCGCCTACTCCCCTGAGAAGCCAGAGGAGGTAGCCTCAGGTTCCAGAGCTATCTCCACCTCTCCCCAGGTCCCCCTCCAGATCTGTTAGTGTCCTGTGGCTGCCGTAGTGTCCTGTGGCTGCCGTAACAAAGCTCCACTCACTAGGGGCTTCAAACAACAGAAATTAGGCTGGACACAGTGGCTTACAACTGCAGTCCCAGCTACTCAGGAGGCTGAGACAGGAGGATGTCTTGAGCCCAGGAGGTCAAGACTGCAGTGAGCTGTGATCACGCTACTGTACTCCAGCCTGGATGACAGGAAGACCCTATCTCAAAAAAAAAAAAATAAAATAAAATAAAATAAAATAAATAAAATCAGAAATTTACTGTCTCCTGGAGGTCAGAAGTCTCAGATCAGGGTGTTGGCAGGGCCATGGCCCTCCCAAGTCTCTGGGTGGACTCTCTCCTTGTCTCTTCCTGGCTTCTCGTGGTGCCAGTCATCATTAGCATTCCTCTGTTGTTTTTCTTCTTTTTTAAAACTAGAGGCCAGGGCTAGTGGCTCACACCTGGAATCCCAGCACTTTGGGAGGCTGAGGTGGGCGGATCACTTGAGGACAGGAGTTCGAGACCAGCCTGGCCAACGTGGCAAAACCCTGTCTCTACCAAAAATAAAAACTAGCCGGGCATCGTGGCGGGCATCTGTAATCCCAGCTACTCAGGAAGCTGAGGCAGGAGAATTGCTTGAACCAGGAGGTGGTGGTTGCAGCGAGCTCAGATTACGCCACTGCACTCTAGCCTAGGCTACAGAACAAAACTCCATCTCAGAAAAATAAATAAATAAATAAAAATAGAGGGCCGGGCGCGGTGGCTCACACCTGTAATCCCAGCACTTTGGGAGGCCAAGGCAGGCAGATCATCCGAGATCGGGAGTTTGAGACCAGCCTGACCAACATGGAGAAACCCTGTCTCTACTAAAAATACAAAATTAGCCGGGCGTGGTGGCACATGCCTATAGTCCCAGCTACTCAGGAGGCTGAGGCAGGAGAATTGCTTGAACCTGGGAGACAGAGGTTGCAGTGAGCTGAGATCGTGCCACTACACTCCAGCCTGGGCAACAAGAGCAAAACTCCGTCTCAAAAAAATAAAATAAAATAAAATAGAGGCCAGACATAGTAGCTCACACCTGTAATCCCAGCACTTTAGGAGGCTGAGGCAGGAGGACTGCTTGACCGCAGGAGTTAAGAGACCAGCCTGAGCAACATAGCAAGACCTTGTCTCTACTAAAAATCAAAAAAATTAGCCATGTGTGCTCGCTGTTTTGCCCAGGCTGGTCTTGAACTCCTGTCCTCAAGTAAGCCTCCTGCCTTGGCCTCCTAAAGTGCTGGGATTACAGGTGTGAGCCACCGTGTCCAGCCTTGAGGACCTTCCTGTAGCCATCTTTGGCCAAGCCAGTGGTCCACAATGTCCCTGTGAAAGGGCTATAGAAAGGGGCCAGGGCATCGAGCCAGGTGGCCCAAGCTCCCATTAAGGATCAACAAGGCCCTTGGGACTTGGTTTCCTCATCTGTGAAATGGGGTTGAAGATACCATGTCTCAGATGTGACATCCTTTGTAGGCATACAGGCCAGGCTGCCAAAACAAGACGACTCAGGTTGTGGGGAGACTGGCCTTGCACCCAGGTCCCTGCACTCATCTGCCCTTCCTTCCTTCCCTCTTTGCTTCCCCAGGTGGTCCCCACATGTCAGCTGAGGCTTGCTATATCAGCTCACCCTGGTTTTTTTAGCCTCTTAAATGCTCACTGTAGACGACTCTGCTGCCTGGCTCTCTCTTCCCTTCTTTCATCCCTCCCTCTTTCCCTCTCGGCTTATTTGGGAATTGGAGGGCAGTAAGAATTTAAGAGCATGGGCCAGGCACTGTGGCTCATGCCTGTAATCCTAGCACTTTGGGAGGCCGAGGTGGGAGGATCGCTTGAGTCCAGGAGTCCAAGACCAACCTGGGCTACAAAGCGAGACCCCACCTCTATAAAAAATTTAAAAATTAGTCGGGTGTGGTGGTGTATGTCTGTAGTCCCAGCTACC
The DNA here is from genome assembly GCF_001698545.2 of Rhinopithecus bieti. Lineage (NCBI taxonomy): Eukaryota > Metazoa > Chordata > Mammalia > Primates > Cercopithecidae > Rhinopithecus > Rhinopithecus bieti. Next base: position 345,227 of record NW_016805664.1, read on the forward strand.
CGGGGGCCTGAGGCAGGAGGATCACTAGAGCCCGGGTGGTGAAGGCTGCAGTGAGCTACGTTTGCACCACTATACTCCAGCCTGGGTGACAGAGCAAGACCCTATCCCAAAACATAAAAATAAAAGCTATGATTGCAGTGGTGCAATCATAGCTCACTGCAGCCTCAACTTCCCAGTCTCAAGCCATCCTCCCACTTCAGTCTCCCAAGTATCTGGGACTGCAGGCACCCATGACCACGCCCAGCTAATTTTGTTTTAAAATTTTTTGTAGAGATGGTCTCAGTATGTTTGTCTCAAACTCCAGGCTGGTCTCAAACTCCAGGCTTCAAGCGATCCTCCCGCCTCAGCCTCCCAAAGTGCTGGGATTACAGGCATGAGCCATCATGCCTGGCCTCTTGAGACCTTGTTCTAGGAAAAAAAAAACCCACACCCACACACATACAAACAACTGCATCTGGCAGGGTAAGAGGGTGAGAGGCCAGGAATGGGATGTGGCCACCTCTGACCCCCAGAGCCCCAGCCCTTAGTGTCTCGGGGGGACAAGGCAAGTCTGGCACAAGGGGCAGCAGCCAGCAAGGACTGGGGTGGGCACTGCTGGTTCTGCCCTCATCCCCGATAGTGCCCTGGGCTCTGCACCTACACCCCAGGTTGCAAACAACCCCCTGCCCCGCCCCCGCCTGGCTGCCGGGAAGTCTAGCTGGACCAGGCGTGTTCTGCCGGGAACTGCCCTCCCTGAGCCTGAGTCCCCCGACCACCCCCCTGCCATGGATCTGGCAGGTGTTTGCCTGTCTGACCCCCGTGCTGGGAGCATGGCTTCCCCTGCTTGGGAAGTCTTCACTCTATCCCAGCCCCTCAGCCCCTCCTGGGGCTCCTGGGGTCCACTTCCTCAGCTGGCTTCCTCCCCCAAGACTGAAACCCCTTTGGGGTAGGACCTGGGTGCTGGGTGAGCTGGGTTGGTGCAGAGCTGGGGGCAGGCAGGCCTTCACTGACCCACTTGTGACCCCACGGTCATCAGAGCCATCGGGGCCCTAGGGCTCAAGGGAGGGCTGGGGCCCTGGAATTCCCACAGGTGCAGGGGATGATGGCTCGGAGGTGAGGAACAGAGGGGCCCAAGGAGTCAACAGCACCTGAAGGGCCAGAGTGAGGACGTGACAGGCGCCCAGCAGCGTGCCCCACCCATGGCCCTGGACCTAGCCTCAAACCAGAAAGGAGTGTGGGCTGTGGGTGCGTGGTCCTGAGAAGGTGGCAGCATCACACTTGCTTCACAAGAAGCCCCGCTCACCCGCTTGGGGGGGCACGGCCACCCCCACCCTGCACGAATTCCACCCCCGACTCGCACACAGTGGGTGCTGTGCCCAGCAGGGGCACCCCAACATGGTGGCAGAAGCGGTGTTAGGCTTAAAGGCCAAGATCTGATCAGGAGAGACCGCCATTCACCTCTCCAAAGCCCTAGACACGACCCCACCCAGGCTTTCTCAGCGCCCAGGAACAGACAGGGAGGTGTTGGAGGGAGGCCGGGCTGCCCCTATGACAGAAGAACACCCTGGCAATAAGAACTGCTCACTAGTGGCCCATGGGGCAGTCCAATGTCCAACACAGAGGGATGGACTAATTGTGGTTTATGTAGTAATTTTTTGTTTTTTTGAGATGGAGTTTCTCTGTTGCTCAAGCCGGAGTGCAGTGGCTCCATCTTGGCTCACTGCAACCTCCACCTCCTGGGTTCAAGCCATTCTCCTCCCTCAGCCTCCCAAGCAGCTGGGATTACAGGTGTGCCACCCAGCTAATTTTTGTATTTTTAGTAGAGTCGGGGTTTCACCATGTTGGCCAGGCTGGTCTCGAACTCCTGACCTCAGGTGATTTATCTGCCTTGGCCTCCCAAAGTGCTGGGATTACAGGTGTGAGCCACTGCGCCCAGCCCAGTTGTGGTATTTTCATACTTGGGAATATGATTCAGCCTTTAAAAGGAGCAAAGTCCTGATCTGTGCTGTGCTATGGGTGCGCCTCAAACATTCCAGCCAGACACAAAAGGTGACCTATTAAATGATCCCATTTATATGAAATGTCCAGAATAGGCAATAACAGAAGCTGACTGGGGGTTGTCAGGGGCCTGGGGGAGTGACTGTTTTACAGATACGGGGTTGGTTTGGGGGCAATGGAAACGTCTTAGAACTAGATAGACGTGGTGCATGCACAGCACTGCAGCACTGTGAAGGTGCTAACTGCCACTGCTTTTTCACTTTGAAATGGGGAATTGTATTTTTTGAGGTCTTGCTCTGTCACTCAGGCTGGAGTGCAGTCGTGTTGTGATCTTGGCTCACTGCAACCTTGAACTCCTGGGCTCAAGAGATCCTCCCACCTCAGCCTCCCGTGTAGCTGGGACTACAGGCGTGTGCCACCATGCCTGGCTTATTTGGTGTATTTTTTTGTAGAGACAGGGTTTTGCCGTGTTACCCAGGCTGGTCTCGAACTCTTGGGCTCAAGCGATTTTCCCTCCTCGGCCTCCCAAAGTGCTTGGATCACAGGCATGAGCCACCTCACCAGCCTGTGAATTTTATGTCATGGGAATTTTACATCAGTTACCAAAAAAAAAAAAAAAAAGGCACAGCCGTCAGCAGTGGGGAGCCCTCACTGTTGGGAACAGGAAACCAAGGCCTGGCTGCTGGAAATGGGGCTAAGAGGGTCTCAGAGGCCTTCCTCGCACACACCTGCCCTGTCTTCCAGACCCTCCCAGAGTGCGTGGTGGTCCCCAGAAGTCCCCAGCGGCGCCTCTTCCCCCCAGGGTTGCTGCCAAGGCTCGCCGACTCTCCACCAGGTCTCCCCACCCCATCCTGGTGTCCCCTTCCTCTGCCACCCCCCTCCCCGCCCCCACAGCCAAAGCTTGGGCAGTACTGGTCCCCGGCACATCCCACGTCCCAGCCTCCTGGAACTCCCTTCCTGCCGTGCCTACTTCCCGGAAAACCCTTCCTGTCGCCCACCCTGACTTTTGTCATCGAAAGGCCCAGCATGAGGGACACCTCCCCAGAGAAGCCCTCCCTGGGTTGAGCAGATAAGACCCTCTCCCGCAGGCTCTGGGTCCCCAGTCCCTGCTGCAGCCCCCGGGCAGCTGTGCTCTGCCGTGTGATCTGTCAGTCTGCAGCTGTCGTAGGTGACTGCCTGCAGCTGGCCTGGGGCCAACATCTGCCTAAGGGTTTTCCATCCCAGCTCAGCCCCCCAGCTTGCGGTGTAACCCAGAGTGGATCCCCAGCTCCTCCGAACCCCATTTCCTCCCCACAGACAGCACTTCCCAGCCTGCCAGGGAAATTTGGGAAGACAAGGAAAACATGTTCAGTACAGGGTCTGGCTTGGAAAACAGCCGCCACCATGACTCAGCTGATGCTAAAGGCTTGCTTCCTTTTTTTCTTTCTTTTCTTCCTTTTTATTATTATTTTTAGAGACAGGGTCTCCCTCTGTCACCCAGGCTGAAGTACAGTGGTGCAATCATAGCTCACCGCAGCCTCAGCCTCCCGGGCTCAAGCGATCGTCCTGTCTCAACCTCCTGAGTAGCTAGGACTACAGGCATGCACCACCACGCCCAACTAATTTTTGATTTTTTTATAGAGACAAGGTCTCGATACTCCTAGCCTCAAACAATCCTCCGGCCCAAGCCTCCCAAGTAGGTGGGACTACAGACACATGCTACCACACTGGGCTAATTTTTATATTTTTAGTAGAGATGGATTTTCACCATGTTGACCAAACTGGTCTCAAACTCCTGGGCTCAAGATCCACCAGCTTCAGCCTCCCAGAGTGTTGGGATTACAGGCTTAAGCCACCACACCCAGTGTATTTTGCCATTTTTTGAATGAAAAATAGGCTGGGCGCAGTGGCTCAAGCCTGTAATCCCAGCACTTTGGGAGGCCGAGACGTGGCAGATCACAAAGTCAGGAGATCGAGACCATCCTGGCTAACACGGTGAACCCCGTCTCTACTAAAAATACAAAACTAGCCGGCGAAGGTGGCGGGCGCCTGGTAGTCCCAGCTGCTCAGGAGGCGAGGCAGGAGGATGGCCGTGAAACCCGGGAGGCAGAGATTGCAGTGAGCTGAGATCCCGACCAGCTGCACTCCAGCCTGGGCGACAGAGCGAGGACTCAGTCTCAAAAAAAAAAATAAAGAGGCCGGGCGCTGGTGGCTCAGCCTGTAATCAGCAACCTTTGGGAGGCCGAGAATGGGTGGGATCACGAGGTCAGGAGATCGAGACCAATCCTGGCTAACATGGTGAAACCCGTCTCCTACTAAAAATAAAAAAAAAAATCTACCGGGCAAGGTGGCGAGCGCCTGTAGTCTCCCCAGCTACTTCAAGAGGCTGAGGCAGGAGAATGGCGTAAACCCAGGGAGGCGGAGTTGCAGTGAGCTGAGGTCTGGCAACTGGCACTCCAGCCTGGTGACAGGCGAGACTCCGTCTCAAAAAAAAAAAAAAAAAAAAAAAAGAAAAAGAAAAGGGAGGGGGATCTTTGGGGTCTGGGTGGATACTTCACTCCATGGCCGCAGTGATGTCCCCACTGCCCTGCAGTCCAACTTGTCCCATGCAAAGTGTCACTGAGAACCACAGCCTTGTACCTGAGCTGCATCCGTTCCAGGGACACTTTCCAGAACTGACACCCCTCCTCACCGCCCCCCCACCAGTCATGCTGCGCCACTGCCTCTGCCCCTCAGGATGCCCCCCTGAGAGGGCAGCTTCGACCTTCACCCCTGGGTGGGCCACACGGGTGTGGAGGCCAGAGAGGCTTCACCCCTACAGCGATCCGTCCACCTGGAAAGGGCACCTTGTGTGGTTTCATTTGGTTCCCTTCATCCTGGAACCAGGCTCTCCCTGGAGACCTAATCCCTTCTGGGGATTTAAAATAATCAAACTTGCCAAGGAGGAGGCGAGCTTCTGGCCCCAGGCTCTGCCAGCTTCCCATTTTAATTGGGACCATTTTTAGTCCTCACCGGGAGGCTTCCAAAGACCCCCCAGGCGTCTCCCTCGGGGCCCACAGGGGTGACGTGTGCCCACCCTATGCCAGGAGCTCCCTACCCTCATCTCGGAGCCCCCAGCGCCCACAGCAGCTGCGCTATGGGTGGGGCTTTGCAGCTCCAGAAGTAAAAGGGAGTTGCCCAAGGCAGACCTGAGCTCAGAGCCTGTGTCCTTGAGGGGCCCTGGGTGGGCAGCAAGTCCCCCTCCTCCCACCCAGAGCCCACCCTTCCATCCTGAAGTGTTGCCCACTGCCGAGGCTATAAAACCCACATCCCAGTCCCTACCGAATGCCCCTGGGACCGACTGACCCGGTGTGCCCAGGAATGCCCCAGTTTTCTCACTGAACTCCTTCCGTCCAGGCACCCCCTTATCCCCAGGACGGCGGGTCAGCCAACCGCCCACAGACAAGCAGGCTAGGGGGTTGGAGGGTGTCCCCACAAAAGACATGTCCACCTGGAACCTCAGATAGGCTCTCACTTGGAATAACGGACTCTGCAGATGGAATTAAGGTAAGGCTCTCGAGATAAGCGTGCCTGATTAGAATGAGCCCTAAATCCAATGACTCCCGTCCTTAAGAGACACAGAGCGCACTCCCACGTAAGGAGTGCCTGAGGGCCGGGGCAGAGACTGCAGCAAGGCAGCCACGGGCCCAGGAGCGCCAAGCATGGCCCGTAGCCACCAGAGGCTGAAGAGAGGCCTGGAAAGGATTCTCGCTGAGAGTCTCCAGAAGGAGCCAACTCTGCCTGCACCTTGATCTGGGACTTCTGGCCTCCAGCGCTGTAAGACAATAGGTTTCTGCTTTGAAGTCACCCTGTGTGTGGGCATTTGTAACAGTGGCACTAGGGAATGAACACAGTGGGTGGGCCAGGCACAGTGACTCACACCTGTAACCCCAACACTTTGGGAGGCGGAGACAGGAGGATCACTTGAAGCCAGGAGTTCAAGACTAGCCTAGGCAACACGGCGAGACCCCATTTCTACAAAATATTTAAAAATTAGCCAGGTGTGGTGGTGCGCACCTGTAGTCCCAGCTATTCTGGAGGATGAGGTGGGAGGAGCACTTGAGTTCAGGAGTTGGAGACCAGCCTGAGCAACATAGCAAGACCCTTTCTCTACAAAAAGTTAAAAATTAACTGGGTGTGGTGGCATGCACCTGTAATCCCAGCTACTGAGGAGGCTCAGGCAGGAGGATCTCTTGAGCCTGGGAGTTCAAGGCTGTAGTGAGCCTTGATTGTGCTACTGTACTCCAGCCTGGGAAGACAGAGTGAGACCCTGTCTTTAAAAAAAAAAAAAAAAGGCCAGGTGCGGTGGCTCACGCCTGTAATCCCAAGTAACACTTTGGGAGGCCCGAGGCGAGTGGATTCACCCAGGTCAAGGAGATTGAGACCCATCCTGGCCTCACTGATGAAAACCCATCTCCCAACTAAAAATACAAAAAATTAGCCCGGTTGGTGGCAGGCGCCTGTAGCCCCAGCTACTCGGGAGGCTGAGGCCAGGAAGAATGGCAATGAACCCGGAGGCGGAGTTTGCAGTGAGCTGAGATCACGCCAGCTGGCACTCCAGGCTGGGCAACCAGAGTGAGACTCCATCCTCCAAAAAAAAAAAAACAAGCCTGGGCCACCCAGTGGCCTCACGCCTGTAATCCCAGCAACTTTGGAGGGCCGAGGTGGGTGGGATCACTTGAGGTCAGGAGTTTGAAGACCAGCCCAGGCCACCGTGGCTCATGCAATAATCCCAGCACTATGGAAAGCAGGCAGGCAGATCATTTGGGCCCAGTAGTTCAAGACCAGGCCCCTGACGAGCCATGGTAAAACCCTGTCTCCTACTAAAAGTTAAAAGAAATTAGGCTCGGCGTGGGGTGGGCCAACCCTGTAACCCAAGCTACTTGGGAAGGCTGAGGCCAGAAGAATCGCTTGAACTTGGGAGGCTTGCAAGTGGAGCCAAAATCATGCCAATTGCACTCCAGGCCTGGGGTGACAGAGCAAGGTTCCATCTCAAAACAAAATTTAGGCCCAGGTGCGGTGGCCTCACACCCTGTAAATCCCAGCACTTTGGAGGCCAAGCGGTGCCGGATCAACGAGGTCAGGAGAAGAGACCATCCTGGTTAAGCACGCTGAAACCCTGTCTCTACTAAAAATACAAAAAGATTAGCCGGGCGTGGTGGTGGGCCGCCCTGTAGTCCAAGCTACTCGGGAGGCCTGAGGCAGGAGAAATGGCGTGAACTCAGGAGGCGGAGCTTCAGTGAGCCCAAGATGCTCCACTGCACTCCAGAATGGGCGACAAGAGCAAAGACTCCGTTCTCAAAAAAAAAAAAAAAAAAAAAAAATTAACCCAGGCATTGGTGCCCAGATGCCTGATGGTCCCCGCTACTCCGGAGGCTGAGGCAGGAGAAATCGCTTGAACTCAAGGAAGGCGGAGGCTGCTGTGAGACCGAGGTTGTGCCCATTGCACTCCAGCCACTTTTTAAAAAAAAAAAAGTGACCAGAGCAAACAGAGGGAGAACTCCCTCCAAAACAAAAAACAACAAAAACAAAGTTGCCCATGTCAATTTCCCATTGCAAGGGGTTGGAGGATGTTCTCGCCAAAACTTCCCTGTCCACCTGTAAACCTCCAGAATGGACTTATTTGGAAACAGGATATTTGCAGGTGTCATGGTAAAGCATCTCAAGAATGAAGATCATCCTGGGCTTAGGAGCGGCAGGTCCCTAAATCCAGTGACCGGTTCCCTTCCCAAGAAAAAGGAGGGGGACCCGCGGGTTGGTCACCCACCTGTCATCCCACCACCCTATTGGGAGGGCCAAGGCGGGATCATGAGTTGAGATCGAGACCAGCCTGGCTAACATGGTGAAACCTTGTCTCCACTAAAACACAAAAAATTAGCCAGGCATGGTGGCGGGCGCCTATAGTCCCAGCTACTCAGGAGGCTGAGGCAGAAGAATCACTTGAACCAAGGAGACAGAGGTTGCAGTGAGCCAAGATCGTTCCATTGCACTCCAGCCTAGGTGACAGAGAAACTCCATCTCAAAAAAAAAAAAAAGAAAAGAAAGAAAAAAGAAGGCCGGGCGCGGTGACTCAAGCCTGTAATCCCAGCACTTTGGGAGGCCGAGGCGGGCGGATCACGAGGTCAGGAGATCGAGACCATCCTGGCTAACACGGTGAAACCCCGTCTCTACTAAAAAAATACAAAAAACTAGCCGGGCGAGGTGGCGGGCGCCTGTAGTCCCAGCTACTCAGGAGGCTGAGGCAGGAGAACGGCGTAAGCCCGGGAGGCGGAGTTTGCAGTGAGCTGAGGTCCGGCCACTGCTCTCCAGCCTGGGTAACAGAGCGAGACTCCTTCTCAAAAAAAAAAGAAAGAAAGAAAGAAAAAAGAAAAGGAAAGGAGAGGACACAGGCACAGAGAAGGCCACGTGACGACGGAGACAGAGATGGGAGCGATGCAGCTACAGGCCCAGGAACACCGAGGATTTCTGGAGCCCCAGGCAGCTGCAGGGAGGCCTGGAACAGCCTCCCCAAAGGCCTCCAGAAGGAGCCAGCCCTGCCCACACCTTGCGTTTGGACTGCTGGCCTCCAGCACTGTGCAAGGGCAAACTCCTGTCATTGGCAGCCACCCAGTCTGAGATCTGGCTGCTCTCAGATACCCGGAGCCCCCCGCCTCAGCTTGCTGGGCACTGACCTTGAGGGTTGCTCCCTCGACTTGCATTGCTCCCCGTAGCCCCCAACCCCATGGGGGACACCAGAGGAGACTCTCAGAGCCGTCCCCCCGACAGGCCGAGGCGCCTCCCAGGAGAGGACCCCACTGCCCCGCCAGCACTGGACACTGGACACTGTTTTCCATAAACACTTCTTTGAACTGAATTTAATTCTTCTCACCCAAGAAATATCTGGAAAGCAATGCTCAGGCCAGGGTGGAGCGCTGGGGAGAGGTGATGTTTTCATGGTTTGTGGAGGGTTTTTTTTATTTATTTTATTTTCTGGCATCATCTCTCTCTTCTTCTTTCCCTGTAACTGACATAGAGGAAATGGATTCTGAAAACAGGTTCCTTCCCCACCCCCAGGGACTCTGAGATCGGAGTGGGGTGGGGCCAGGTGGACAGGACTTGGTGCTCCGAGGCAGGGTCCTCCCTGATTCCCTCCCACCTCCTCTGCCATGCCTCCCTTTACCCAATGGGGCCTGGCCAGGAAGGGGCATATCAGGTGGCTATTCTGGGGGACAGGTTTTCAGGGCAGGTAGTGAGGGGTTCCTGGCCCACAGTTGTCCCCTCAGCATATCCCAGGGGGCTGGTGACCCCGTAGGCCCCTCCACTTTGCTAAAGAGAACACAGGGAGGGTTGGTAGGTTGGTGGCCAAGAACTCACCAACCACTGCTGACCAGGAATGGCCTAGGGAGGCCCACCCAGAACACCCAATCCCACAGCCACCCTGCTCTAGTACCACTTGGGGCCTCTCCAGCCACTGGCCCGGCTGCATTTGCTCTCCAAAACTGCCGCTTTCTTTTAGTTTTTAAGTGACAGGCTCTTGCTGTGTCACTGAGGCTGGAGTCCAGTGGCACAATCACAGCTTACTGCAGCCTCAAACTCCTGGGCTCAAGTGATCCTCCCACCTCAGCCTCCTGAGTAGCTGGGACCACAGGCGCACGCTACCACATTGGGTGGATGGATAGATGAGTGGTTGGACGGGTGGGTGGGTG
>NW_016805664.1:356963-361078 GCF_001698545.2 Rhinopithecus bieti
AAAAAGTATATATATATATAAATTTTTTTTTTTTTTGAGACGGAGTCTGGCTCTGTCGCCCAGGCTGGAGTGCAGTGGCCGGATCTCAGCTCACTGCAAGCTCCACCTCCCGGGTTCACGCCATTCTCCTGTCTCAGCCTCCCGGGTGGCTGGGACTACAGGCGCCGCCACCTCGCCCGGCTAGTTTTTTGTAGTTTTTTTTTAGTAGAGACGGGTTTTCACCGTGTTAGCCAGGATGGTCTCGATCTCCTGACCTCGTGATTCGCCCGTCTCGGACTCCCAAAGTGCTGGGATTACAGGCTTGAGCCACCGCGCCCGGCCTTATAAAAAATTTTAAAAGCCAGGACCTGCCTGGTCCCTCAAGCTTCCTCCCTGGAGCCTCAGTAGATGCTTCTAGACAGTGGGATTCGTGTTTTAGGCCCAGGGGCTCTGACCTCAGAGGCCCTGTCGGGAGGTTCAAACCAAGAAGTAAAATGCAGTGAAATTCAGACTTGTGCCTCTGTACGGGCCGTGGACATGCGTGTGCAAAGGCGTGTGCATGTGCGTGCGCCTTGCTTCCTGGGTCAAAGTGGCTTCTGATCCAGATATACTTTGAGGTTTCTTTTTTTTTTTTTTTTTTAATTTTAGAGAGAGGGTGTTGCCCTGCCACCCAGGCTGGAGTGCAGTGACGCAATCACAGCTCACTGCAGCCTCAAACGCCTAGGTTCAAGCAGTCCTCCTGCCTCAGCCTCCCAAGTAGCTGGGATGGAAAGTGTGCATCACTGCACCTGGCTAATTTTTAAATTTTTTCTAGAGACAGAGTCTGGCTATGTTGCCCAGGCTGGTCTTGAACTCCTGGCCTCAAGCGACCCTTCTGCCTCAGCCTCCCAGGTATCTGGGACTGCAGATGTGTACCACCCTCCCTAGTTAATTTTTAAATTTTTTCTAGAGATAGAGTCTGGCCATGTTGCACAGGCTAGTCCTGAACTCCTGGCCTCAAGCAATCCTCCCACCTTGGCCTCCCAAAAAGCTGGGTTTAGGCAAGGCACGGTGGCTCACACCTGTAATCCCAGCACTTTTTTTGGGTGGCCAAGGCAGGCAGATCACTTGAGGTCAGGAGTTTGGGGCCAGCCTGGCTAACATGGTGAAACCCCGTCTCTACTAAAAATACAAAAAATAGCCAGGCATGGTGGTGCATGCCTGTAGTCCCAGCTACTTGGGAGGCTGAGGTAGAAGAATCGCTTGAACCCGGGAGGCAGAGGTTGCAGTGAGCCAAGATCACACCACTGCATTCTAAGCCTGGGCGACAGAGCAAGACTCCATCTCAAAAAAATAAAATATAATAAAAAGTTGGGTTTATAGGCGTGAGCCACTGCACCTGGCCACTTCCAAGTCCTATTGGTTCCCTGCTCTGGGCAAGGCCTGGGCATGATTTTACAGATGGGAAAAATGAGGACCAGGATCCCACCGTGGTGCAGCCCGCTTCTCACAGACCTGCCGACTGCAAACTCCTCCCAGGGTTCCCCCTGAGCTAACATCCCCTCCCGTGGTCTCACCCAGGGCTCCTTGCTGTCCTGGGCTGTGTCCCCAATGGCCGGGCTGTGTCTCTGGATCCTGGCCGAGGTGGCTCTGAGGGCACCTCTCTGGGCCTGGTCTGGCTGGAGGGGAACCCAGGAGAGGGTCCCACAGGCGCCCCCACCCGTCCGCACCTGCTCCTTCCAGATTCTGCAGGCTCTGGTGACACCTGCTGGCCACGCGTCCCATCACCATAGCAACCCAGGCTGGGATGGGTGGGGTCACCCAGGCTGGAGGGTGGGGGGTGTGGAGGCACTGGGGGCGGGGCACACCTGCCTGACCCATCTTTTTTCCTCATGGGAAACTTTCAACCCCAGGACGCTCCTGTGCCCCGCTTAGGTCCCCTCCTACTCTGTCCCCCTCCCCTGTCCAAAGGCTCCGAGAGCTCTGGGTTCTCACCCAGCCCCCACTCAGTGACTCCAGCTGAGACATCACCTCCCCACAGGCCTTCAAGCTTCCCATCTCAGACACAACAACTCCATCTCCACTGTGTGGGGCCCCAGGCCTCAGCTCAGAGGGGCCCCACCTCCCACCGCTCCCTTCCAGCTCCTATGCGTCCCTCTGCTCAGTCCCCCTGGCCTGTGTCCACTTCACCCCAAGTCCTTGGCTATGCCCTGAACGGAGCCCATCTCCCATCACCCAGATGCTGTCACCTGTCACCTAGGTGCTGTCACAGCACAGCCCCGTCCCCAGCTCCTCTGTGGCCCCCACAAACTTGGCAGGCTTTTGCAGACACACACGCACTGTGCCTCAGGGAGTGGCACAGGCCCCGCCACACTGCATGCCGGCCCCATAAACAGCCCTGCGGTTCCCACCCGGGGGCTCTGCACCTGCAGCCCCCTCCCCAGAATGCTGTTCACAGCTTCCTCAGTCTTGCTAACACTGATTCAGCCAAGCCGTCCAGAACATTCTGCTGGCTGTGACCTCCCCAAACCCTGCTCTGTGTTCCTCACACTGTCATGGCCTGGGAACTGTCCCATCCCAGCCAGGGCTCCTCTGTAGTGCTGCCATGATTTCGGGATCCCCAGGTGTCCAGGGCTGAGCCCAGGGCCAACCTGGGAGGTGTCTGCTGACCTGATCCTCTTGGCCCTCCCACTCCAGGCCCCAGTCCCACCCCAGGAGGATCCTCCCCATCCCCACTCTCCCCTCCTGGGCCACCACTTTGCCCAGAGGCAGTCCTGGGGCACGACCTGAGCCCATGTACCCAGTGCGGCATGGCCAGGGACACAATGCACAGAAGGAGAGGGCTTAAGGGACCTCCCTGGAGACCCCCAAGTGGCTCCTCTGAGTAACGGGGGCTGGTCATGGATGTTGAGTCACCTGGAGGGAGACTGTGTGGAGGGGCCGAGCTCAGGAGACAGAGCCTTGGTCCTCCCACCTGCCCCAGGGTGGCCTGTGGTCCTGGGCTGGCCGCCACCTCTCAGGGCCTCAGTCTCCCCGTCTGCACTGGAGCAGGTGGGCACACTTGACCTGGCAATGCCTGGCCACACTGCAGGGACTGAGGGGGTGACCGGCCCTTCCTCTGATGCCCACCACACCCTGGGGATGCCTCAGAGCCCAGCCGCTCCTGGGGGCCTGGTCCATGCCTGTCCCTGGCCCCACACGCTGCAGTCTGGTGGCAGCTGCTACACTCCCACCTGGAATGTCCCGGAAATCCCCAAACCTCAGCTGACCCCATGGGGGAAAGAGGGCTGGAACCTACCCCCTTCTCATCCCCTCCAAGGTGCAGATCCACCCTGTCCCCATGCAGTGGGCATACTGAGTGCCCGGCCCCACCCCGCCCTGCCCAGAGAGGCCGGAACATCGGGAGCTCGGGCCAGTCTGGCCACGCCGTGGAAATAGTGGCCACGCATCGGCCCGGGGAGGCCCCAGGCCTGGTCAGCTGCCAGGTCCTGCCCGCCAGGCTCAGCTTCCCAGCCCTCCCGCTTCCTCTCCCCGCCCGGTTAATCTGCCACTTCCATCTGTCTTTGTCTTGTTTGTCTATCTCTGTCTCAGTCTGCTCGATCTCTGTCTCTGTCTGCTCGATCTCTGTCTCCATCTGCCTCTCTCTCTGTCTCTGCCTATTTGTCTGTCTCTGTCTCTCCATCTCCCTCTCTTTATTTTTAAAATTTTCTTTTATATAGAGACAGTCTTGCCGTGTTGCCCAGGCTGGTCTTGAACTCCTGGGCTCCAGTGATCCTCCAGCGTTGGGCTCTCTAAGTGCTGGGATTACAGGCGTGAACCACCGTGCCCAGCCAAGAAACATCTCTAACCCCCTCTTTTCCTCCCAGCAGTGACTGTGAAGGGCTCTGGAGACAAATCCCTTTGTGAAAGGATCTTCTGGATGATGTCATGGATTTGGGCCCCCTCTTGCTGGAGGTCACTGGGTGGTACTTCTTGGCCATCCGGCCAATAGCAACAGGCCGGCACTGTGATGACGTCACCATCGCCCCCACTGTCTCCTCAGGTCCCAAGGAGCAAGAGGCTTGCACCGTTCCTCTCTAATCTGAGATGGATTTTGTGGGTTTGCCTGGGGGGAGGGTTTTTTTTTTTTTTTTTTTTTTAGCAAGAATCTGCTTAAG
>NW_016805665.1:0-557 GCF_001698545.2 Rhinopithecus bieti
TCAACTCATAGAGGTAAATGTTTCTTTTCAGGCAGCACTTTGGAATCACTGTTTTGTGGTGTCTGAAAAGGGATATTTAGGAGTACTTTGAAGCCTATGGTGGAACAGGGAATATCCTCAGATAGAAACTAGAAAGAAACTTTCTGAGAAACCATTTTGTGATATATTAATTCATCTCACAGAGTTACATGATTCTTTTCATGGATCAGTTTTGTAGCAGTGTTTTTGGGGAATCTGAGAAGGGATATTTTGGATCACTTTGAAGTCTATGGTGACAAGGAAATATCCTTAGATAAAAACTTGCAGATTCCAAGAAAACAGTGTAAGCAAACTTCCCAATGCAAAGAACAGTGTAACTCTGGGAGATGAATTCACACATCACAAAGCTGTTTTTCAGAATGCTTGTTTGTAGTTTTTATCTGAGGATATTTCCCTTTCCAACATATTCCTCAATGCGCTCTGGAATATCCCATCACAGATTCCAAGAAAAAAGCGTTAGCAAGCTTCTCAATGAAAAGGCCAGTGTAACTCTGTGAGACGAATTCACACTTCCAAAA
>NW_016805666.1:0-48593 GCF_001698545.2 Rhinopithecus bieti
CCTACCCCCTACCCCCTGACAGGCCCTGGTGTATGATGTTCCCCTCCTTGTGTCCATGTGTCCTCATTGTTCAACTCCCACTCGTGAGTGAGGTGGTGTTTGGTTTTCTTTTCTTGTGTTAGTTTGCTGAGAGTAATGGTTTCTACCTTCATCCATGTCCCTGCAAAGAACATGAACTCATCCTTTTTTATGGCTGCATAGTATTCCACGTTGTGTATATGCCACATTTTCTTTATCCAGTCTATCATTGATGGGCATTTGGGTTGGTCCCAAGTTTTCACTATTGTGAACAGTGCCGTAATAAACATACATGTGCATGTGTCTTTATACTAGAATGATTTATAATCCTGTGGGTATATACCCAGTAATGGGATTGCTGGGTCAAACGGTATTTCTGGTACTTCAGGAATCACCACATTGTGATTTTTTTACAGTGAAAGGAAATTGATCAAAATCAGCAAAAGGAAAAAGTACATGAGGTAAAGTCCAGGAGAGACTAAGCAGCAGCTGTCAGTTGTCCTCTCCCAGTGGAGTCATATGAATGTACTTAATTTTCCCAGAAAGGATGTATGACAACATATGCAAAGGTTTGCCAAGCAGGGAAACTCACCCAAGCCTTGAGTCTAGGGTTTTCATTGGAGCTCATCATGCAGCGTCTGCCTGACTAACTTCAGCTACTCAGTGATAGCAAGAACTCAGGTATACAAAAACAAGCATTCACTATAAATCATATTGTTAACACTGGATCACATGGCACAAGGTCTCAGGCATACAATACTATTTTTTTTTTATCAAGTAGACTAATCCAAGGGCTCAGAGTGCATTCCTCTAGTAACCAGTCAGGTGCTAATTTTCAAAACAGGCCTTCTTGGGGGATGTCCAGGGTTTGAGCAACCCGGACCTGCTGAGTCAACTCTTTCTTTCTTGGTAGAATAGAAAAGAAAAGATAAAAATACAGGAAAATGGAAATGAAGCAAAAGACTAAAATCTAAGAGAAGAAAGAAGAATGAAATAATAAATCCAAAAAACAACAGATATTACTGTAATTGAAACTATTACATCAATGCCAATATTCTGAATTGGAGAAAATAATACAAGGAAACAAAAGAAGAGAAACAAATGAGAAATGTTAGCTGTAGGAAACAGAAACAGAAGTTGTTTGTGTTGGAGAAGAAGGACTCAGTGACACTCTGGATCCTTGTCTTTGCCTCTCTCCAGCTTCACATGCCTAGCAATGCCCTTAGTCCTTCTAGAACCTATCAAGAAGGATCCTACCTGGTCCAAAAAGCCATCATCTTCCAGAAGCTTCAGCCAGCAGTCAACCGTGTGTTTTTATATGCTCAGGTGCCCATTTTCAAGTAGGAAGGTGCTGACTTCTGTCATGCTTGTAAATTATGTAGCACATCCATTCAGACATCTTGGATCGAAAGCATACAGTTTGCTGTTTCATTAATTACTTTGGTTGTCTTAGACATTTTCTCATTATGTATCACCTATTCTGTGAGTCCAGTCTCTCTCCACACCCATGTATCTACATATTGCAGGAACATATAGACTGTCCACTCAGCGCAGCAAAAGGCCTAATGAACAACTTGTCACTGCAGATAGGAAATGTCTAAAAGTTTCCACGCTAATCTTCAAGAACTGGGCAAATGAGAAAGAGAGAAAGAGTGGCACAGGCTTTTGAGAACATGTTATGCTCCACTGCAAAGTGAAAAATACATTTGCTGAAAGCAAACTGCCACCACTTAGTTAAAGCTATCAGGGCTCTGAGTCCAATGAGAGGAAAAACAATCAATAGTGATTCACTTTCTTGTTAGACAAATTGATTTTCCTGATGAAGTTCACAATATTCTTAGAGTTTGTCTTAATCATTTTTTTTGCAAAATGGCATAGTTCCAACACTCCCAAATCGTATAGTTAAATTGAGATGAGTGGTTTAGCAATGCAGGGACTTACAAATCAATCTCATCGAAGACAATAATACATCCCTCAGACAGATGAGCAAAAATACCAGCCAGTAATCCAGTTATTGCCAAAGGGTCAGATGTTTATTTTATCTCTTTATAAGATCTAAGTAAGGATCAGGATCTTCCAGTTTTCATTCAGACCTTAATTTCAAAATGGATGTTTGGTTTCATTTTTCTTGTTTCAATAAATAGAACTGTGCCCTTGGGTTTAAGAAACCTAAGTCTGCATTCCAGCTCTCTCTTTCCTGTTGACTGCATGACCTTGAGAAAATCCTTTCACTTCTCTGAAATGTTTCTTCATCTTTGAAAAGAGTTGGATTTTCCAGTGTGTGTGCTTGATAAATACATGGCTATAAAGCAATAACATGTAATTCAGCAATTTCATACGGCAGACCCTAGTCCAAGTGCATCAACTCATTTAACTCTCACATCCACCCAGTGAAAAAGATATCATTATTATTCCAGTTTATAGACGAGGACACAAGGGCTTAGAGAGTTTTGGGTTCTTTGCCCAATCTTAAATCTTATCCAGGGCTATGTGAAACACACGCTTTTGACCACTGTGTTTCTAGAAATTGTCCCTTAAGCTACCTTCTAGTTCTAGACAACAATAGCTTCAATGTTAATGTGACTCATCCTTTGACTATAATTAGCTGTTATTTCCTTAAGAAACACCTCTAACATCCCCTGTCCTTCCTACCAAAATGTTTTTTCTAGCTAGAAAATGAAGACTATCAATATGTTAAGTCAATTACAAGGTTTTTAGAGTGTTCTTTTCCTGAGTAAATAACTGGAAGGTCTTTCCTTAGTCAAACAATAGTAGTCATAATTAGTATTAACAGAAGGTTGATTAACATGATTAACAGAGGTTTCGTGTGATGGTTGATTTTGTATGTCAACTTAAGTAGGCTAAGGGATGCCCACATAGGTGGTAAAACATTATTTCTGTGTGTTTCTGTGAGGGTGTTTCCAGAAGAAATGAGCATCGGTAGATTGAGTAAAGAAGTTCTTCCCTCGCCAATGTCAGCAGGCATCATCCAATCCACTGAAGGCCTGTATAGAACAAAAAGGTGAAGGAGCGTAAATTCACTCTCTCTCTTCTTGAGCTAGAACATCTGTCTGTTTACCTTGAGCATCAGTGCCCTGGTTTTCAGACCTTCTGCCTCCAGGACTTACACCAGTGCACCCTAATCTATCTTATTGTTGCTGCTTCTCTTTAGAACCCTGACTAATACAATTGTTGTTTCCAGATGGAACAGATAAATGGCATGGGTACTGCCAGTCCTCTGCACCATAACCCATGACCAACCATGACACTCTCTGCTGCTGAGACCTGATATCGCCTTGAAGACCTTTAATAGCTCATGCTCTAAGAAGCTGCTATCAGTTGCCTAGAACAGGCAAAAGAGAATAAGCTCATTTACCATTCCAGTGAGTTCAGTGGCACAATAGGCAGCAAGGCAGAACAAAGAGATGGTCAAAGAAGGACCTACTAAGCCAAATGGGAGTAAGGCAGCTGCATTCCTGCAAAGGGGTGGGGATAATATCAAGATTATGTCTGAAGTGGCAAGGGGATAGGCAGAATGCAGCAGAGACTTTTTCTTGTCCATTACTATATAATCAGTACCCAGGACAGTGTCTGGCACAAGGTAATGCCTCAATGAACATTTGTAACATGAGCATCTACTTATTCCAATAAATCGCAATAAGACACAATTCTAGGCAGAGAAAGGGAACTGCCAATTCCAAATGAGATTGTTTAAGAGCTCTGTAATAGTCAGGGTTCTCTAGCGAAACAGAACAAATAGGATAGATAGATATATAAAGGGCAGTTTATTAAGGAGTATTAACTCACATGATAATAAGGTCCCACAATAGGCTGTCTGCAAGCTGAGGAGCAATGAAGCCAGTCTGAGTCTCAAAGCTGAAGTCCGATGTTCTAGGGCAGGAAGCATCCAGCATGGGAAAAAGATGCAGGCTGGGAGGCTAAGCCAGTCTAGTCTTTTCACATCTGTTTTTGTATTCTGACCACACTGGCAGCTGATTAGATAGTATTCACCCAGATTAAGGGTGGGTCTGCCTTTCCCAGCCTACTCATTCACATGTTAATCTCCTTTGGCAACACCCCCACAGACACATTAGGATCAATACTTTGCATCCTTCAATCCAATCAAGTTGACACTCAGTATTAACCGTCACAAGCCCCTATAAATTCTGACTTCTAGAACTTAGATTCTTTGAGTCTAGAACTTAGATTCTTTGAGAACTTTGAGTCCAGCCAAAACTTTGAGTCAACATTGAAGAGCACTTTGTGCAGACTGGAGCCATGGTGAATGCATATTCACAGAGGTCTGGGAAGGAATGAATGCAGAGGAAATGGCAGTCACAGGAAATCATATACTGGTCAAGTCCTAATAATACACAATTAAAAACACTGCCCTAGAAGTAATTAAACTATTATTTGGTGGGATAGAATTTTGCCTTAAATCACTCTGTCCTCAGACGGGATTTTAAGTGTCTTTCTTGAAAATAAATGTTATTATTTTGGAATGCTATAACGGAGACTTCATGTCCTTCATGGTTCCTTTCACGGAAAACAAATTTATTACAAGTTCCTGTGTAGGCCAACATTTCCTAAAGCCTATTTTATGGAACTGTGGCCTAGAAAATACTCTATGTGGAAAAATAAAGGATTCTAAGGCCAAATAAATTGGGAAACACCGCAGTCAATATTATTTTGCTCATGAAAGGTTTTGAGGAGTCTTGGCGTAAAGACAACGGTTTACCCCAGCATTGTTCAAATAGTTTGGTGATGGAACTTTCTTTTTCATATAATACCTAGCAATATCCCAAAGTGTAAAGGAAAGAATACTAGACTAAGAATCAGATAATATTTGAGTTTCAGTCCTAAACATAAGTTACTAAATGGGTCACTGGCAAAACATTTAAATTTTGTAAGCCAAAATTTTCACTGTTAAATTAGTGAAATACCTCCCTTAGCAAAGCTTTGTGTGAATTAAAAAAGATACTTTATGGGGAAGATTTAAACATAAATGTTAGTTGTTAATATCATTAATTCAGTTCTCTGAACATGAAATGTGAGAAATGGTTTCCCAACTATAGGCCACACTTGTCACTTTTTCCCTGCCATTTAGCTCCCTCCAAAACACTATCCAAATGGCAAAATAATGGAAACCCATTAAAGGCTTTTTCCATTACGTTTAAATGACATAAACCTCTACTCAATCTTGATATTTTAAGGAATTGGCCAAAAACCTAATTCTATAAATCCCACAAGTGCTATTTGAGACTAAAATTTGAGTTTCTATGTGTATGTGTGTGTGTGTATATATATATGTGTGTGTGTATACATGTATATATGTGTATATGTGTACGTGTATATGGGATTTATAGAATTAGGTTTTTGGCCAATTCCTTAAAATATCAAGATTGAGTAGAGGTTTATGTCATTTAAACGTAATGGAAAAGCCTTTAATGGGTTTCCATTATTTTGCCATTTGGATAGTGTTTTGGAGGGAGCTAAATGGCAGGGAAAAGTGACAAGTGTGGCCTATAGTTGGGAAACCATTTCTCACATTTCATGTTCAGAGAACTGAATTAATGATATTAACAACTAACATTTATGTTTAAATCTTCCCCATAAAGTATCTTTTTTAATTCACACAAAGCTTTGCTAAGGGAGGTATTTCACTAATTTAACAGTGAAAATTTTGGCTTACAAAATTTAAATGTTTTGCCAGTGACCCATTTAGTAACTTATGTTTAGGACTGAAACTCAAATATTATCTGATTCTTAGTCTAGTATTCTTTCCTTTACACTTTGGGATATTGCTAGGTATTATATGAAAAGAAAGTTCCATCACCAAACTATTTGAACAATGCTGGGGTAAACCGTTGTCTTTACGCCAAGACTCCTCAAAACCTTTCATGAGCAAAATAATATTGACTGCGGTGTTTCCCAATTTATTTGGCCTTAGAATCCTTTATTTTCCACATAGAGTATTTTCTAGGCCACAGTTCCATAAAATAGGCTTTAGGAAATGTTGGCCTACACAGGAACTTGTAATAAATTTGTTTTCCGTGAAAGGAACCATGAAGGACATGAAGTCTCCGTTATAGCATTCCAAAATAATAACATTTATTTTCAAGAAAGACACTTAAAATCCCGTCTGAGGACAGAGTGATTTAAGGCAAAATTCTATCCCACCAAATAATAGTTTAATTACTTCTAGGGCAGTGTTTTAATTGTGTATTATTAGGACTTGACCAGTATATGATTTCCTGTGACTGCCATTTCCTCTGCATTCATTCCTTCCCAGACCTCTGTGAATATGCATTCACCATGGCTCCAGTCTGCACAAAGTGCTCTTCAATGTTGACTCAAAGTTTTGGCTGGACTCAAAGTTCTCAAAGAATCTAAGTTCTAGACTCAAAGAATCTAAGTTCTAGAAGTCAGAATTTATAGGGGCTTGTGACGGTTAATACTGAGTGTCAACTTGATTGGATTGAAGGATGCAAAGTATTGATCCTAATGTGTCTGTGGGGTGTTGCCAAAGGAGATTAACATGTGAATGAGTAGGCTGGGAAAGGCAGACCCACCCTTAATCTGGGTGAATACTATCTAATCAGCTGCCAGTGTGGTCAGAATACAAAACAGATGTGAAAAGACTAGACTGGCTTAGCCTCCCAGCCTGCATCTTTTCCCATGCTGGATGCTTCCTGCCCTAGAACATCGGACTTCAGCTTTGAGACTCAGACTGGCTTCATTGCTCCTCAGCTTGCAGACAGCCTATTGTGGGACCTTATTATCATGTGAGTTAATACTCCTTAATAAACTGCCCTTTATATATCTATATATCTATATATACACGTACACATATACACATATATACATGTACATATACATAAATATACATGTTCATATATACACATATACACATGTATACACACATACACACACACATATATATATATAAACTGTAAAACATAGCAACAGTAGGGACAAAAACAAGTAATTTGTCTCCTCAGACAAATTAAGAGTAAAAACTGAGATAAATATATAAATCAGCATGAAAAAAAATCTCTCTAGCTTCAAGGAGTTTAATGTTCAAAGTAACATAAAAAATCATCGTGTGTGTGTGTGTATGTGTATGTGTATCAGGAAACTGTGGCAGGTGCGCCAACTCTGTTCTTCTGTTTTTGTATGGCCTGCAAGATAAGAATAGTTTTACACTTTTAATGGTTGCAGGGGTAGGAGTGGGAGAAACAATTTATGACAAGTGAAAATTATATGAAATTCAAATGTTAGTGTCCTTAAGTTTCATTGGAACATTGCCACACCTATTTGTTTACATATTGTCTGGCTGCTTTCACACTGTAGCAATAGAGTTGTGTAGTTGCAACAGGGACTGTATGGCTTTCAAAGTTCAAAATACTCACTACCTGACCCTTTACCAAAAAAAGTTTGTCAACCTCTGTCTTATGCTCCTATTTTTCAGACAATGTGTACTGTATGAGAAAATATAGTTACTCCACTCCACAGCAGACATCAGGGGACAGATTTTTGAGAGTAAGCTTAGTTCTTCTTTTAATTTGTCTTATGCTAGAAAGCAATGTGTTTAGTAGAAATCTCAGGACTTTGGGCCTGGAGGTGAATCTTACCTCTAGTTTTATTAGCTGTCTTTGGATAAACCATTTGAACAAAGGCATAGACACTTTGACAAAGTGCCTTCTGATAAATATCAGTTTCCTTCCTCAACATCGGAGCAAGGAGCATGGGGAATGCATTACAAATGAACTCCAGCAATTCATTTTGCAGTCTGCAACCACCAAACAATTGAAAAGTGAAATGCAGACAAGCCCCCAGCCTGCTTCCTGCAGCTGACTGACAGCACTTCTCAGGCCTGGCTGACTGGAAAATAATATATTTCAAACAGATCATTTGGTTTATCCTTTTCTTCTTGTAAACAATTATCTACCAATGTGTGTTTCTCACTGAAAATGTGCTTAAATGCTAGACTCCAGTCAGCACCTCCAACATCCCTGCTCTAAGAACCCTAGAGAACATTGGCACAGCATCTCCATCCATGGGGAAGAAGGCAAAGGCTGGGCACACCTGGAGGATTTGCCTTCTATCTAACTGCTTAAACAACTACAATGATGAGATTACCACACTGCCCCTCCCCGCACCTTGCCCAGTGCTATAAATGCATTGAACCCAAGCCAGCAGGCTTTTCCTGGTCACTCAGCTTAACCACTCTTATGCCCTCACCAGTCACATGATTCATGGTTATATTACTGCAGGGTCAGAAACCTGTGAGAGGTAGATGCTGTGGTGCTCACCCAGATCCTCTTTGTCAGCTTGATCCACACATCCCCCAACTTCTGCGAGTGATGGCAGCTTCTATGGGGCACAGGTGTGTCTGTTTAGGAGAACTGCCTTTGGCCAACCAAAACTTTGTGTGTCCTACTCTCCTCACTCAGGAGCAGCCAGAGCCAATGAATGCATGTGTGACAGGCATACAAATGCTTGCCGCCACCTTGCCTCAAGACAAGACACCTCCATATTGCCCTTTGAGCTCAAGATCCTTCTTCTGTTGCCCCCAGGAGGTGAGACCAAGGCTAGATTTATCCCGACACCACATCCTTGCTCACCTCCTTTCCCTTCCCTAGCTCTTGGCTTTGGTCTGTTCCTCATAGTTTCTTGAACTGAAAAACACTCCCTCATTAAATCACAAATCCTTGTCTAGAGCTTTGCTTCTAAGAAACTCAACCTATGACGCTCTGAGTCACCCAAAGAGCACAAGCCTGTATGAGGTCAGAAAGGGGCATGTTGCTCCTCTGAGTTAAACATGGCTGCTGATTATTCTAATGGAGATAATGGCTTAACCAACCCAAATGAGGGAGAGGGCCAATGGAGAGCCTTGTGAGCAGAGAAAGAACCATGTCCACAGGGACACTGGCTACACAGCTTGACTAATCCAAGCCACAGGGAATGTGGCTGCCCAGGACAAATACTTAGCACTGACACCACCTGAAGAGCTTCCACTTCCACCCAAGACAAAGTTACTCAGAGGGATGCCTCTCTCAACAGTCAGCATACATTTGAACGACTACAGGGCCAGTTGTGCATACCGGGGTGGAGAAAAACAAGGGAGCCTGGAGAGAGGCAAGTCAAAAGTTATTCCTTGAAATTATATTCTTGGGTTTAATTCCAAAATGGAATGATAATGGCTTTGAAGTTGGCATAAAGAGAAACATGGCTCTTTTGTAGGGTTAGACCAAAATGAGTGTCAGCACAGCAGGAAGTTTAAAACAGTCCTGAGCAGAGATCAATGCTCACAGAGACTTAGCAGCAGACTGCCTCTCTGCCCATGATGCCATTCAACCTGAAAAAGTGAAAGAGCTGCACTAGCCTGATTAATGGGGAGCTGCACCAAACCCACGGGGAGCTGGAGAGGGCAGAAGAGAGGGCATTCTCCTCACACTCCCCATTCATCAGACGAAAATGACTATGATCAGCGTGGAGACCACCATGACTGGGAGGTGGTCCCACCACCACTATGGTGGTCCCATATCAGTGCCATGTGTGTTCAATCGCCAGCCCCCAATGGGTCAGGAAAAGCGGTGGCCGCCTAGGCCAGCAAGGTAATTAATAAGCCTTAAGGTGAGACTCTGCTGGATTAAGTGGGTTTTGCTTCAGTGGGTTAAGACTGAGCAAGCAGTCAGGGAATAGAGGATGTTTAAAGAAGATGAAAGGGAAGAGAAGGAAATAGTCTGTCATAATAAAAGGAATTACACCTTCAAACGCAAGTAGGAGATATTTCTATGAAATATGCAAGGACTATGTGGCAATGGAAACTGAATAAATGACTAAGTATTTAGATGAGACAAGGGGAACAAGTAATTTAAAGAGGTCCTCTGACTTCACTGATAGAGGAGGAACTGAGGAAGAGGCTTCTTACCAGAAAAATTGTGGAACTTGGTTTGGAATTTTGTACTATGTTGGCTACTCTTTAAATTTGTAAAATATTTATATGTAACACATTTATACAATGGACTGCAAAGGGGCATGAAATAACTTTCTAGGAAGGTAAAAATATTTTACATCTTAATTGTGTCACTTGTTATTTAAGGCTTGTTTGTCAACATCATCAACCTGTGCACTTAAAATATGTGAATTGTATTGTAGCTACATTAAACATCCACAATTTTTTGGTAAAACCTATAGAATGAAGATATAATGCCTATGTAATAATAAAACATTATTTTACCTAAAATTTTAATAAACTAATCAACTACTCACAGTATAGGTTAAATCCCTCTCTTTGGCCTCAAGTCTGCAAATTTGAAAAAATTGCATTGATAGCTAATTGAGTTTTAAAAGATAATTTTTGGCTAGGTGCAGTGTCTCACTCCTATAATCCTGGCTAGGTAGTAGGTGCCTAGTCCAGGAATTCAAGACCAGCATGGGCAACATAGTGAGACCTCATTAAAAAATAAATAAATAAATAAACAAACAAACAAATAAATAAATAAATAAAGTTAATTTTCAAAGACATCAGAGTTTACTTGGGTGAAAATGGCACATTTTCTATTTTTCAGCAGTAAGCTAACGTTTTTTCTGAAACTTCTTTGTATATGTATATGTGACCTGGCTGAAGAAACTAGTTGCAATGTTTGAACTAGATACGTAAGAATTTCAAAATGTTAATTTTTTATTAC
This sequence comes from Rhinopithecus bieti, assembly GCF_001698545.2. NCBI lineage: Eukaryota > Metazoa > Chordata > Mammalia > Primates > Cercopithecidae > Rhinopithecus > Rhinopithecus bieti. Next base: position 10,716 of record NW_016805666.1, read on the forward strand.
TTCCAGGATAGCTTACAGTCCTCATGAGTAAAATGGAATTAATTAGAGCATCATTATTATTTGCATTTTATTTTTGAATTATGACTCTCATGTGTTTCAATAATTATTTTTTATACTTCGGGCATTTTTTTTTTTGAAAAGAGATGTGTTGGGCCATAGCTTACAAAATGAGAAGAGGATATAGATTAGACATTAATCAATGTCAGTATGTTTAAAACAATGGCTGTCAACACTATTTCCCTAGCTGAATTTTGGAAGAAAATTTTCCCATCTTCTGACCTGCTTTAGATCCACATATTGAAGTCACAGATTCTGTGGCTTATCTAGTGAAAGGTGTTTTTTTTTTTTTTAAATATCGAAACGTTTACAAATACAAATAGAAAATGTTTTCTCTTTGGAGACTTAATGTTAAAATATCTTCCTGAAAACCAAGAAATTAAAAGATGTTGACAATATGTGTGCAATAAAACTTGGAGATTTCATATTAAGAAAGTATCTTATGCTCCAAATTAGAATGGAAAAATATTTTTTGGCATGTTATCTATTTCTGAGGGCATTAAACTGTTAAAAGTAACTGTAGAATATAACATTAAGTGCCTGTAAGTTTATTCCATTTTTAATTGAAAGTATTTTTGTTCTAAAATAGTGTATTAGTGAGGGTTCTCCAGAGAAACAGAACCAACAGGATGTATAAATAGAGACAGGGACTTATTTTAAAGAATTGGCTCACACAGTTATGGAGGATTGGCAAGTTCAAAATCTGTAGTGTAGGCCTGCACGCTGGAGACCCAGAAAAGAGTCACAGTTCAAGTTCAGAAAGGGTCTGCCAGCAGAATGCCATCTTGCTCAGGGGAGCTCTCCTTTCCTGTACAGGCCTTCAACTGATTAGACGAGGCCCACCCACATTATAGGGATAATCTGCTTTACTCGAAGTCCACTGAGTTAAATGTTAATCTCATCTTAAAAATACTTTCACAGCATTAAGAATAGTGTTTGACCAAACATCTCAATAGCATGGTCCATTTATGTTGACACATAACATTACTCATCACCAGTGGAGACAAGGGAAACAAAAACATCAGAGATATACCCAAGATGACTGAGAATTACAAGTAACCATACTGGAGAATATCCAGATGATTGGTAAATGTGAAACAGAACTAACATGTGCTGTAACCTCCTTGTCCTTACAACTTTGGCAATATGATTTTAGTGGAACACTATACAGTCAACTTTGTCAAGGTCACAAACAGCTATATTATAAAAATATTATCAAGAAAAGTCCTCTAATTTAAATATCAGCTATATTTCCCTGACAGCACAAAATAATAAGAGAGGAGAAGGGTTTATCTTCCAATTCCCATCTGCTTTTGATCAAAGGTATAACACACCGAGCAGTAGCTTCTCTACACTTCCTAGTTACGTATGTGCGTGTCAGTGAGGGCCCATTGAGTCTCAAGTCGCAGCAGGCAGCAGGTGAGGAACCTGCAGCACTAGCACAAGAAGATACGTGGTCAGGTGTGCCTGGAGAAAGCTTCTCAGAGCCCACAGCACAGCTGTCACAGGTTGGGGTCCTGGGAAACAAACTCTGAGATGGAGATTTGCATACAGTGGCTTCTTGGGAAATGCTCTTGGTAACAGCCCTAGAAAGGGAGTGAAGGAAGCAGAATGAGGCAGGGAGTATCTGGGAAGCACAGCACAGCCTCCATGTCAGTAGGCACCACAGCAGTCCTCAATAGCCTGGAATCAAGTGAGGCCAAGAGAATCTCTAGTGACATATTAAGCAGTGTCTAGTCTTTATGCCATTCAGATCTCCTTGTGCTCCACCAGCATATTTGGCTCCTTTGCTACAATATTCAGGGTCTCTGTTGTTAAGAGATCATACTATGACCTATTCCCTGAAAAAGCACACTTATGCAGATTTGAAGTTTGCTTCAAGCTTGTAGACAGCTTCAGTCACCTAAGACAATAGGTTTAGTGGGAAAGAAAGCTGCAGTCTCTGTTGCTACAGCAGATCCCAAAGCCCAATCTGATTATTTGTCACTTCATTTCTTCACCACCCATTTCAGATATATTTAACCTCAACTCACCACTTAGCTAGTCTAACTTACTTGCCTAGTAGAGTGTACTAGAAATTACTCCTCATGTAGTTTGTGTATTTAGTTGCCTTACTCTTGTCAGTCTGTGGCTACCCAATTTCCCACTTGCCATTAAAGTAAAAGTATCAAGAGATACACCAGTGAATGCCCTGGATCCCAGACATAGTCCACCCAACCTAACTATTAATATGTAGCAGTAACCCTAGCACCTCATGAAAAATAGGGTTGAGTATGCCTACTACTTTACCTCTTTGCACAAGAAGAAACAAATGAAAACAACATAAAGGAGCCTGGATCATGTTCCATTAGCAAAGACACATGCATTCTGATTTCTGAACAAACTGAACAAAATCAGAACAGAATCACAAAATTCTGTAAATCTCTCCAGCAATCAATTAAATGATCTGTCAATCTTGATTTACCATATAGGATTCAACTTTCCTTCAGACAGTATCTAAACAAGTATTGCTGACGAAACAAATTAGCAAAAAGCTGAGCACCTGGGTTCTCTTAATTGTAGATTATTCCCCTTCAACTCCTGGCTCCGACCTCCCCACCTCCAGGAAAAGAGGAAGAAGCAGATCAGGTTAGTTTTGAGTAAATTCAAAAGTAATAACATTAGTTTTATCATTCTGGCATTAATTCACAAGTCTTTGGGTCAACTGGCTAGGGAAAAAAAGTTCAAATTACCTAAAGAAAGTCATTTTTTAAACAACTGAATTTAAAACACAAACAGAAACCTGGGGCAGGAAAAATTATCGTGGACATATTACAAGAAAGTAAGGACCTGTTCAGAGATACGCAAGCCCAACCAGAAGAGAAGATCCACAGAAGTCAAATAGTCACAGTTTGATGATAGTAAAATAAGTAATCATTACAGTCAGATGGAATAAATTGAATTTTATGGAGGTGTGTGTCCGTAATGATAGTAAGAAAAGGGAGGGGTTAGTTCAAAATGAGTAAAACAATAATTATAAGTTATGCATTTCTGTATTGTCTATTAAATATGCTATTAACTAGTAAAACCAAATTATGAGTTCTGAGCTCTATAATAGAGTTTTCTCCCAAAAAGTTGTACTATAAAAATTTCCAACATGCCAAACACTTATAAAAATTTTACAATGAACAACTGAACACCCACCACCTAGATTCTATCATTAACTACTGTACTTACTTTATTATACACCTATACTTCAATCCTCTATACATCTGCACTGATTTGTCAGAACTGCCATAACAAAGTACCACAGACCAGGTGGCCAAAACAGCATACATTTATTTTCTGTGGATCCTGGATAATAGAAGTGAAGACCATGATCAAGGTGTCAGCTGGGTTAGTTTCTTCTGAGGCTCCTCTCCTTGGCTTGCAGATAGCTGTCTTTGCTCTGTATCTTCACATGATCTTCTTCTGTGCTCTGTCTCTGACCTAATCTTCTAATCATTTCTCATAAGGGCACCAGTCATAATGGATCAGGGCCCACCCTTGTGATCACATTTTACCTTCATTACCTCTTCAGAGGCCCTGTCTCCAAATACAGTCACATTCAAGGTACTAGGGGTTAGAACTTCAGCATGTGAATTTTGGGGAGAAAACTTCAGCCCATAACAATGCCCATGAATTTTTTTATGCTTTTAAAAATAAACTGAAAGCATTAATACGCTTCCTTCTATGATGGAGTATTGATCCATCTTATCCAGTTTATCAATTGAAATTATGAATCAGTGTGGGGTAGGTGAATAAAGCACCTACTAGTAAAAGAAATATGGGGCATGATAAATGAGAATAAACAAGGTATGTAATGCCCATCACAAGTGTCCACAAAACAAATATTACTTTGCTCATTAATATGTTAAAACTGGTCAGAACTTTATTATTAACATTCTAGAATGGAAATGTAATTTAATCACAGAAATTTGACTCATCCCCAGGTACTAGTGGCAAGGAAGATTAAATTAGAAGAAATACATAACCATAAAGAATGCAATGAGAAATAGCAGCGGGATCATGTAAACAGAAAACTAAAATAAGAATTAGGTCAAAGCTATTCGGAGTAGTCAAAAGATATAACTTTGGGATGCACAGAGGGATCATGTAAACAGAAAAGTAAAATACGAACTAGGTCAAAGCTGTTTGGAGTGGTCAAAAGATATAACTTTGGGATGCAGCAACTATGCTTAGCTAATCATACCCCTCTTAAGAAACAAACTTGAGACAATTTGATGTTTTGTACAATTTAATTACAGGAAATTGTAATATTATTATACTGTTATATTAGTTAGGGTATGAGTTTAAAAGCCACAACAGAATACTTCAAAACATAATCCCTTAAGAAATACAGAAGTAATTTTTTTCATCTATCAAGTGAGAATCCAGAGGCAAGTGATCCAAGCTGATTGGTTGTCTCTGCTTCCCAGTGTCATTTGGAAGCACAGATACTTTCTAACTGTTTGCTCTTCCATCTCCTAGGGTATTGTCCTGACTTTCAAGCCAGATCTGTACCACGACTGCATTCTAGTTAACAAGAAGAGGTCACGATGAAGACTATGACAAGAGGTTACATCCCTAAGAATATAATCTGAAAGCTGGAATTATTACTTCCTCTACAGCTCATTGGCCAGAAATTAGTAACATGACCACACCAGGCAGCAAGGGGTGTGAGTAATGGTAGTCTGTAATGAGGTAGTCATGGGATCAGCTAAAATGTAGTGTATTCAAGTATTAAAAAGAAGAAGAAAATGGATTCTAGGAGTGACAAAAAATTCTTCCCTTGGTCAAACCCTAGCCAGGCTCCTCTGAGCTCTCTTCTCAGCTAAGCCTCAATCTTGACCCACTGCTTGAATAAAATGCTAACATCGTTTTTAACAGCCAAGGCAACCTCCCTAGGTTAACCCTAGACTCCCCTTAAAATGCCTGCCTGAAAAAGTTCAAGGTTGCCAAAATACTTTATTATTTGTTCAGCCAATAGTTGAAGTTAAGGCCCCTGTCTCCCAGCCTCTGTTGGAGTGCAAGAGCCTAATTTTAAAAATTAGATACCATTTAATAAACCCAGGTGAGCTTCACATGGACCTACTCCCCCTTCCCACTTTTTATCATTTTTTTACTTTCATGACCCTGCTTAGCCCCTCACTTCCCTCCCTCTTCCCATATTCTCCATTTAAAACACCTGGTCACTTTTTGGTATCGTGTGAATGATGGTGTTCACTCCAACATTCATATTAAAACTTAGTTCACAATGCAACAATATTAAGAGATGTGATCTTTGGGAGGTGATTAAGTCCTAAGAGCTCCACCCTCATGATTTGGATTAGCACCCTTAGGAAAGGGATTGGGGTTGAGGAGAACACTCTCTTGCCCTTCTGTCATCCCTTCTGCCATAGGGTAACACCTAGGTGGTACCATCTATGAGGAATTGTCCTTCCCCAGACACTGAATCTGCTGGTGCATTTATTTTGGATGCCCCAGCCTCTACAACAGTGAGAAAATAAATTACCAAGTCTCAGGTATTTTGTTATAGCAGCATAAATAAACCAAGACACTTCTGTATAAATCAAAGTTGAATTCAGTTTACATTGAATTCTTTTCCTATTGTAATGGTGTGCCACTGATTAAAATCTGTCCTTATCATTTTAACTAGAGCCTGGTTTCTTCTTTATTCTTACTGTTTTCACTCTTTGTTATTATTTTCCTATATAATATAATACTAACATACTCCACTTTTATGACAGCAACTATTTCTTGCTAACCGAACTCTGTCAAAGACAAACAATCATAAGTGAACTCCTTTAATAGGGAAATAGAAATTTAGAAAAACATATAGAAAAGATGAATGCTGGTGAAAGGGCCATGATCATCAGAAGGGAAATTAATTAGAGGGAACGAAGTTAAGATCATTTAGTAAAAATTTAGTTCAAGGAAATAGGTCAATGAATTCAAAAGAATGTGTACAGATCAACAAGGCGTCATTAGAAATAAACAACATTTAAAAGCGGGTCTGAAAAATGTTTTTATTCTTGTGAACATAGAAGTCAGGTGTGCCAAGAACAGTCTGGGTTTGACAAATTGAATCAGAGGGTTAAACTGAAGCAAAATCTAGGACACAGCACTACTGTCCCATGGCAATGAGCACCCTCTCCGTGCTAATGATCAAATAATAAGGAAGGGAACGTTAGTTGTATGCATTCAATTGTGTTTCTCCCCACTGCCGAAATTCACATGTTGAAGCCCTGACCTCAAATGTGACTGTATTTGGAGCTAAGGTATATTAGTCCATTCTCACATTGCTATAAAGAAATGTCTGAGACTGGGTAATATATAAAGAAAAGACGTTTAATTGGCTCACAGTTCCACAGGATGTACAGGAAGCATAGTAGTTTCGGCTTCTGGGGAGGTCTCGGGGAACTTTTACTCATGGCGAAGGCAAAGTGGGAGCAGGCATCTTAAATGGCAGGAGCAGGACCGAAAGAGAGAGAGGGGAGGTGCTAAACACTTCTAAACAACCAAATCTTGTGAGAACTCACTCACTATACAGTAAGAAGAGGGTTGGTACTAAATCATTCTTGAGAAATCCACCCCATGGTCCAATACCTCCCACCAGGCTCCACTTCCAACACTAGGGACTATAATTGAACATAAAATTTGCATGGGGACACAGATCCAAACCATATCATAGGGTTTTTAGGAAGTCATAAGGGTGACATCCTAATCCAATAGGATTTGTAGCTTTATAAAATGAGGAGGAGAGAGAGATCACTCTCTATCCACACACAGGTACCAAGGAAAGGCCATGTGAACACAGTGAAATGGCAGCTTTCTGAAGGCCAGGAAGACAGCCCTCACTAGAAACCAAACTGGCACCTTGATCTTAGACTTCCTAGACTTAAGAACTGTGAGAAATAAATTTCTATTGTTTAAGCCACCCAGGCTATGTTATTTTGTTAAGGCAGCCCAAGCCGACTGATACAACTAGTAAACTTCATAAGTAGTAGTTAAAGATACAACCTCATAATATAAAAGAAGTGAGTTTTCCAACAAAGAATGAGGTCTTAGAGAGAATACTTTGCTTATACGTAGAATTAATTCATTTCATGCCACCTTCTTGTTAGACCTTCTAGATATAGCACACACCTGTCGTCAAGGATTTCTCAACCCTGACACTCTTAACATTTTGGGGAGGATAATTCTTTGTTGTAGGGAACAGTCATGTGCATTGTAGGTTATTGGCAGCACTCCCAGCACGTATCCAGTAGATGCCAGTGAACTTCCTTCCCTTCCATCTCTCTACTTCAGTCATATTAGCCTCCTCACTGTTTCGCCAACTGGCTGGCAAGTTCCTACCCTAGCCAGGGCCTATGCCCTGATTGCTTCATCTACCAGGAATACTTGCCCCAGACCTCCACAAAGCTTACTCTCTTGTCCCCTTTAAGTCTTTGCTCAAGGTTTACCCTGGCACCCAACTGTAATTACAAATCTTCCCCCTTAACCTTCTCCTTGCCCCACAGTTTTGACACCAAAAACTCTCTCTAAATATTGCCAAATGCTCCCTTTGGAGCAACATTACCTTTGTACTGCTATAGTTGGTACCAGCAACCTCAGTCTAATTCACTGACAATAATGTAGTTTAATATCCACAGTGTTCTCCCTACAATACTATCAGCATTGCTGGCAGAGAAGGATCTTTATGGGAAAAACAAAATATTGTACTTAAGTTTAAGTGAGACAAGATCAGAGTAATAAGAACAGTCTGCTATTAGGTTATTTGTTTTTTCTTCCTCTTATAAATGATAGTGTTGGTCTGGTCCAGAAAGGGCAAGAAAAATAAAACAGAAAGTCAAATAAGTGTACATTTATGTAAGCTAGTCTTATCCTTATTTATTTGAGGCAAGTTACAGAAATATAAACAATAGGATAAATATAAAGAATGTGGGGCAAAAGAAAAACCAGGAGAATAAAATATGACCATGGAAAGTTTGTATTCGAATAGATGCCATAAGGTCCTGTACTCTTGCTAGAAGTAGATGGGATGCAGATTTGGTATAGAACTCCTTAGTGCTAGAGGAAAAAAATAAATGATCAATTACAAGATCCACAGTGCTCATAAGTTCAAAGAAAGAGAAATAAAGTACCTAAGAGAAGATGATATTGAAAACAGGAAATCTCCTTCATGGTTCTTCAAAACAAAAACAAACCATGATCTATTAGACACTTCTTTAAACAATGCAATATTTTTATCTTTGACTTTTCTATAGCTGTATTAGACATAATCACTTTATGTATTTATACCAAATTGGATGCACTAAATGTAAGGTAAAAATTTCCCCAGCTCATGAATAAATTGAATAATTCAATGAGTAATAAAAGTATTAAGGATAAATCTTTACATTTCCATTTCATTTACATTACCATATTTAATCCTTAGAAAATCACGTGAGCATTTGATAACACTTTTATAGATAAAACTAAGACTTAGAGAGGTCAAGTAACTTGTCCAAGATCAAAAACCTAATTTGTGAAAAAAACAGGATTTGAATCAATGACTTTTGCCTATATGTTCATTTTTTTCATTATACTACCTTTCTCTTCTTTACTAATATTTTGCATATAAATTTTACTTCAGTAAATATTTACTTTAATAGCATGTAGCTATTGATAAGGAAGGCTTCAGAAGCACATGAAAGGAATCTGCATTTGAAGTGGCTTAAACAACAGCAAATGTATCACTAAGGGGAGCCAGGTCCCTGGTATAATAAGAACATGGGCATACAATATCTTAAAGAAATACTGATCTTTCTGCCTTTCTATTCTGTTATCCAGTGTCAACTTCATTCATATCTCCATTTTCACAAGATGACTGCAGAAGTTCGCAGCAACAAGTGTGAACATGGCACCTAGTGAGAAAACAGATCATTTCTTATTTTGAAAAACAATTCTATTAAACATACCTTATTGTTTTCTTTCATGTTGTTTTATCTGTTGCTGAAAGTAGAGTATGGAAATCTCCACCACTGCTGAGTTACTGATTTGTCCCGTCGTTTCTGTCAGTTTTTGCTGCATGTATATTGGAGCTCTGTTATTAGGTGAATATATGTTTATAACTGTTCTATCTTGCCAACGGATTGACCTTTTTGTCGTTATAAAATATCCCTTTTGTGTTCTAAGGTCTACTTGGAGAGTATATCAAGCTTTCTTGTAGTTATTGTTTGCATAATGTATCTTTTCCCTTTAACTTTTAATTAAATCTTTGAATCTAAACGGTTCTGTCCATTAACCACATATAGTTGGATCTTAGTGTTTTATCCAGTCTGATGATTTCTGTCTTTTTATTGGATTGTTTAATTCATTCATATTAATGTCGTTACTGATATAGTTGGATCTATGTCTGCCATTTTACTTTTTGTCTTCTGTGTCTCATTTTTTGTTCCTCTGTTTCTCCTTTACTGCTTTGTTTTGCATTTTATTAAATAGCACTTTAATTTCTTTAATAATTTGCAGCACTTTTTAGTTATATCCTTAATGACTACTCTAGGACATACCATATACACCTTACCTTATCTCAGATTTATACTAATTTAATTCTGGTTAGATATAGAAACATTATTCCCATAAAGCTCTATTCTCTTTTTCCCCTTTTTGCAGTACTCTTATTATACAAATTACATCTATAAATATTACTAACTCAATAATACATTGTTACAATTACTGCATTATATAATTGTATGATTTTTTAAAGAAGCTGAAAAAAGAGAAAGTATATGTGTGTAGCTATTGTCATATTAATGTTCTTATTTATCCTTTCTGATTCTCTTCATTTGTGCCTGTTGATTTGTGTTACCATCTGAAGTCATTACCTTTGCCAAATACAGCTTGTTCTCACCTATTTCATTTATTTGCAAATACATTGTAATACAATATATACATGTTTCTATATAATAACTTTTCAAATCAGTTTAGATAAAACAGAAAAAAGTATGCATTTATTCTGACCTTTATAATTACATGACTATGTAATTATAAGCACATTTGCCAGTGCTTTTGTGTTTGTTTGTTTGTTTATTCATGTGTATTTAGATTTATCATCTGGGGTCACTTGCTTTCAACCAGAACTTCCATCAGTCTTTCTTGTAAGGTGGGTCTACGAGAAACAAATTGGCTCAGTTTGTGTTTATTTGAATACGTTCTCATTTCACCTTCATTTATGAACGATAACTTTGCTGGATATAAGATTCTTAGCTGACTTTTTACTCCAGCACTTTGAATATCTTATTCCAGTGCCTCTGGCCTCCACTTTTCTCTGCTGAGAAGACATATGCTAATATTTGGGGCTTTTCTTGTAAATGACAAGTTATTTTTCTCTTGCTGCTTTCTAGATTTTCTCCTTGTCTTTTGCTTTCAGTGCTTTTGCTATCATGTATATACCTGTGGATCTTTTTGCATATTTAACCTACTTCAAGTTTATTGAGCTTCCTGTATACATAGGTTAGTGTTATTCAACAAATTTGAGAACTTTTCATCCATTATTTCTTTACTATTTTTTTCTGCTTCTTTGTACTTCTCTTCTCTTCCTGGGACTCCTATCACATGTATGTTGGTTCACTTGTGTCCCACATTTCTCTGAAGCTCTCTTCACTTTCCTTAATTTATTTTTCTTCTTCCTCTTCAGATTGCATCATTTCTATTGCCCTATCTTAAAGTTTATTAATTTTTTCTTTTGCTAGTTTAAATCTACTTAAGCATCTCTAGTAAATATTTTATTTTGCTTATTCTACTTTTCAAATCAAAAATTTACATTTTAATTTCTAATAGGATTTCTATCTCTTTATTGGTATTTTCCATTTGATATGACATTGTCATCACATCTTACTTTAATTCTTTGGGTTTTCTTGTTTTGTTTTGTTTTGTTTTTTGAGACTGAGTCTCACTCTGTCACCCAGGTTGGAGTGCAGTGGGGCGATCTTAGCTCACTACAGTCTCCGCCTCCTGGGTTCAAGCAATTCTCCTGCCTCAGCCTCCAGAGTAGCTGAGATTACAGGTGCATGCCACCACGCCCAGCTAATTTTTGTATTTTCAGTAGAGACAGGGTTTCATCATGTTGGCCAGGCTAGTCTCAAACTCCTGACCCAGTGATCCGCCCATCTCAGCCTCCCAAAGTGTTGGGATTACAGCCATGAGCCACCATGCCCAGCTTTACTTTAATTCTTTAATCATAGTTTTATTTCATTCATTAACACATATTTAATAGCTACTTTGAAGTCTTTTCTGGTATATCTGACATTTTGTTTCTCTCACAGTCTGTTTCTGTTGCCTGCTTTTCTTTATGGCATATAGGTCATACATTCCTATTTATTTTCATTTCTTACAAATTTTGTTGGTAACTGGACACTTTAGATAATATATTATCGCAACTTTATGTACTAATATGCCCCTTAAACAAAAAAGATTGTTATTCTTATTTGCTTATTTGTTTAGTGACTGGTTGGATTATTTTAGTGAAGTCTATCTCCTGTCCTTTTTAAGCCTCTGACTTTTGTCCTCAATTGGCACAACATTGAATATGCCCACAGTCATTCCAGAATAAGAGTGGTTTTGGCTAGGCTGCCTTTGACTGTCTCTTTCTCTCAACCATACCCATGTACCTTAAGTATGCAAAACACATTCTCATATTAGGACATTTCCCTTTGCTTCTCCCTCATCTGAAAGACTTCTCCCAGATATTATCATGACTTACTTTCTTATTTCATTGTGGTCTTTGGTCAATTACTACTTCTACAGAAAGCTCTTCTCTGCCAAATCTATCTAAAATAGCAGTCCTTCTTGGGTTTCTTTCCTGGTTTTATGTTTTCCCACAACACTTATACTAATGGCATAATAACATGTAATTTAGTATTATTATTATCACCACCATTATCATTATCCATCTCATACACTAGACTGTGATTCACAAAGCATGGGCTTTGCCTGCCACATTCACTGTTACATCATTCCTAGAGCCTCAAACAGGTCTAGGCACATAGTAGGTGCTCACCAAATGTTGCTATGTAAATGAATGAAAAAATGAATGAATGAATGCTGTCTTCTTATGTTAGGTATTAAAAGTGAGGGAGAGTATGCTCCGGGAAGAAGACTAAGGATAAGAAGAATATGGTATGATGAGACACCAAGGGCAAGCTCCCCACCTTTGCCTTCTTGGGCTTATGCCTCTGTGTATCTGAGGAAGTGACTTCTACTGAAAAGGTTTATCTGCCTTATTACTTTGTTCTAAAATCTCTCAAATCCCAAGCTGCAAGGCAAGAGAGAGAAGGCACTGGTACAGTAAGAGAAAGGATTTTGAGTATGTTTAAGTTTTGTAAGCATACTCCTTTTCAGGGTTAGGGAAATGTGTACAAAGACAAGTGTAAAGGACCACAGCCACTCGGGAGAAAAGGTTACATGTAACTTTCAAAACATTTACCTATGACTCTCTGCAATCTCTATTCAATCTGATCACTCCTCTGCTAAAATTTCTTCAAAGATTCCCCTAGTTATTTCAGGAAAAAGAGTCAGATACTTTACATGATTAAAAGATCCTATAGGATCTGGCTTCAGCCTTTCCCTCTAAGTGTGGATTAAGCAAACTGCTCCCCAACCTTGCTGGGCTCCACTGAGTTCTTCAAATGGTTCCTCAGCACCTCTATCCAAATGCCCATGTACCCTGCAAACTTTCCTCTTCAGGCATTGCTTAGATAACCTTAACTCGTGTTTTAGGTATCAACTCAACTCTCATTTCTATTTAGGCCTCTTCTCACTTCCCAAAACTATGTGGTTCCCTGAATTAGGATAAAGTTGCCTTCTGTAACAAATGGGCTTCAACACAAAAATGACTCAAACTATTGTGTCTCACTCATATAGCGTCCAAGGCAGGATAATTTGAGGACACCGATGATATTATCTGAAACTTTTTTAACGCATGATTTCCGAGATTATCTCCATGCCAGTCAGCTGGACCAGGATAAGAGAATAGTGGAGCACATGTAGGAGGTTTTATGAGCAAACCTGAAATTGGCAGATATTACATTTTCTCACATCGTAATGGCTAGATGTCAGTCATATGGCCATGCCTAACTGCACGGCAGACTAGGAAATGTAGTCTAGCTGCAGTCCCAGGAAAAAGCAGAGAATTTGGATTTTGGCAAAAAGGCAGCAGAATCTGCCACAAGGCCCCCTTCCTCCTCCTCCTCCATTATATATTTCTATACCACCTGACATTTCTCTGTCACAAAGCTATATGCACATGTTTTATGTTAGACTTGTAAAGTCTCTGAAGGCAGGGACTGGGTGTGACTATTCCCTGCTACATCCCTTGGCAAGTAGGATCTCACTAAATACTACATTGAGCATTGTGAAACTGCTATTTTGTTGGTCATAAAATGTCTAATATTAGCAATTTCAGAAAACAACCTTTAAGACAAATCTTTGGCAAACGAGTTGTTTAGCAGACTATCTCAGATAGGTTAGTGGAAAGCTACTACACAGAACTCAGCTGTTTTTCAACTTACTTATTTCAACTGGTCTTAAGCTTTGTTAGGTAACTTAAATCCTTGCCAGGGAAACACTTGTAGAGCAAAATGTTTTATGGACTAACTGTGAGGTCATGCAGTCTGAGGAAATTTGGAGGAGAAGAGGGCTCACACGCAGACCTCCACTTAGGCTTATGAGGAATTTTTGTCATGCCTGTTAATAAATGACAGGCCTCCAGTGCTACCCTAATTAAGCAAACATTTGTTCAGCATCTACTATGTGCCAGGCATGTGTCCAGAGCCAAGGACTCAAAGATGATTGCTTCGATTGCTTCCTTGGAGGACATCATAGACTTGTAAGGGATTCACGGTCAGTTTGTTTTGGAAATATCCCTTCGGCAGTTTTGGAAAATGGGCAAGACAAGAGCAAGAAAACCATCTGAGAGTTGATTTTGGTAGTCCAGGCAAGAGATGGTGCCCTATATGTTTTCCTTCACAATTTTTCATTTCTTTCTTTCCTTGAAGGAGAATAGAGGGTAGAGAGAGGAGTGGTCATGGGAAAGGTGAAGAACACAACTCTTTAATAAAGAAACCAATGGTCCCTCACCTGCTGATGAAGAAAGTAGTTAAGGCTCAGAAAAGGCAGCTGCCATGCTGATAAACATCAAGTGGATGCGTGTGCTGTGCCTAGAAGGCATTCACCTAAGAAGTTCCCCCACTCCTTTCTAATTCCCTTAAATAGAGAAATATGCCACTAACATTAAGAAACAATAGGATCTCAAGCATGTCAGGATTGAGGTTATGCAGTTTTTTCCTGGAATCTACCTTGACACTTAAGACTACCTTAATCCTATGAGTGTAATGTTGGCACATTGAGAAGGAAACCCCTCTCTAGGGTGTGTGCACTTTATCATTTGTCAAGCACAAGCAGTCTTTTTGCTGGGTCTTTGTTGCTCTCGGGCTCTGAGCTAAAAATAGACTTTCCAAAGAAAGTTCCCTTTAGGTGGTCTTACCAAGGCAATGTACATTATCAGCGCCAAGCTGCAATGCAAGACTAATTTGGAACACTCCTGCATTTGATATGCTCCCTGGCTTTCCGTGCCCCCCCCCCCCCCCGCCCGAATCACTGCTTTTTTCACAATAGACCCTAAGGAATTGCTCACTACAGAGATCTCAGATCTTGAACAAGGAATTAGGATGTGACCAAGGAGGTGGGGCTAGCATGGTTTAAGTACTTGTAAGTTCCAATCAGATTATCTGCACAGAGCTATCAAACTCTTCTGCCCATTTTTTTCTCCTATGTTAAGGTTAAAAATATCTGCCTAGAAATTTATACTCCTGTAAGCTTTCCACTAAACCTAGTCAACTCTGTGAGGTCACAATTCACTTCACTTTTATAATACTTGGAGGGATGAGTCAGCTGCAGAGTGCTTTTCTATTGTCACTGTTGAGGCTGAAAGGGCACTCACATCAGAGCACCAGGATCCCTGAAGCAGTACTCAAATTGAGTAGCATGTCACAGTCAGATTGTTCTGGGGAGTGTCAGATATCTTGAGCCTGAAATCTAGCTTTACCACTGCCTGCCCAGTTGTGGAAACTGGAAGCCCTGTACATGATGTGCCTAAGCCTCATTGGTAAATAATACATTGTCAGAGTTATCCTTGACCAAATGGCCCCTTCAGAGGCATGACTGTATCGACAAGTCCAACTTCTATTCCCAAAGGGCGTGTGTAAAACCTGTCATGTTATAAAAAGAGCTTTTAAAGACAATTTTATTATTTAGTCATTTTGACAACCTTGTGGGATGACAACTTTTACAGATGAAGAAATGAAAACTCAGCAAAGTAAACTGACTTGTTTGAGTCAAAATTTGCCCAAATTTCAAGCATCACGGTACTGGAAATAAAACTGATCATTATTTCAGTGAAACTCAACCTTTATTTGGTACTATGTCTTCCCATCCATAAACAAGATACCTCTGACCATTAAAATCTCAAGATTGTTCACCATTTACTGATGCAACAGTTACAGACTAAATGCCTAGTGTATGCATCAGGTAATTCATAACTTTTGCTAGTGTTTGGTTTTGCTTTATTCATTGTATATAAATTCCTGCACAATCTTATAAAGCCTATTTCTTAATTTTAAAAAATTATACTTACTGTGTGAATGCGGCCTTTTTGCATTGTATTTCTCATTTATTACAGGTGGAGAGGAAAGCTATTGCCATTTCTACTTTAATTTTCTAACCAACCACTCAAATGAACTGTCAAATGAGTTTGAATCGTCTTTTAAGTAATCAGGTTGGTACAAAAGTAATGACTGCTTTTGCCATTGAAAGTAAATTTCCCTATATCTCTCCCCACTACATCCTTCTCTTTTTGTCTCTCCTAACTGTCTTTCTTAAATGAACTGTCCAATATTGCTAGGAATGGGAGTCGTTGGGATTCAGAGGAAAATTCAAGGTTTTTCATTGCCCAGTTCTACGGAGCAAGGGAGTTCTGAGAGGTACCCCAGTGAATTATTTGGGCTGCAAACATAGAATTCACTGCTTCCCCATCCCTTGTACAACAGCACACTTCATTTCTCCCTGTGATGAGAATTAATCAACCAGCTCTCAGGTATACTTTATGCAAATTGGTTCAATAGCATAAGGAGATCTAAAGAGTCAGATAGACCTCAGCTTCTATTTTCTCAAAACAATGACACATTCCCTAATGGAAGCATTTCTTGTTGGGCACTAGGGACTCCAAAGCCACTGAACTTAAATCTACAAAAATAGTAAACAAATTTTCACAAGTGGGTTATTAGGTTTAGTGATGAGGAAAGCCACTTGCACCCCTAGTTCCTAGACACGTGCATTCTGGTTATGAGAGATATGACTCCATATTTTGGCAGTTGTTTTCCAGCATAGTCAACATTCACCAGACAGCACCCAAACTCATGCATCATTTTTTCCTTTGCTGATTCCTTTATTTAACTAAGCCCCTGGATGACGAAGCACATGGTAAGACCATAAACTCATTGCCTTTCTTGTTTTTCCATAAAATGTGTCCCTTGGTCAGGAGCAACATCATGGGGGAATACTATGGTATTGGATAAGGCATTCTGTAAGTTCACAAATGGTGGTGTTGGGAGATGAGCTTTGAGCAGAGAAGCTAAATGTATACCTAGAATTTGTGTCTATCCCTGTAGCAACCAAAAAGTATCCTTAGCATGACAGGAGGGGTTCAGTGTTAGCTACCTACCACCAGATAGCCAACTTCCCTCCACCAAATGTCTCAGATTTGGCCCCAACTGTTGGCTAACTGTTCACTCCCCAGTGACAGAAACCAAGTCAGCCATGGTGACAGGAAGAACATGTTGAGCTAATGAATGGCCTCCATCCCTGCTGCCATGACTGCTCTGTCCATGAGCTCTTTGAGCATGCACTAGGCAGCTAAGTAAGAGAGACTGATCAACATTCACAAGATGGGTCATCTTGTCACCTGACCCTGGTTTGAGTTGACCAGGGACACAATGTCTTTACAGTCTGTGCCCATTCCAAGAGGTCCATCCATACACCCCAACAGAACTTGTCACTGTGTGTTCCAGCTTCATTCTTTGCAATTCCTACCCCCCAGCCACTGTCCAGAAAACCCTTCTCACCTACAAAGACAGAAAAACCAGATATACTATCCAGAGTTTTCCCCCAGGAGGATTTTCCTTCACCACTATCTTTCGAGGAAGGAGGGTTGGTAACAGATTCTTATTAGATGGGAACTGGCACACTTTGCAGATTCTACATTCTTCTTCTCCATTGAGAATGAGTTTCTGGCCTTCAGAAACTCCCCATGTAGCCACAGATGTGGACTGAGGAAAAGTAAATGAAGGTGTTGATAGTACTCTATTTTAAAGCAAGTTGTTTTACATGAGTGTTCATTATTAATATTTTCTTTTATAATTTCCATGTTATATATCTTCTTTGTATTTATTCAAAAGAAAGAAGAAGGGTAGGAAGGAAAGGAGAAAGAAAGGGAGGGAGGAAGGGAGAGAGGGAGGGAAGAAGTAAAGGAGGGAACAAAGGAGGGAGGAAAGGAAAGAAGGGAGGGGGGAAGGAAGGAAGGAAGGAAGGAAGGAAGGAAGGAAGGAAGGAAGGAAATTATGAAAAAGATGTCCAAGAAAAAATAAAATATGACCAGTTAATTAAGCAAGTGGTGATTTTCTGTACACTTGTTAGTAATAGAAAACTGACTTACTGTTCAATATCAATTTGGAGAGCAATATTTTCATCACTCACTAAATCTCAATTCCCTAAACTTTAAAATTGAATTTGTAGTACTGGATTGCAGAATGTTAGAGAGTCTAGAAAAAAGGAATATAAAGAAACTCACAAATGTTTAAGCACAGAATTATTGCTTATTAGCAATATTAAGAGAGTTTTTGGCCTGGTGTGGTGGCTCATGCCTGTAATCCCAGCATTTTGGGAGGCCAAGCCAGGCAGATTAGGAGGTAAAGAGTTTGAGACCATCCTGGCCAACATGGTGAAACCCCATCTCTACTGAAAATACAAAAGTTAGCTGGGCATGGTAGCACATGCCTGTAGTCCCAGCTACTTGGGAGGCTGAGGCAGGAGAATCACTTTAACCCAGGAGGTGGAGGTTGCAGTGAGCCAAGATCACACCACTGCACTCAAGCATGGCTACAGAGTGAGACTCCATCTCAAAAAAAAAAAAAGAGAGAGAGTTTTACCTAAAAATATGTTATTATAATATGTCATGTTCTATTGTTATAACACAGTTACATCACATGTATTTTTTTTCAAGTTAATAAGCTTTAAAAGTCTGATGAGTTTACTAGTAAAGTCTCTCTTGATTCCGTGGTTCTTGCAAACAACATAAATTCTGAAACTGTCAGTTTTCAAGGATCATAAAGTAGGACTTACAAGACCAAATGCTTGTTATCATTTTGGTGTGTTTTAGAACTTCTGTCTCTTTGTTGTTGTTGTTGTTGTTGTTGTTGTTGTTGTTGTTGTTGTTGAGACGGAGTCTCGCTCTGTCGCCCAGGCTGGAGTGCAGTGGCCGGATCTCAGCTCACTGCAAGCTCCGCCTCCCGGGTTCACGCCATTCTCCTGCCTCAGCCTCCCGAGTAGCTGGGACTACAGGCGCCCGCCACCTCGCCCGGCTAATTTTTTGTATTTTAGTAGAGACGGGGTTTCACCGTGTTAGCCAGGATGGTCTCGATCTCCTGATCTCGTGATCCGCCCGTCTCGGCCTCCCAAAGTGCTGGGATTACAGGCTTGAGCCACCGCGCCCAGCCCTCATTTTTAAATTTATGCTGTTTTACATATCTTCCTCTGGGCATTAGGCATTGTGTCTATAGTTTTAACAATGCTAATATTTAATTTATGTGTTCAGTGAATGAATAGCATAATTCAGGCCCCCACACAGAAAAAAAGTCCAAAGAACTTCAATAGCATTTTAATACGGTTATATTAATAAGAAAATGGGCAAATAGAATATTCACATGGGATTTTTTTGTGATGCTATTATGTAATTTTTAAAACTACCAGCTAGACAATAAAGTAGCTAGTTGTGGGTTGGTGAATACATCAGTAAACAGGAATAGACTCACAGTGCAGGAAGGATGCTCTAAGAATGGTTAAAAAAAAAAAAATCTCTGAAGGCCTGATATGGCCAAAAAGGAAACAGAGACCTAGGGCAGTGAATAGATTTATTATGTTATTTTTGCCATGCCAAATTATCTTTAGTTTTATATCAGTAGCTATCACAGCTGTAAGTCTATACCTAGAACCTCTTAAACGAGGACAATGAATGCTCTGATTTGTAAAGCTTTAATAATGTTAGAGGAAAAGACTGCATGAGAAAGAAGGGGACCTCATGATGCCTGGTCTTTCCTGGTTCGCCAGGAAAAGAAAAGTCTTTATGGAAATGACACGAATGGAACGAGCATTCATCTTAAAAATGAAGACTAGAGAACTCCTCTGACTTTCTCCTGACATGCTCTTTCTCCAGCCCTTGGTTTGGTCACTAGAGTTGGGCCTATATCGAAGACTGGGACAATAAATGCCTACAACAGGTGACACCAACTGATCCTGCCAAGAGAAGATGCTGTGCCCAAGACATGTTGCCAAAGGAAGCTTTTAAAACATCCAAGTGAAGGAAAATGAATCAGAAAATTACCCAGCAGCTCATGTGTGGCCACCTCAATGGAAATGTATGCCATGAAGGAACTGAAATCCACCAATTGTGGATCTCTGGAAGGGCACAGTAAAGTGGAAAGAAGACCGAACAAATATCCAGAAGGTCCTGATTTTTGACTCATTTCAATATTTCATCGGATTTGTGAGACTGAGTAAGACACTTGGCTTCCCTGAGACTCAAATAGGAATAACGGTCAGAATAGGTTGACACACAGTAAGCACTTGAAAGTATTATTTGCCATAATGAGTACTTTATTACTATAATCTTCCAAGATTATTGTGTTGAATAAAAATGCATATCTGAAAGCCCTTATAAGTTGCAAAGCATTATGTAAACATAAGGAGCCCTGTAGCTTATTGTAGATGACAACACCAGTATTCTACCTGGCTATAGTTCTCCGAGCCTTTAACATTCAGATGATTTAAATATTTTCCAGGGTACAACACTAAGTGGAAATTTTAAAGCACATGTCAAAATCCTTTCCTTCATAATGACTGCAACTAGGAAAAAAACTACCTATGTATATGGACAAGGATAGGATGGAAACATGAAAAGATGAAAATAATCGGATTTGCTAATGGTAGTAGAAATGAGGGTTATTCATTTTTATGTCTATGTATTTTAATCTGTTCTTTAAATAAAAAACAGCTTCAATGTAAAAATAATAAAACACAGAAACTTAAGCTAAGAATTGAGATTTACATTGGGTGTACACAGATGACCTACATAAAGTAATAATGATAGTAACAGTAGTTTAGTTTATTGAGCACTTTCTATGGATTAGGCATGGTGTTGAGTGTTTTACATACATAGATCTGTTTAATCATCACACCAACACTATGAGCACACAGGAACACATGAAGAAAATAAAACTCACCAACTAAGTCAGAGTTTCCAGCTGGCAACTGTAGAGTACAAAAGTGTTTTGTGTGTAACGGCCTATGAAAATATTGGCTCATTTAATCTGGGGAAAACAAGTGGATTAGCATTCTTCCAGCTCTTTAGTGGTTTTGGAAAAATTAAAGAAAGATATTAAGTCACTGATCTGAGTATTTTCACTTCTGTCTCATTTGCTCCTGCCCCTAGTATGAGTTGCACTAACTTCCTAGTTTCTCGTGCTTACCTGCATGCTTGCTCTGTTGCCTGTAAATTCAACGACAGAACTTGAACTTAAAAGAGCACTGAAAGACAATTCAACCCTCAGCCTACAGATGAGGAGTAAGGCCTAGAGAGATATGGAGGAGTTCACCAAGTTTGGGTGGAGAAAAGAACTGAAATGGCCCTGGAGGCACCTGTCATCAGTTACTGAAAAAAGGAAAATACAAGTAAAGCAATGGCTCTAAACATAGCCATGGGCCCCTCAGGTACTATTCCACAAAGCACAGCTAACTCTCCAGGAAAGAAGGAGGGTCCAGAAAGCACCCTTCTTAAAAAACGCAGATAGGCAGACTGGGGAGCCTCAACCACATCCCATCTCCAATGTCACTAAACTGAAAGTAAAGTCAGCTCTAAGGCCCTTTCTTACTCTGTGCATCTAATTTTCTCTGTCTTGTTTCTTGTTTTTCAAACTGATGTTGCTGATATTATTGGACATACCTAAAATAACAAAGAAATGGAAAACTTTTCTACAATTTGGAGGTCAAAAACAAAATGCCTATTATTGCTTTGTTCAAAGGATATGACGATGTTTCACTGAAGTTGATGGTAATAAGCATTGCTAACTCTGCAAAAACCCAGCAGATTTTCAGTTGGAAAATCATTATGACCTTCTTCAACAACAATTTTTTAGCACAAACCCTATACCCCAAGCTGGGCCAAGCATCAGGACTGTAGAGAGTAATTAGACATAATCCCTGCCCTAGTATAGAGAGTAAACACTCAATGATGATAGATGCTTCCTTATAATGTGATAAATGCCCTAGTGGATGAATGTACAGAACATGGGTGCACAGAGACAACCAATGTTTGATGGGAGTTAAAAAAAAAAAGAGTAGCAGCTTGTGAAATAAAAAGAAAGCAAACATTCCTCCAAAAAGTGGGACAGAATTCTTGAAAACTATGAAGGGATCAGTTTTTGAGAGACACTGTAAGATCAGTTTAGGGACCTGGGCTTTGGAATCAGTGTTCAGGCCTGGCTCTGGCTCTGTCTCTTGCTGTCTATGGTGAATTTGAAAACAGAGCCAAAATTCTTCTACTCTTCTCTACAAGAAGACTGGAGGAAAAGAGGTAAAGAAACAGACTCAAATGTTTGGTTAGAGGACTTTTCAGTCCCTCTAATCAAAAGGTCGATTTTGTTTCTTTACCTCTTGCATATAGTTTTTGCCATATCTCTTGCTTTGTGACAGAAGCAGAGGCTTGGCAAGCACTTGAGCACTAGGATTTGTCCTCTCCTTGGGTTCTTGGATCCTTGAGACCGCCATGTAGACAAGCGCGAGCTAGCCTGCTGAAGGGAAAGAGACTGTCAGGCCTGGCAGATGACTTCCAACATGTGAGTGAGTCCACTGAGAGTAGAAATAGAACAGTCCAGCTAAGCCTGTCTTAATGGCTTACTCACAGACTACTGAGTTGAGTAAATGATTGCTATTCTAGTATAAATTTTGAGGTGTTTTGTTATAGAACAAGAGTTAATTGGTATCCTCAGTGACTTTGGATAATTTGCTTCACCTCTTTAAACTTGGGTGTCCTCATCTATAATGTGAAAATAATAGTAATTGTCTCCTAGGTTGCTGAGAATATTAATTAAAAGCATGCATATGAATTATTTAGTACAGTGCTTAGTACACAGAAAACACCAGATAAATAGTGGCTAGTAGTATGATTATGTTCTTATACCCAGAATTTAATTCAGCCAGAGGTCAGTGGTGACTCTGAAGGATGCTGTATGCTCGGTAACTACTAGAGCCACACAATTGCCTGGGACTGATTTTAAAAGGAAACATTGGGTATTTTTGTTGTTTGTTTGATGTTTAAGCTTATCTCAGTGTTTCATACATTAGTTAATAGGCTTTAAAAAATTGAAAAATGTTATGTGGTGATGTGCTCTGTTTTTGTGGGGATTTTTTTCCCTAAATTCAACATTTTTTCTTTAACCATTGCTTTGACACAGCAAAGTGTTAGCAGCTGAATTTTCTACTTTCTGTTACTTCAGTGGCACGTACATGTTCCCAATTCATCTCCCATGGGGGAAGCATGGGGAAAATATTTAATTAGTTCACAGGAAGAATATGTGGGTTTGCTAATGGCCTCTGTAAAAAAAATTAAGTGCTAAGTGGTTCGATTCTTTCCACTTGTATATCTTGAACATGAAGTCTAACAGAATTAATTTTCTAAAAATTAAACTTCTGTCCTAATGGAATACAATTAGAAAAATATTCGAACTTTCTCTTCAGTAGTGTAGCTTTAATTTATTTTAAGTAACTTCAACTAATATCTAATAGTTATGAGTGTTTATAACCAGTTACAGTCAGAAATGGACATGAATTTAAGCTAGCAGCAAATACAGTGTAATAAAGAAATGTCACCTTTTTAAAATTAGTTATATGCTAATATTTTACAACTGTCTTTGAACTGAGCTCCATCTGACCCTCAATTCTCCCCTCGGTGGTAGAAATCTTGAGATGCAAATCCTTGCTCTAGGTAACATGTTTATCCTTCATGAAATAACTATCAAAAGAACATCCAGGAATGCATTACCAACTGTTGTTTCCTGGTAGGCAAGAGCATTATTACAGCTTCAGTGTGAACTTCATCTGAACCTGAAATATAAATGCAAGAACATGTGTAAGGGCTACCAAACAGCCAACCATAAAAACAATTAATGAGGGAGATTTTAATGAGAACCTTGTTTATGTTTGTAACATCAGTTTCTCCAATTTGTTTGAATTAATTTACACCACAGAGTCTAATCATGCATGCCTCTAAATGAAAGATAAGGTGCTTAAATCACAAGAATATGTCTGAATCTCCCACTCGTACTTTGAATCCTAGCAGGGTGCTCAATTTGGAGGCCATATAATGTACGATAGCATGACTCTATAATCAGAATGCCTTTGCTTCATAGCTTTGTGATTTCAGCCAAGTTGTATCACCTCTCTAAGCCACAGGATTCTCATCTGCAAAGTGAAAATAATAATACAATCATATTACCTCTTAGATTTAAGGAAGATAATGCACATAAAAGCACTTAAAACAGTGACTGTTGTCACAGGTGTGACTAGCTGGGGTTGGTGTCACAGGTGGTAAGGGAAATTGCCTAGAGAGTTGTAGGTAAAGCAAGGCAGATTTATTAGAGAAAGTATGAAAGAAATTGCAAGGTTACAACAGACAGTACAATAGAGAGGCTGTCTGCCAAGAGATGAGGGACTGGAGGGAAGTTTTATAGGATCATGCTGGAGGGCGCTATGCGTGGAACAAGGTCGTTGTGACCATGAGTTGTTTGTGATTAGCCGTCTAATCACAATTGTGTTTAGCCGTCTAAAAAGCCGTCTAAACAATTGTGTTTCTCCTCACAGGGGACCTTCCCCCACCTGGGAACCCTTCCTCAGACTCCCCTTTTCTCCTCCGCAGAACAACAATGACAAGTCTTTGGCACGAAGGCAGTTGTCTTATACTTCAACTATTTCTTGCTGGCCACAGGTGTAGAATTGACCCTAACTATGGTTGTTGGTCTGTCAGGAAACCCTGTGGGTTATTGTCCTGGACTGTGGGACTTAGGATATTGGATCTTGCTGGAGGAACGGACTCATCAGAGAAGGGGGGCATGTCAAGGTGAAACTGGTGTCCAGCTGAATCCAAGGGAGATTTGTTCAGTTAGCGAGCATCACTGGGGAGAGACTGATATTCCATTTGCAACGTTATTTGAAGGTGAAACTGCTGAATTCTAGAAGACACAAATTTAACAAGTAAATTGAAGATACAAGGGCCAAAAAGAAGGAATAATAAAATACCTGTTAGTGAGCAACCACAAGGGGCAACCAGGAGAACCATCCCCAGGTAGATGTCCATGAAGACCATCCTTGTAATGACTTCTCCTCAATTTCAGTGTTTTTTGATATGGTCCCACACTATTCCTGCTTGATTACCATAAACACAACAATCTTCTTTAAGGGCTAAACAAATGCCCCTCTTGGGCTGTGATAAGCAGATTTAGGCCATGGTGGTTTTAAACAACTGCTACTAGGGAGTCTACCTGATCTTGGAGGACTTCCAGAGTGTCAGAGATGTGTTTGAGCTCAGGGGTGAGTTTGATTGAGTGGGCATGATAAGTAGGGTCTGCAAGGCTCATACATGTTATTCTTGTACCTAATCCAGTGGCAATTCCTAGGCCAATGAGTAAGGGAATCAGATGGATTGCCCATTTTTCCATGCTAGAACTGTAAGGTGGGATTGGGAGGGATTGGTCAGAAGGAGCAATTTGGATGTCTGGGGCTAAGTAAACTAGTGTACAAGTCCCAGTCCAGTTGGCTGGAAGACGAATATATACATTTGATCCTCAGAGGAAGAAAGCTCCCTTAGATTTGAGGGAAGATGTTAGACTTAAAGTGAAGAAACAGTGTTATTTTGGCCTTCTGACCTGAAGAAGTACTGAATAGCTAGTGCGGTAGTTGTAAGAGGCTGTAAGGCTTGAATATTAAAGTTTGTGTTTGGTGGGTTTTGTTTTCCCAGAATAAATGAAAGCATTGAGTGTCTAGAAACATCTGAGATTTGAGGCTACTGAGCATGGGAATGTGTAGGCAATTATTTAGGGAATTTGCAACTTTGCAATTTTGCCATGGGACTGGATCAGGACAAGTGTATGGAGAGGGGCACCTTGTACAGAAGTGAGAGTTTATGTTTTGGAGATTTGGGGAATTGAAGGCACCTGGGCCTGATATTCTAACTGGTACTGAATTGTGTTTTCCCTCTGATATGTTTTTCTATTGGTGATACTTACAGTTACAGTGTAGTTTTCAAGGGGGTTAGGAATATCACCCACAGGATTGGAGCAATGTTCATTATCTGTTGTTTTAAGACAAATAGGAGCTTGATGTTTGGGTTGGACTTGTTTAGAAAGGGGGCCTACTACAGAGTTTGGAGTCTACCATTGTCTCTCGACTTGGTGACCAGTCCTTCCAGAGGGTTGTTGTTTTTAGCTTGGTTGTGTAGTGGCGTAAATAGGCAGAGAAAGCAGATACCATGCCTCATGCATGTTTTTTAAGGTCCCATGGGAGTTGGGGGAACAGAAATTTAGGTACAAGGTGGTATTAAAAATAGATCCAATCCTGAATAGAAATAGGGAATGCAGACGCATACCTTTCAGGGGTTAGTCGTAAGCAAAGCCAAAAATCCTTTGCACACAGATAATGTTTTTCCCTTAATAGCTTATGGGCCCCTTCAAATAGGGTATAATCCATGAAGCTAGGCAGAGTAAGGTTCATTGTAAGTGTTAACACTAAGTGGAGAGACATCCAAATAACTGGGATGAAGCCTGCCGTGTTAAAAGTAACAATATATAATGAATTCAGGGAGACAAGAGAGAAGAGCCACAAATATAAGAAAACAACTGGACAGAGTCCTAGAACTTTCACAAACCTGTGTTGTGGGGTGGAGGTTAATGACATAGCTAAGATACATACAAGGAAATTTAGTCCAGGTGGAAGTCTTGGAAATTCCCCTGAAGATAGCAATTTTGGGTGAGTTGTTCATAAAAGCATTTATAGCAGAAGACAAAGCTGACCAAGGAAAACTTGTGAGTACTGGCTTAAGGGCTGTAAGACGATGAAGTAAGCCCTCTACGTATTAGGGTGGATATCACTGGAGCTCAGGTCCCACATGAACAACAAACGAAAGTCTCCAACTGGTTCACAGGTTTAAGTGTTCTTTGTTGGGTGCTGGTGCCACCTGGACCCTGAAGAGGTAAATCCACAGGGAGAGGCCTTGGAGTTTTACAGTTGTTGGGGTCATAAGGAGAACTTGGTATGATCTAGTCCAAAGAGGCTCCAGTGGCTTTTTGTCCTGTGGGAGATACACCCAGTCTCCAGGCATAAGGTTAGGGTGAGTGTCTCCTGAAAAACAGGGTTTAGGTTTTGGGTTATGAAGATTCTGATAATGATTAATGGCCTTGATGGTTTGTCTCAGGGACATAACATATTGCATGAGATAATGACTCTTCGGTTCTACTATAAGATCTGTTTGGAGGAAAGATCTTCCGTAGAGAATCTCTTAGGGCCTAAGATGAGTTTCATATTTTGGGGTGATACGGGCTTTTCAGAGTGCAATGGGGAATAAAGTTGGCCATGACTGTTGGATTTCATGCATTAACTTCATGAGGTACCTTTTTATGGTTTGGTTGGCTCTCTCCACGTTCCCAGAAGAATTATGATGCCAAGCCACATGCATGGTCTGGAAAGCACTGATTCCCTGCATTATCTGAGAAATAAAAGTGGGGCCATTGACTATAGGGTGTAAGGGAGTCCGAAATGAAGAGGAATGTGATCTAAAAGGGCCGAAGTGACTTCTAAGGTCCACTTGGTGTCAGTGGCAAAGGCCTCTATCCATCCAGTGAAGGTGTCTACAAAAACTAACAAGTACGTGAGTCCCTTGCATAGTGGCATGTATGTAAACTCTATTTGTCAGTCTTCTCCAGGTAAAGTCCCTCATCTCCAAATTGGTTGAAGGAGTAGGGGAGGTTTGTGGACTCCCTCTGGGTTTATTTGGCAGCAAGTGAGACAGGCCTGTGAGATGGTCCATAGTTTGGGCTACCCCCTTGCTGGTAAACAGTGGCTTTATTACTCTCTGGAGGGCCTTAGACCGTAGATGAATTGATTGGTGTAAGCTGTTTAGAAGCTGCCCTTGTGAGGCTCCTGGAAGCAAGAGTTTCCCATCAGGACCTTTTTAGTCAGCCCTCTGAGGTATGGGAGAAACCCCTTTCTAGAGATTTTTGGGTTTCCTCCAGTGTAGAGTGTGGAGACAAGGAAGTTAGGGTGGGAACTAGGACAGCCTAAAGGGGCAGCCTGGCAGCCAGTTTTGCTTGTTTGTCAGCCTGGTTGTTCCCAATAGAGATTTCATCGTTGTTCCTCTAATGGGCTTTGCAGTGAATGACAGCTAATGTGAGGGAAGCATAATTGCCTCCAACAGGGCCATTATTTCAAGAGCATGCTTAATTCAAATATTTGGGGCCATTAAAAGTCCTCTTTCCCACCAAATGGCTGCATGGGCATGCACTACATGAAAGACACAGCACAAGTCTGTTTAAATGTTAAGCCTCATGCCTGCCCCTAATTGTAAGGCTCAGGTAAGAGCAATGAGCTCAGCCTTTTGGGCTGAGGTAGTGTCTCCTGAAAGAGGTCCAGATTCTATGACTTCAGCTAAGCTAACAATAGCAGCTGTAAGCCTATTTGAGTTTGGGCTTTAAAGGTTACTGGGGCATCCTAGAGAAGGATTTGGGACTTTTAAGGTGGATTTTTATAGGATCTGTGAACATGAGCAGATCCTATAAAAATCCTTCCCTAAAGTAGAAGTATCCTATACCTCTGAAGGAACTTATTGTAGAATAGAAGGCTTTATTATCTTTGGGCTTTTGGTGTCAGGGGCTAGTAAGGATAATAATAGGCAGGGAAGCTCAGACAATTGAAGTTTCATTTGGATCTTTGTCATTATGTCCCTCCCAAGTAGCAGGATTGGGCAACTGGCAAAGCAAGGAAAGAATGAGTGAAAATATTTTTTGCAAAGGTACATACTAAAGGAAAAGTAAATTATCCCTGTTTTAGCTGGCCATCTCTGCTGGTAAGGAGGATCGAGGACCGAAAAGCAGGTCCAGGAAAATTAATTAGGGCAGAGTAATCTTCTCCTGTATCAATCAATAACTCAGTTCTTCTTCCTGCCACATCTAGGGTTACCAAAGGCTCAGCCATAGTGACGGAAAACACAGGAGCCTGAATGGCTTTTGGGACCTGTCAATCTGGGAAAGAGAGGGAATGACCCTTCCTGGGTCATCCCTTCTTCGCTTTTGTTCCTATTGGTTTCCTCATAGTTGAGGAACAGAGTCAAGGACTCTTTGCCTTCTCTCAAGTTGGCCTGCAATTGGGCTTGCTAGTAAAGAAGTGACCCTCCTGCATGAGAGAGAGAAAGGAAGTCCCATTTCCAGTGCCCCACTTGTTTGCAGTGTGGGTAGCACTTGTTTGCAGTGTGGGTAGGGGCCAGGTGGCAGTGGGTAGGGGCCAGGTGGCAGTTGCTAGGGACCAGAAAATGGCTGGAGAGAGTTTTGTCAGTGTTGGCTAATATTCCCTGACTGGTTACAATGATAACAAATGGGAGCTCCCTTATAGGCTGCTGGGTTGTATCCTGATGGCTGGCCCGGGGCCTTTGAGGTAGGCAGGGAGTTAGCAACAGTAGCGCCCATATAATGGGCCTGCTGCTTATCTCTTTCTCATTCCTTCCTATCCTGTTCAGTTCTTCAGACCTTCTCTCAATTATCGAAGACCTTGAAGGCCATGTCCAGCAATGTGAGGAAAGGAGTTTGTGGTTTCTTATCTAGCTTTTAGAGTTTATGTCTAATGGCTGGGGATACCTGGCTGATGAAATGAACAGCCCAGATGGTAGGCCTTCTGGGCTCTCATGGTTCATATAGTATATTTTTTCATAGCCTCAGCCAGCCGGAATGGAATAGGGCTGGATTTTTATTTGATGCCTGTGTTATTTCCCTTAGTGTGACATAATTTATAGGTTTTATGGTGACCTTCCTCATGCCCTCCATCAGGCAAGTGATCATGTGATTATGATGTTCCTTGCTGTGGTCTCCCTTCTGACATCACCACCTAGATCAGTGTCATGCACTGTGGTTCTCCCAGGGCCAGACTCCTGGGGATTTGGGGAATGCAAGTCATCTGCCCATCTTTGGGCCAGAGACCAAATGCAGGATTTTTCCTTGTGGGTGTAACAAGTGGTGAAAACAATATAGACATCCTACCAAGTGAGGTCGAAGGAAACAGTAAATTCTATAAATTCCTTCATGAAGTGAGAAGGGTCTTGACTGAAAGAGCTGAGTTTAGTTTCTATGTGGAAAAGATCAGACACTGGGAAAGGAACATGGACTCTGATGGTTCCTAGATCCCCTTTTGCCACCTCCTGGAGTGACAGAACTTTTTCTGGGCCTGAAATGAGATCCCAGGTGGCCCCTGACTTGTATGTGAAGGGAAGAAATGTCCCTGATAAGGAGGAGGCAACAGAAAATAACATCCAAGGTTTGGGTGTCAAGGGGAAGGTGAGGGAGAAGGAGCAGATGCAGTCAGTGTAATTGACGTGAAGGTGGCTTGTTAGGGGAAGAAGGCGTGACTTCAACTGATCCAGCCGAGTATGGAGAATGATAGAGAGTGAAAGAAGGACTATCAAAATGTGAGAAGAGTCAGTGGGACCAGAGAATCCAGTCATGCACATTCGACAGGTTTGGTGGAGATTAGGATCCTGAGTCATGAAAACCTGAACATTAAGAATTTCAGACCATTTAGAACAGCTGTGACAGAAAAGGTCATCTGTAAAATGGTATTGGGAGTAATGGTCCTGCCTGGAGACCAGGAGGATTCCTGATCTGGAAGTTTATAAAGTGGCCATACTGTATTACACAAGAAAATTAGACATTTCTTTTTAAGGGTCTGAGTGTCAAATTTATCCCAATGCTTTAAAATGCATCGCGGGGTTAAGTCTGAGGAAATGGATGGGGCTTTGTCCCATGATGGGACTGGGGGAGAAAAAACATCCCCTGGGAACATGAACTGCAATTTCTTTTGAAGCATCCTGCAAAGGAAAAGGGATCCACTCATACTTACTGAGGGACTTCAAAATGCACTTTCCAAAGAGATGTTCCACCTATTGGAAAGGATCTCTCAGTGATAGGGCCTTACACTGGATGAACACCAGGTAAGAGACCCAAGGTCAGTCCAGGTACAAATTACACTGGGTGCTCAATCCAGGTATGCCAGAAAAACATTGAGGGAAGACTCATCATCCTGGTGTTGTTTGGGATCACCTGGCTTAAGATATCTGGAGCAGGATGGCTGGCTGTCTTCACAGGAGAGTTTGGAGTGAGAAAGAGGGAGTCTGAGTTCCCCAAAATGGGTGTAGGCTCACCCTGGTTGAACTTCTGCTGCCAATTGCACTACACATAAGGATTGGAGTCTCTTGACCAGAAAAGATAGCAGAGAGCCTTCCTACCTTCCTTGCAAGGCAGCCAACCCTATTAACCCCTGGCCTTCAGGCTGTACCAGGGAGGGGCCATCAATTGCCAGAGGGGTAATAGAGTTTGTCCACCAGATGACTGAAAAGGAAAGAACACTCTGAACTCTCACCTGATCAGGTGATGGCAGTCAGACATCTTTCCACCAGGACCTCTGGTCTGCCTGGGAGGGGCCCTGGCCAGGGTCCTTCAGTTGTCTCTGGACTTGAACACTGACCACCAAGAGTCTGGAATTGGAGGAGAGGAAAAGGATAGAGTCGTAGAGAGGTCCCCAAGAAGTCCCCATACAGGCTACCAAAATCTTACAGGTATGACTAGCTGGGGCCGTTGTCACAGATGGTAAAGGAATTTACCAAGACAATTGCAAGTAAAGAAAGGCATATTTATTAGAGAAAGTATGAAAATACATTGTTAGGTTGCAACAGGCAGCACAGCAGAGAAGGGGCTGTCTGCCACAGGTGGACAGGGGGCAGCTGCAGGGAAGTTTAATGGGGTTGTGCAAAGGTTGGGGGGTGCTGGAGGGAAGCTTGATAGGGTTGTACTGGAGGGGGCCATGTGCTAAACAAGGTCATTGTTTGTGATTTCTCATTTCTCAAAACGATTGTTCATTGTTCTTCCCCACCTGGGTCCCTCCCCAACCTGGGGTCCCTTCCTCTTCCTTGCTTACTTATCAAGACTCCACAACTGGCGCATAATCACCACTCATTACATACTCACTGCTGTTGTGTAGTAAGCTTGACCCTTGCTGAATGCTTCCACTGACTAAAATGCAATGGTCCAGATCATATTTGTGGACAGCTATGACAGTCACTGCAGTGGGACCCTCATTTGTTACAAGTTGACAGTACTGAGGTATCTCATGTCTAGTTGTTGGTGACAAATGCTGTTGATGTGGTTGAAATGTTTCTCCCCTCCAAAACACATATTGAAACTTTATCCCCAATGTGGCAGTACTGAAAGGTAGAACCTTTAAGAGGTGATTGTGTCATGAGGTATTAGCCCTCGTGTACAGATTAATGGATTAAAAGTTAATGTGTTAATGGGTTATCACAGGAGTGACAGTGGCTTTGCAAAAGGAGAAAGCGAGACCTGAGCGAGTGTGCTCAACCCCATCATTATATGATACTGTGCACTGCCCGGAAACTCTGCAGAGTCCCCACCAGCAAGAAGGTCTTCACTAAATGCAGCCCCTCTCCTTGGACTTCTTAGCCTCCATAACTATAAAAAATAAGTTCCTTTTCTTTATAAATTGCCCAGGACCCGTTACTCAGTTATAACAAAAGAAAACAGACTAAAACAATGATTATGTGACACTATATAATGTCTTGAGCTGTGTGATGTGGAATCACGGATATGTAAGTCCCAAGAAGAAGGAATTGCTGAGGTAAAATGCAGCCTGGATTTGAGCACAATTCCCAGGGACATGTGGCTAATTCAGCTGTCTGAACATGCCTGCAAAATGCAACATGCAAAGTGTCTTCTATCTAGGGTACAAGACACTACGTATAGAAGTGGTTCCTTCGCATAGGTCAACCCCACACCTGATTACTAACAAAATGGAAGTAAAGGTGACTGATGATGAAAGGAACATTGAAGACATGGAAATTAGAGTGTGGTGGTGCCTATCGCAGAAGCAGTGTCAGGTTATTATTAGAGAAACCAAGGAAACACAGACCGTTCAAATTACTGACTGCTTCTGTTTCTGCCCAATAGTCCAGATTGCTTTTAGGGAGGAGAATATTGACTGGAAAATATTGATCACCAAGATGATTTATTATAAAAGAGGAATGGCATTTAGAAATTGTATTAGAGCATTCTGGAAAAACTCTGTAATGTGTTGTTGTGGTTGTTGTTACATGGATTTTTAAACAATGGAGTCGTGTCTTAGTTAATGCATGCTAGCTTCACAATACTGTCATATTATAATTTCTAATGAGGGAAGTTTATAAATTATCCCACTTTTCTGAAATGCTTGGTTTTTTCTTTTACTAAATACATTTGTGGCATTAGTCAAATATTCCCTGTATGACGAGATATTCTCTCCTTTTCTTGTGTGTCATTTTCACAATTGTAATTTTTTGTGTGAGATAATGCTATTCTCTCATTGATATTTTTATTGATCCTACTTTCAAGGGTTCATTTTCCAGAAAAAAAAGTGGTTACATGACCATCTCACAAAGTTGTCAGCTCCAGACAACTTTACTGGCATTTGGCCTGCTGAGGAACTACAGGCAGTTTTAATTTCCTTCTCTTAGATATTGTGATGAAAATAACTTTGAATTTCAAGGTTTGTCATTGTCTATTGTCAGTAATCCTCTATAAATGGTCTGATTTCCCAAGTTTGTGAATTGTAATTGGTCCACAGTGAAGAGATGCTCAACAAAAAAATAACTTTAATTTTAAAACAATACAAATTTTCTTTAAAAGATTTTGTTTTTATATTATTAAAGTCCTTGAGCCTTAAAATTCTCCAGTATGTATTCCTAATTATACAATAATTCCTCTTTTAGGTTCACAATTATTTTGTTCCATGTCGTAACAGTTAAGAATAATCCACCAAGTCATTTACATTTCCCCATAGCTGAGCACTCCTAATAGCATGTCCCATGTGCATACAAAACACATGGAGAAATAGCAATGTTGCCTCTGAGTTGGTATTTTATGAAGCAAAATGCTTATGCAGTTTTTTTTTAAATAAAAAGTTTTCTCCAAACATTTACACAAAACAGAGTCTTTCTTAATTTTCCCCCCCTCAACAGGTGTTAAGTTTCATTCTTTTGTCTTTTATTTCTTTCATTTTTTACAATAGAGACCAGGAAGGCAGAAGAATTAAAGGCTGAGTGTTGATAAGAAAATTTTTTAAAAACTAATAAAAGACAGGAGATGTCACTTGGTGGAATGACTGGGGTAACAAGGTTGGATGACCTTGAGTAGGTTAACCGCCTGCTCAGCTTTCTTATTGGTGAAATAAGGAGAGTGCACTGCTTTAACTTTCCAAGATCTCTTCTCAATCCAATAGTCTGGGACTCTGTAGTGTACAATCAGGGAGGAGGAAGCCCCAGGAGGAAAAAAGAAACTAAAGAAGAAAACAAAGAAAGATTAGAGAAGTAGAGGAATGGTTTCTTCAGCCTCCTAGGAATTATTGGAGTAGATACAAAAGTTGAGGGTTTATTTTCAGTATTACAAGAAAGTAAAAGTATTAAAAATTGTGCATTTACCTAGGGATAAGCTACCAGTCAGATTATCTAAAAAACTAGGTTTCTTCTTTTAGTAGCTATGAAATAACCTGAAGTAGGAAGACAAGTTGACCTAGAAGCTGTAACTGAAAGATAGCTAGGTAGGTGGAGGTATAGAAGAAGAAAAAAAAAGATGCTTAAAATAGAGATAGATGACAGAGATAGATGGATGGATGGATGGATGGATGGATAGATAGATAGATAGATAGATAGATAGATAGATAGATAGATAGATAGATAGATGATAGATAATAGTCAACAGTTTCTCAAGCAAGGGAATGTGACTTTTTTCATTGTCTTTATAATGATGCAGGAAAACAAACTTGAGGTGTCTCACTCATACATCTTAGGAATATTTAGTAAAACAGTGAAAATAAAAAGACTTTCTTGAGATTCATGATCTCTATTGATTTAAGTTTGCTGATTCTTTTTCCAGATGAGAACTACTGTTAAGACCTTTTGGTAATTTTTCATTTTGGCTATTGTGCTTTTCAGTTATAGATGTCCATGTATTTCTTTCTTATAATTTCCTTTTATTGATATTCTCTATTTGATGTGACATGGCCATCATATCTTATTTTAATTCTTTAAACATGATTTATTTTAGTCCTTTGAGCACATTTATAATGGCTGCTTTGAAGTCGGATTCCAACATCTGGCCTCCCACAAAGACAATGTCTATTGTTTGCTTTCTTTTTCCTGTGTATGGGTCACATTTTCATGTCTCTTTGCATGTATCATAACGTTTTGCTGAACATCAAAATTTGCCAGTGGCCATATCATCCCAAACAAGTGCAATCTCATCTGAAAGCCAAAAATTATAGTTAACATACTATAGTAACTCCTGATACTGATCCTCTCCTTCAAGGCTGTGGTTATTGTTTGTTTATTTGCTTGTTTATTTATTAGTGACTTGTCTATACTAGTTCAGTGAAGTCTATTTCCCACTTACTTGAGCCTCTGACAACACTGTTCCATTTTTCCCCCTTACTTTTATCTTTAAGCCTGGCTTCTTAAGGGTCAACACCATTTAGTGGTTAACCGCTGATTGTTAGGGATTGTGCTTAACTCTTCTGAACCAGGAAGATTTTCACCTTTTCCCTTTGGATCTATGTGTGGCTTGGGGATTACTTTCACAATTCAGGGAGTTTGAGTTTGCACAGCTTTCAATCAAGGACTTAAAACTCAGATGCTCCCTCACCAGTCACTCTTATGGCATGAGCACAGGTAGGTGTGAGTCACTCTAGATTCTCTTTGACCATCTCTTTCTCTGATCTCTGCAGAAACCTTCAGGCTTCTGCCTCTATTGATATTACACTCATCTGATAATCTCTATTAATTGCTACTAGACTGCTCTATCATACTCTAGAAAATCCTGGGACATAAATTGCCCAATAGTCTAATACAGATAAAGTCAGCCTCTGTGGCAAAAGAGAGTATTTCGTCAGTTTTGAGACTTGCCCTGACCATCCCCCAGGCAGATGCTCTATGATGTGGAACAGAAGCTTGACGGGGAGGAGGAGGGCTGGATATTTTCCCAACTGAGCAGAAACTGTGGGAAAGGGTACAAGAGGAGTCATGAATTGCTGTCACTGCCCAGGTGCCACTGCCCACCCACCACCACTGCCTGGTATAACTCTTCTGCAATCCAGGCCAGGAAGGATGGGATCTGCCAATGTTCACCTGTTCACCAGCTGCTAAAAATACCCAGAATAGCTCTTCCACTCCAGGAATTTAAGAGAGATGCAAGGATTCAAAAGACATCAGGAAAAACAATTGAATAAATTTTGCTGTATCTAATATCAGGATAAAGAATATCATCAATAAAGATATTACTTTCTACCTATCAGATCAGCATAAATTAGGAAATCAAAAAGTAACAAATGTTCATAAAGAGTAGGGTAACAGGAGAGAATCCACAGACCCTTTGAAGGAAGCAGCTTGCCTCTGTAGGCTCCATCAGACAGCTGAAAAACTCCAAAGATAAGGGACATAATCTCTTGGGAGCTCCATGGCCCAACCACCTGAGAAACTTGAATGCTTATCCAGGTGACCCTAAGGCAAGTGTGCATCCTCCATATACTACTGCAGCTGATGTTCTCTTGAAAGTGCTACCTCCTGGCTGGAGGGCAACCAACAAAAAACCAGCACAATAGACAAAACTACAACCAAAGACCTTCACAGAGTCCACTTCACTCTCCTGCTAACGCCACTGGAGCAGGTGCTGGTATCCATGGCTGAGAGACCTGAACACAGATCACATCACAGGACTCTTTTCAGACACTCCCCAGTACTAGTACAGAGGCCAGTAGCTCTGCTGGGTGACTAGACCCCAAAGAGAAATAACAATCACTGCAGTTTGGCTCTCAGGAAGCCCCATTCCTAGGGGAAGGTGGAGAACACTACATCAAGGGCGCACCCTGTGGGACAAAATAATCTAAACAGCAGCCCTTGAGCCCCAGATATTCCCTCTCACATTGTCTACCCAAATGAGAAGGAACCAGAAAAACAGTCCTGATAATATGACAAAACAAGATTCTTTAACACCCCCAAAAGATACACTAGCTCACCAGCAATGGATCCAAACCAAGAAGTAATCTCTGAATTGCCAGAAAAATAATTCGGAAGATCAATTGTTAAGCTACTCAAAGAGGCACCTGAGAATGGTGAATACTAACTTAAAGAATACAAACAATGATCCAGGATATGAATGGAAAAATCTCCAGAGAAACAGATAGCATAAATAAAAAACAGTCACAACTTCTGGAAATGAAGGACACATTTAAACAAATGCAAACTGCACTGGAAAGTCTCAACAACAGAATTGAACAAATAGAAGAAAGAACTTGAGGGCCGCTTTGAGAGCTTCAAGCCTTCCTTTCAAGGCTTTTGAATTAACCCAATCTGACAAAGACTCAGAAAAAAGAATCCCAAAAATGAACAAAGCCTTCAAGAAGTTTGGGATTATGTTAAACAATCAAACCTAAGAATAATTCGTGTTCCCAAAGAAGGGAAATAAAAAAGTTTGGAAAGCATATTTAAGGGAATAATCAAGGAAAACTTCGCTGGCCTTGCTAGATCTAGACATCAAAATATAAGCAGTTCAAAGAACACTCAGGAAATGTATCACAAAAAGATCATCACCAAGGTACATAGTCATCAGGTCATCTAAAATCAAGACAAAGGAAAGAATCTTAAAAGCTGTAAGGTAAAAGCATCAGGCAACCTATAAAGAAAAGCTTAATAGATTAACCGCAGATTTCTCAGCAGAAACCCTACAAACTAGAAGGGATTGGGGTCCTATTTTTAGCATCATTAGACAAAACAATTATCAGTCAAGAATTTTGTATCCGGCTGGGCGCGGTGGCTCACGCCTGTAATCCCAGCACTATTGGAGGCCGAGGCAGGTGGATCACGAGGTCAGGAGATAAAGACCATCCTGGCTAACATGGTGAAACCCCGTCTCTACTAAAAATACAAAAAAAATTAGCCGGGCGTGGTGGCGGGTGCCTGTAGTCCCAGCTACTCGGGAGGCTGAGGCAGAAGAATGGCATGAACCCAGGAGGCAGAGCTTGCAGTGAGCCAAGATTGCGCCACTCTACTCCAGCCTGGGTGACTGAGAAAAACTCTGTCTCAGGAAA